>NW_024424897.1:20195514-20197513 GCF_017311325.1 Ursus maritimus | reverse complement strand
GTCGCCGCGGCCGCCGTCGGGGCCGAGCGCGGGCCCCGAGGGCGAGGCCGCGGGAGGCGCGGGGCCGCTGCAGTTGGCGTGGCAGAAGGCCTCGCTGTCCCGCAGCAGCCGGTGCAGCCGCAGCGCCGCCTCGAGGTAGCGCGCGCTCTCGCGCCAGCTCTCTCCCTCGTACTGCTCGAGCGCGTGCCCGTAGGCCGCGGCCAGGGGCATCAGGTCCTCGGGCGGGAAGCCCCGGAAGCTGTACTTTTCGTACTGCGCCGCGGCGCTGCCCAGCAGCAGCCACAGCAGCCCCCACGCCGGCCGCCCCATGGCCGCGCCGAGCCGGCCGCCTCTCCCGGGCGGAGCAGGCGTCAGGGCCGGGCGGGCCGGCGGCGGCAGCGGGGGCCGGGCGGGCGCGCCCGCTGGGTCTTAGCGCCCGGCACCCGGGCAGGAAGGCGGGGTCGCGGTCTGGGTCAGCTCCCCCGGGGGGCAGAGGGCCCACTGGTGTCCGGAGTCCCCTCCGTAGGCCGACCTCCTGCCCTAGGGGGGTCTTCCCCTTGGCAGATGGTAAGTGGGTGGAGGAACGCTTCCCGCCGGGATGGGAGCCCGCAAAGCCCCTCCCCACACAAGGACAATCCCCCACCTTAAGTTAAGATCAAGAAATTGAGGGAGCGCCGCCTCCTCCACTCTGCCCAAACCGTGGCACCTGGTCTTCTTTCCATTACAGAGTCCCTTCTGCTTCCTCTCCGCCCCTAGCCCTGATGAAGTCACCCCTCGTGTCCCCTCCCCCCGAACCCCACCCGGGTCCGCTACGGGGATGCGCACACCTGGTTTCACCCCTCACTCGGCACTCTCGCCGCCGCCCACCCATCTCCATCCCCGCGCGGGAGAGTCTTGGCCGGCCAGCTTTTGCGGGCCTCCGCGGCTCGGCTCGTCCCTAGAAAGGCCATCCTTGGGACGGTGGGGTGGTGCGGGGTGGGGGGAATACCGAGATACCCCCTCAGATTCTGGAGCCCCACCAGCCACCTGGAGAGGCCTAGATTTGGGGGTGCCGGAGAAAGAAGCAAGGGATGCTTCAGCCCGGCTTTAGGACCCGGGGGCTCCGGAAAAAAGACGCTGAACTTTTTTCTTTTCTTTTTTTTTTTTTTTTTTAAACTGGAGTCAGCTCCGACTTCTCCGCTTTCCCGAACCTCCCTCCCCGGCCGGGCCCCTGGACGCTGAGCCCCGGGAGAGCGGGAGGGGGGAAAGCGGGAGTTCTCAGTGGCGCATTCCTGTGACTGCAACACTCAGCCTTGCCCCCTCCTCCTAGTCCACCCTCCGTCTCCCGCCCCCGGCCCCGCCAGCTCAGTCTCCCCAGCCCCCATTCCACGTGGACCAGCCAGGGCGGGGGTGGGGACGGAGGACAGGAAGGGGGGGAGCCTGCTCCGAGAGGAGGGGGGAAGGAGGTTGGCGGCGGCGACTCCCTCGCTCGGCCTCACTGCCGGCCGTCCCAGCACCAGGCACCATGTTCCGCGCGGTGTCCCCCAGCCACACCTTCCTTGGGCTCCCCCTGCTGCAGCTGCTGCTGCTGCTGCTGCAGGCCGTGGGGAGGGGGCTGGGCCGTGCTAGCCCGGCCGGGGGCCCCCTGGAAGATGTAGTCATCGAGAGGTACCACATCCCCAGGACCTGTCCCCGGGAAGTGCAGATGGGGGATTTTGTGCGCTACCACTACAACGGCACTTTCGAGGACGGCAAGAAGTTTGACTCGAGGTAATGGGTTGGGTGCCCCCAGACTCGCCACTCCTCTTAGGGCCAGATTTTCTTAATCCTGGGGATCCCTTGTAGCCCCTTAGGCTGTGCCTGCATCCCCTACTCCACGGTCTTCTGACCCCTAACACAGCACCCTGGGAACGGGGACTCCCAGACATCCATCTTCCCAAAGACATTCTTGCCCTCGATTGCAAACCCTCACCTCTCAAAGGACCCGTTTCTTTTACAACACGCTCCCCGTTTTCCTCCAAGTGTTTGTTGATCAAGGTGA
>NW_024424897.1:20173159-20195504 GCF_017311325.1 Ursus maritimus | reverse complement strand
TCACCTTGATCAACAAACACTTGGAGGAAAACGGGGAGCGTGTTGTAAAAGAAACGGGTCCTTTGAGAGGTGAGGGTTTGCAATCGAGGGCAAGAATGTCTTTGGGAAGATGGATGTCTGGGAGTCCCCGTTCCCAGGGTGCTGTGTTAGGGGTCAGAAGACCGTGGAGTAGGGGATGCAGGCACAGCCTAAGGGGCTACAAGGGATCCCCAGGATTAAGAAAATCTGGCCCTAAGAGGAGTGGCGAGTCTGGGGGCACCCAACCCATTACCTCGAGTCAAACTTCTTGCCGTCCTCGAAAGTGCCGTTGTAGTGGTAGCGCACAAAATCCCCCATCTGCACTTCCCGGGGACAGGTCCTGGGGATGTGGTACCTCTCGATGACTACATCTTCCAGGGGGCCCCCGGCCGGGCTAGCACGGCCCAGCCCCCTCCCCACGGCCTGCAGCAGCAGCAGCAGCAGCTGCAGCAGGGGGAGCCCAAGGAAGGTGTGGCTGGGGGACACCGCGCGGAACATGGTGCCTGGTGCTGGGACGGCCGGCAGTGAGGCCGAGCGAGGGAGTCGCCGCCGCCAACCTCCTTCCCCCCTCCTCTCGGAGCAGGCTCCCCCCCTTCCTGTCCTCCGTCCCCACCCCCGCCCTGGCTGGTCCACGTGGAATGGGGGGCTGGGGAGACTGAGCTGGCGGGGCCGGGGGCGGGAGACGGAGGGTGGACTAGGAGGAGGGGCCAAGGCTGAGTGTTGCAGTCACAGGAATGCGCCACTGAGAACTCCCGCTTTCCCCCCTCCCGCTCTCCCGGGGCTCAGCGTCCAGGGGCCCGGCCGGGGAGGGAGGTTCGGGAAAGCGGAGAAGTCGGAGCTGACTCCAGTTTAAAAAAAAAAAAAAGAAAGAAAAGAAAAAAGTTCAGCTTTTTTCCGGAGCCCCGGGTCCTAAAGCCGGGCTGAAGCATCCCTTGCTTCTTTCTCCGCACCCCCAAATCTAGGCCTCTCCAGGTGGCTGGTGGGGCTCCAGAATCTGAGGTATCTCGTATTCCCCACCCCGCACCACCCCACCGTCCCAAGGATGGCCTTTCTAGGGACGGCGAGCGCGGAGGCCGCAAAAGCTGGCCGGCCAAGACTCTCCCGCGCGGGGATGGAGATGGGTGGGCGGCGGCGGAGTGCCGAGTGAGGGGTGAAACCAGGTGTGCGCACCCCGTCGGACCGGGTGGGGTTCGGGGGAGAGGGACACGAGGGTGACTTCATCGGCTAGGGGCGGAGAGAGGAAGCAGAAGGGACTCTGTAATGGAAGAAGACCAGGTGCCACGGTTTGGGCAGAGTGGAGAGGCGGCGCTCCCTCAATTTCTTGATCTTAACTTAAGGTGGGGATTGTCCTTGTGTGGGGAGGGGCTTTGCGGGCTCCTCATCCCGGCGGGAAGCGTTCCTCCACCCACTTACCATCTGCCAAGGGAAGACCCCCTAGGGCAGGAGGTCCTCTGGAGGGGACTCCGGACACCAGTGGGCCCCTGCCCCTCAGAGCTGACCCAGACGACCCCGCCTTCCTGCCCGGGTGCCGGGCGCAAGACCAGCGGGCGCCCGCCCGGCCCCCCGCTGCGCCGCCGGCCCGCCCGGCCCTGACGCCTGCTCCGCCCGGGAGAGGCGGCCGGCTCGGCGCGGCCATGGGGCCCGGCGTGGGCTGCTGTGGCTGCTGCTGGCAGCGCCGCGGCGCGTACGAAGTACAGCTTCCGGGGCTTCCCGCCCGAGGACCTGATGCCTGGCCGCGGCCTGCAGGCCACGCGCTCGAGCAGTACGAGGGAGAGAGCTGGCGCGAGCGCGCGCTACCTCGAGGCGGCGCCTGCGGCTGCACCGGCTGCTGCGGGACAGCGAGGCCTTCTGCCACGCCACTGCAGCGGCCCCGCGCCTCCCGCGGCCTCGCCCTCGGGGCCGCGCTCGGCCCTCGACGGCGGCCCGGCGACGAGTGGGCTCGCGGCTGCAGCTCTTCGGCCACGTCCTGGAACGTGCCGCCTGCCTGCGACGCTGCAAGCGTTTCGCTGCCGCGCTCCAGTGCCCTACCCGCCGCGGCAGCTGCTGCGCGACTTCAGAGCCGTCTGCCCTACCAGTACCTGCACTACGCGCTGTTCAGGGCCCCGGCCAGCGCCCCGCCCTCTCCGGTGCCCCTGTCCCGCCGCGCGCTCCTCCGCTCCCGCCGCGACTCCCCAGCCCCGCCTCGCCCCCAGTCCCGGAGTCCCCCACCCCCTCGTGGCCGCCCCCAACCCGGGTCGCCCCTCACCTTCGCCCCGCCCTGCCTCGCCCCGGGGCCCGGCGGGCGTGTCGTTCCGAGCCGGCGTCGGGTTCTGTCCGGTCGGCAGCAGTCGCTCGCACAACCGGGACAGCCAAGCCCACTCTGCGCTCCGGGCTGCGCTCCGGCCGCTTCCGACACCCTCCGTCCCCGCGCCACAGGCTAACCGGCTGGAGAAGGCGGCAGCCGCGGCCTACACCTTCCTGCAGAGGAACCCGAAGCACGAGCTAACCGCCAAGTATCTTGCATGCTCACTACGGCTGCTGGACGCGGCCGACAGCGCGCTCCTACGACTTGGAGCGCAGCCCTACGAGTGGGTGGAGGGTAGGGCGACCCTGCCGCTTGTGGGAGGGGAGGTGTTGGTCTCCTGACCCTTACCGCTCCCTGCAGCGTGTTCCTCAGGGCCGTGAAGCTGTACAACAGCGGGACGCACAGCACAGGGGAGGACATGGGAGCGGGCCTGGCCGAGTACCTGGCCGTCTTTGCCCGGTGCCTGGCCGGCTGCGAGGGCCCGAGCAGGTGGACTTCAGACTTCTACCAGCCATAGCAGGTACTCCCCAGCCCCTGCAGCCCCCTGTGGGTGTCCCTCATCCACGGGGCCCTGCTTCCCAGAACCCCTAAGGCCTCTTCACACAGGTATCCATCCCATACACTTATGAAGCACAGCAAGTTCTTGGGAGGTGGGCAGGAGTAAGGTGGGTGAGGAGGGACAGGCTACAGTCCTGACTGTCCACTGTGTGGGCATGGGTGCAGAGAGGTGGGGACATCCCCAAAGGGTCTGGGGACATGGGGTTCGGGCCTTCCAGGAGAGGGCTAAAGTGCCAAGGTGGTGTGTGCAGAAACAGCCCAGCGTTGTGGGCAGAAGGCAGTTTGTGCCAGAAATCGCACCTAGTCTGGGGATCCCTAACTGCAGGGGCAGAAAGGACTGTCCTGAGCTTCTCTCATAGGCTTCAGTCCCACCTCCAAACCTCATCTGCCTCGGGATGCCCCTGCTCCCTCTGGTTTTGGGGGGGGCTGAGGCGGAGGGTGTAAGTCGCCCACGGGTTGTGCTGAGCACTGCCCTTAGGGCTGAGCGGTCTTCACTGGCATCACCTCCTCGATCGCACAGGCTGGGGACCCCAGCTCCTCACCACTGCCTCCGCCCTAGATCTCCCGCAGAGTCCCTGCAGTGCAGGGTGGACGTGAGGCCAACTTGACCCCCAATGTGGGGGCTATTTCGTGGAGAAGTTCGTGGCCACCATGTATCACTACCTGCAGTTTGCCTACTACAAGTGTGAGCCTCCCTGCCGGGCTTGGGATGGGGGCAGGGAGGGAGAGCACTGTGCTGGGAGTGTCACAGAGTCATGGGGAGCCGTCCCTGGAAGTGAGGACCCTGGGTGACAGGAGGGAAGGCTGGGGGTGGTGGGCAGGTGAGAGGGTGGAAGGAACAGAGAGAGCAGCCTTAGGAGAATTCAGGGACCCCTTGGGTAAATGACTGGTAGCCACCAACTGCACAGAGCACTTCTTTACAGACCCCTGCCATGTCTGTTTATCTCACGTGATGCTTTCACCAACCCCCAGCAGCTGACATGACTGGACCCATTTTTCAGATGAGAAACTGAGGTTCATACAGTGCAATGGGGCCATGGGTCACATGGCCAATGAGAAGTAGCACCAGGACTTACTGCTCTCCTTGTCTGGGGAGATCTGGGCCTCAGCTGGGACTAGGTGCATGATCTCCAGCGTTCCTGCAATGCTGAGATGCCAAGATTCAGGTGGAGGCTGGAGACGGAGCTGAGGACCAAGGAGCCAGGAGACCCTTCATGGGTCCAGGTGGCAGAGCTCGAGGGCCAGGCTGCCGGGCTCTCATTCCCAGTGCCATTATGCTCCAGCTGTGTGAGCTTGAAAACCTACTAACCTCTCTGTGCCTCAGGTTTCTTGTCTATAAACATGGATGATAATAACAGTGAGGCTGAAATGAGTTACACGGGCCTGGCACATGGCAAGTGCCCAGTACATTCTAGCTTGAGTTATTATTATTTGGGTGGGGTGAGGTGGCCAAAAGATCTTCGGGGGAGGCAGCTGGGCAGCCGGAGCACTGGACTGAGTTGGGAGATGGGGATGGGCTAGGAAGGTGTCCTGAAGGTGGGGAGGTGCCGGGGCTACTCCTCACTCCTGTCTCCTGCCTCGAGTGAGCTGACGCGGCGCCGTGCCCCAGTGCTGCCAGCTACATGCTCTTCGCGCTGGACAGTGCTGCTGCTGCTGCAGGCCGTGGGGAGGGGGCTGGGCCGTGCTAGCCCGGCCGGGGGCCCCCTGGAAGATGTAGTCATCGAGAGGTACCACATCCCCAGGACCTGTCCCCGGGAAGTGCAGATGGGGGATTTTGTGCGCTACCACTACAACGGCACTTTCGAGGACGGCAAGAAGTTTGACTCGAGGTAATGGGTTGGGTGCCCCCAGACTCGCCACTCCTCTTAGGGCCAGATTTTCTTAATCCTGGGGATCCCTTGTAGCCCCTTAGGCTGTGCCTGCATCCCCTACTCCACGGTCTTCTGACCCCTAACACAGCACCCTGGGAACGGGGACTCCCAGACATCCATCTTCCCAAAGACATTCTTGCCCTCGATTGCAAACCCTCACCTCTCAAAGGACCCGTTTCTTTTACAACACGCTCCCCGTTTTCCTCCAAGTGTTTGTTGATCAAGGTGAACTGCTCTGTTTACTTACCGGTGCTTTATTTAAAGGCCTGCCCGGGAGGAGGTTCTGGTCCCCATTGTTGGGGGGAAGGGCATGGACCCTGCTGCATGTGAATCTTCCAGGGGTCTCAGCCTGGGACCCCCTCCCTTTCTTTCCAGCCTGGATCCCTTCTGGTTCCAGCCCCAGGGTTCAGTGCCTTTGTAACCAGAGAAGAGACAGTAGAACCTTTTTGGAGGCGGTGGGGGTTATGAAGAGCTAGCGTGGTGAAGCAGTGTGAGCACTATAATGAGACGGCCTGACGGATCCAGGAGCAGAGGGCACAGCCCTGTGTAGGGACCCTATCTGTCTACGTGTCACATGGCCGGGCATTGACCCCTGGGCTCCTCGGAGGGTTCTCTTACCTCTCTCTCCGGGTCTCCCTGCACCCCCACCTTCCTCCATCTTAGCTTACCAGGCCAGGGCTGCCGCCCATCTTGCCAGCCTTGGGGTTTGAGAGATGGGCTTCTGGTTTGATCAGGCCTTTGGTCAGCCCTGGCCAGTCACTTTTGTTGGTGGAGGCGGGGCAGGGCTGACACCAGCCTTGGTTAAACCTCAGGTCCCAGCCACACACCATTATCCACAGAAGTCGGTCCCTCTTAGACCCCTTCCCAAAACACACAACTCAGCCCACGGGAAATTAGTGGCCTTGGCTTTGGAAGGCAGGCAGTAGACTGAGTAAGAACATGAACTCCAGAGTCCAAGACCCTGGGTTCCAATCCAGCCTGTGGCCATGGACAAGGAATTTTGCCCCTTTAAGCTTCATGTTCCTTATCTGAAAAATGGAGGTTAAAAACAAGCTGGAAAATTAAGTCCTCCCTTCCTAAGGCTGGTAACAGGGCTCAAGGAAGGTGATGAATGAAAGCGAACTTCGCGCAGTGCTTGCCAGTCTGAAAGCCAGTTGAGGGTGCGTTAGCCCTGACTCTGGGGAGGACTGGGTGCTCTGAGAGTTTTTAACTGGTAGAAACTTTGTGCAGGCCTGGGCCCTCACAACAGCAGTGTGAAGGCAGCAGCTCAGTAGGCAGAATGAGGTATGGCCCATGGCCAGGAGTCCAGCCCAAGTCAGGGAGGGGTGGGGAGCAGGGGATGACTTCCTTGGTGGGACTCTGGGAGCCTGGCTGGCCCTAGTCCATGGAGTGCTGAGCTTGGAAAACTTTCCTAACCCATGGTTCTTCACCCCTTTGATCAAAATAAAAATCTCTTGGGGCACCTGGCTGGCTCAGTTGGAAGAGCATGCAACTCTTAATCTTCGGGTCATGAGTTCGAATCCCACGTTGGAGGTAGAGATCACTAAAAAAAAATTAAATAAACTTAAAAAACGAAGTGATTTAAAAGTTTTTTTTGGAATGAAAATCTCTGGGGGCGCCTGGGTGGCTCAGTCGGTGAAGCGTCTGCCTTCAGCTCAGGTCGTGATCCCAGGGTCCTGGGATCGAGCTCAGGGAGGAGCCTGCTTCTCCCTCTCCCTCTGCCACTCCGCCTGCTTGTGCTCGCTCTCTCTATCACATAAATGAGTGGAATCTTAAAAATAAGTAAGTAAATAAATAAAATAAAAAAATAAAAATCTCCCAACCTCCCTTAACTTCCGAAAACTTAAAACTGTGAGAAAAAGCAAATAGAAGTCAAGAGGTACAAAGTTCGAATTACAAGTAAATACATCACGGAGGTGTAAGGTAAAGCACGGGGAGTACGGACAACGGTATTGTATTAACCTTGTGTGGTGACAGGTGCTGACTCGACTTACTATTCCGATCTTCTCGGAACGCATGTAAATGTCGAATCACCATGTTATACACCTGAATCTCCTATCATCTCGTATGTCAATTATACTTCAATAAAAAAAATAAAAGTAAAAGAAAAACAAAGGCCAGGGCAATTTTAAAACAGGCCTTTCCAAAATTGGAAACCAGTGCCTATCCTCAGTGAGCTCTGCCGCCCCCTCCTTTCCTTGGAAAATTGATGGTGTGGCGTTCACTAGACCGCATGTCAGCGTGTGACCTTGGGCAAGTCCGCTAGTCTCTTGTCTCAGTTTTTGTCAGGAGAAAAATGAAAACCCTAAGGCCCACTTCACAGGGGAAAGACTGAAATAAGGTGGTGAAAGCAAAAGGCCGAGGATTTCATTGGCCTCGCAAATGCTCTATGTTCCCCCTCCCCTCCAAGCAGGACTCAGCCCTCCGCGGCTGTCCGCAGGTGGTCGGAGCACACAGAGCCTGCGCAGACAGCCCCCCACCCCCATCCCAGGAAAATGAAAGCCCCTGGCCTCCTGTGGGGGGGGTTTCCCTTGTGTAACAGCCCCTCCGCTTAAGGTGGGGAGGGAGGCTTGAAGAGGAGACAGGAGCGTGTGGACGCACGGCTGTGTAGCGGGAGGGGGCCTGAGTGTGTGTGTGCACCTGTGTGTGTGGCCGTGGGCAGAGGCCGCTGTACCCCGTCTGTCTCCTCCCTCCCCCAGCTATGACCGAAGCACCTTGGTGGCCATCGTGGTGGGCGTGGGGCGCCTCATCACCGGCATGGACCGGGGCCTCATGGGCATGTGCGTCAACGAGCGGCGACGTCTCATCGTGCCCCCCCACCTGGGCTACGGCAGCATCGGTGTGGGTGAGAAGGGCTGGGGCCCAGGCGTGGGGATGGAGGGGACCCAGAGGCAGAATCAAGGACCCCAGGGCCAGAAAACTGAAGCTCAGAGTGGGAGAGGGACTTGCCCACGGTGACACCGCACGTGCAGCGTGAGTCGCGGCAGGTCTGGGACTGCAGAGGGAGGAAAGGAAATGACAGGGCCCTGGATAGAATCCCAGCTTGATGGGGGAGAAGGGGAACTAGGGGTGGGGGAGGGGGTGGCCTAGCCGGTCATTCAGTGTCCATTTAACCCGCCACGCTGGGGCTGCAGCAAATATGGCAGCAGCTTTGACATCACGTAAGGCTAGAGGGAGTCCTGGGGCCCTGGGGACTGGCATACTGAGGGGTCTGGAAGCTGCACCAAACATGAGCTGTGGCTGCCGGACTCTCACAGCGGGGCTCATTCCGCCGGATGCCACCCTCTACTTCGATGTGGTCCTGCTGGATGTGTGGAACAAGGCAGACACCGTGCAGGTGAGCACCTTGCAGCACCCAGCCCACTGCCCCCGAACGGTCCAGGACAGCGACTTTGTCCGCTACCACTACAATGGCACGCTGCTGGATGGCACCGCCTTTGACACCAGGTAAGGGCTGAAGGGAGTCCTGGGGCCCTGGGGGCTCTGTAGGATGGGGATGGTGTCAGGGGCCCATCCTGCTTCTCCCATCTCCGGCAGCATCACCTCTACCTCATTCTCTGCAGCTACAGTAGGGGCGGAACTTATGACACCTACGTCGGCTCCGGCTGGCTGATCAAGGGCATGGATCAGGGGCTGCTGGGCATGTGTCCTGGAGAGAGAAGGAAGATCATCATCCCTCCGTTCCTGGCCTATGGCGAGAAAGGCTATGGTGAGGGCAGACAGGGACTCGGGGATTCCCCCTAGAAAAGGGCTGCCACATACAGTTGTTCAGGTTGTGTACTGCACAAGGGCGCTCAGCCAAGGAGTCAAATAGAGATGAAGTCTATCTTGGTGGTGATCTCACTAAGAAAGGGTGCTTTATTCTGTTTCACACATGCATTCAGTATGGGCTGGTGATGGCCCTGGGGAAGATCCAGCTCACGCCTCACAGGGGGAGCAAGAAACAGGGCTGCTGAGGGTAAGGAAGGGTCTCTGGAGAGCAGAATTAGCACCTTTTTTGCAGGGTGCTCACATGGGCCTTCCTGAGTGGAGAAGGAGCCCTGGTTTGCTCTCCACTTTATGGTTCAAGCCTATCCCTTCCCCAGGGACTGTGATCCCCCCGCAGGCCTCCCTGGTCTTCCACGTGCTCCTGATTGACGTCCATAACCCCAAGGACACCGTCCAGCTGGAGACGCTGGAGCTACCTCCTGGCTGTGTCCGGAGAGCGGTGGCTGGAGACTTCATGCGTTACCACTACAATGGCTCGCTGATGGATGGCACCCTCTTTGATTCCAGGTCTGGGGCGGGGAGGGGCGTGGGCTCATTGGGAGGGAGGTGGAAGAGGCTGAGGCAGGATCTGGGGTCGCCCTAGGCAGCACCCGGGGGGTGGCTCTGAGCTGCGGGGGGGGGGGGCTTTGACTCACTTGCTGGCCCTCCCTGCCTTGTGTTACAGCTACTCCCGCAATCACACCTACAACACCTACGTGGGGCAGGGTTACATCATCCCCGGGATGGACCAGGGGCTGCAGGGCGCCTGCATGGGGGAGCGCCGGAGGATCACCATTCCCCCCCACCTGGCCTACGGGGAGAACGGGACTGGTAGGCGTGTCCCCTGTGCTCCCAGTCACCATGGCAGCCCCTCTGCGGACTGTTCCCTGACTTCCCAACCACAGGGCCATCCCAGCACCTGCTCCGCCCCTCTCATCACGAAAACCGTCACCCACCCACCTGCCACACAGACTCCGCCCTTTCCTCCAGGGGCAGCCCTCCAACTTTTCCCTTCCATACTGGAGAAGGGCAGCCGACTCCTGAGTTTGGGGAGGCGGGGTGGTTATGGAAGAACAGAAACAGTGTAGCCCTAGGAAGCAAAGAGACCTGGACTTGAGCCCCAGCTTTGCTGGAAGCCTCAGTGTCCTCAGCGGTAAAATGGGACTAATCACATTGACCAGCAGGGTAAGTTACTGGGAGGTTGCAGGATGATATGTGTAAAGGGCTTTCTCACTGGGATGGCCCTCCCCTCCCCCGCCCCGCACCCCACAAGAGGGTATTAGAAGAATTGACCCTGGGGACAAACACCCTGTCCCATCCTGGCTTAAAAACACAGGGCGGGGGAGGTCTAGGGGCCTCTGTGGAGGCCTGAGCAGCCCCTGCTGGATTCCAAGCCGATCCACTCCCTGTTCTGGCCCCAGGAGACAAGATCCCTGGCTCCGCTGTGCTGATCTTCGACGTCCATGTCATTGACTTCCACAACCCTGGAGATCCGGTGGAAATCAAGGTTCTGTCCCCGCCCCCAGAGACCTGCAATGAGACGGCCCAGCCCGGGGACTTCATTCGCTACCACTACAACTGCTCCCTTCTGGATGGCACTAAGCTCTTCTCCTCGTGGGTCCGGGGCAGGGCCAGGGCTGGGCAGGTGGGTGGGCCCAGGTGCAGGGGGGAGTCCTGACAGCCCCCTGACGGGGGCTTCGTCCATAAGTTCCCATCCAGCGAGCGCGGGGGAGCCCGAGGAGCTGAGATTCTTGACTTGCGGGCGCAGGGAGGGTGAAGCCGGCCATCTAGGCGAGCCACGGCTCCATTTGTGGAGGGGAAACCAAAGCAGGGGGAGATGAGCCCCCCAGGCCACACTACAGGGGCAGCAGCACCATGAGGAGTGGGTCCTATCTCTGAACTGTTGGGCCCGGCCCTCGGCTGTGTGGGGCGGGCACCAGGAGGAGTGACTGGGAAACTGGGCCCGCCCCGGGGACAACGGGATGCCAACTGGCCTGGGACAAGGATGGATGCTGACCTGGGGATCTGCTCTCCCCCCAGCCACGACTACGGCGACCCCCAGGAGGCTACTCTGGGGGCCAACAAGGTGATCGAAGGCCTGGACACGGGCCTGCAGGGCATGTGTGTGGGGGAGAGGCGGCAGCTCGTGGTGCCCCCCCACCTGGCACACGGAGAGAGCGGAGGTGAGGGCCGACTGGCCTTGCTGGCTGGTGGGAGGAGTGAGGGAAGCCTTCCCAAGGGTTCTGCAAACATCCCATGTGACCAACATGGGAAACTGAGGCCTCTGGACTGGGGAGCACCCAGGGCAGGCTGGGAGTCGGGTCCAGACCTGGGCCTAATGGCGACGCCTTCCTTCTCTTCTCTTCTCGCTCCCTGCAGCCCGGGGTGTCCCTGGCAGTGCGGTGCTGCTCTTTGAAGTGGAGCTGGTGTCCCGGGAGGAGGGGCTGCCCACAGGCTACCTGTTTGTGTGGCACGAGGACCCTCCTGTCAACCTGTTCGAAGGCCTGGACCTAAACAAGGATGGCGAGGTCCCCCCGGAGGAGGTGGGTGAGGAGTTCAGTTCTTCTAAGAACCATTCCCATGCTGTCACCCCAACAGGAGCCACTGTGTGTGGTGGCATCAAGCAACACAGTCCATCCGCTGTCCCCTCGGCACCTGTTTCTGCCCCTGTGCTGGGTCCCTGGGCCTTATAGGTCCCTTGTCCCTGCCTCTTCCTCATGCAGCCCATCCCCCCTATAGCTGGCCGGCCGGTGCCTGGGGCCCTTCCCCAGGCCACCCACAGCCCTCAGGCGAGACCCTCACTCCCCTCTCCCCTTGGCTGTCTTGGCTCCCAGTTCTCCACCTTCATCAAGGCTCAAGTCAGTGAGGGCAAAGGACGCCTCATGCCTGGGCAGGACCCGGAGAAAACCATAGCAGACATGTTCCAGAACCAGGACCGCAACCAGGATGGCAAGATCACTGTGGAGGAGCTGAAACTGAAGTCAGATGAAGACCAAGAGCGGGTCCATGAGGAGCTCTGAGGGCAGGGGCCCGGGCCGGGGCCCAAATGCAAAGGCCCACTTCTGGGAGGACAGTGGGCAGTGGGGCTGACCTTCTAAGAGTCATCCTCCCCTGTGCTGGCATGGTGTCTAGAAACATCTAAAACGTGGTCACAGGAGACGACGGCCCCAGAGTAAAGTCCATAGCACAGACCTCTATTCAGTTTTTCTCTTCTGACCCCAAACCCCTCCCTTACAAGTTTTGGAGTCACAAAGCCAAGCCGGCCATGCTGGCACTTGCTGGCGCCTCACCCATACCTCCCCCTCCACGGCACCAGACACTGAACAAGGCCGAGCTTGTCATTTCTTTATTTCCCCTAACTTCCCTTTTTTCCATACTTTTCCTTGCCGTCCTCAGCCACCCCCCCGCCCCCGTCCCTATTCCTGTGTCGTGGAAGCTCCCTAGGAGCACGAACCAGGACTGACCGGACCCTCAGCCTTCCTCCCTCAGCTCTGGCTGGCTTCTCGGGAGGGCAGCGCCCCACCTGTCACACGCCCCTCCTGTGTCCCCACACCTATGCTGTCCGCCCCTCCCTGTGGCCAGTAGGGGCTGAGGCAACCGTGGGGTGCTGCATTCAGGGCTGGGCTTGGCGTTGCCTTTCATCCCTGAAGAGAAGGCTGCTTTCTCTAAGGGACAGAAAAGAGGAAGAGTGTGAAGGGGGCGGGGGTGAGGATAACTACTTAAATGGATCTTACGGCTACAATGTTGTTGGTTCGGGGCTGAGATAAACTTGGAAGAAGGGCTCACTTGGGGGTCAGAGGGGGGTAGGCAGAGCTCTGCACACTCAAAAGGCTAAATTGGTGTCAGATCCCTTTCTCCTTTGTACCAAATAAACGACTAAACCAAAGGCCTCAGGGTGTGCTCTTTCGGTGGGGGGAAGGCCCTTAGACCCAAACACTGGGGAATAAAGGGGCACAAAGCAGGAGCTCAAGATACTGTGTCCCTGGATCTCTGCCTCCTGAGGCCTAAGGAGGGCCCTCCCCATGGCAAGGGAGCCCCCTGTCCGCTGGAGGGAAGATGGGGAGTGGGTGTCTTCAGAGGGGCCTGCGGGGAGGTTGGAGAGATGATCCCTGTCTCCTAAATGTCCCAACTGAATGGAAGGATGAGGTTCCTGACCTCAAACAGGACAAAGAAACTCAAGGATTAAATTAAGCTGCACAGGAAGAGTTCCTCTCTTCCATGTAGATTTGTTCCAGTGCTAGGCTATCCCCACCTCTCCCTGCTCCTGGCTGCCAGCCATTCCTCCCTGCCCCATCCTCCCTCCTGTCCGAAGGAAAGGTAACAGGGCTCCAGTCTCCTGTGTCTTGAGGGAGGAGTTGCTTCAGCCAGCAGGCAGGCCATCTGCCCCTCACCCTCCCAGCTGGACTCTGGCCACAGCAACAAAGGTGGCCTAAGGCAGGAGAGGACAGGAGAGCAGGGGAGGCTTGGGAGAGAGACTGATGGTCCGGGACTCCCTGGACTGACCTGTCCCCCACGAGCACCCACTTTCTGCCCAGGATCCTGAGACACGGCTTTTCCCCACAGCCGATCAGACATTCCCGGCCCCAACGCATCCCGAAGGCGCTGCGGGGTCTGGCAGTGACTGCCACCCGGCCTCAGATGATAACACCCGCTCCCCAGAAGCGAACAGAGCCCGAGGCAGGTATGCAGGTGTGAAGCCGAAGAAATGCTACAGCTTCGGGCGGAAACACTGAAATCCTGGCCGAGCTCCAGAGTTGGAGCAAGTTTCTGGTCTTTTCCAAGCCACCCGTAAACGGGAACTACGCCTACTTTCAGGACGCTCGCGAAGGAGCCGCAGGGAAACGCGCCCGTCCCACAGCCAGGCACCCTCCGCCAGAGAATGAGGGGGTGCGTTCCTCTGAGGACAGGCGGCAAAATGCCAGGTGAAACTGGTGCTTTACCTTTTTTCTTCAAAAGGTGCCCTAGAGAGAATCCAGCTCGTTCTTGCCCATCCAAGTCGACAGGGGAGGGAGAAGGCAAAGAAACTCGGAAGGAAGCCCAGTGACGTGAGGCAACGGAACAGAAATCACTCCCACTTTACTGTGTCCCGGAGCGCCTTCTCCCTTCAGGTCCCAGTCTCGACCCCCCTGAACTCACCCATCGTCGTGGCCCTGGGCCCACATAAGGAAGAGAAGACAGGGCAGGAGCCAAGGGCACAAGAGAAAATCAGCCCCCAAATGGATCCCTTTGGGGATCCATCACCAGGGAACTCTGCACACAGGGCTGGCCAGACCCGACTGACCCCAACGGGACTTCGAGGTTAGCGGCTACCCCGGCATCGAGTGAAACCATTCCAGGTCAGAGACACACCTTCCAACCCCGCCTGCCCACCTCGGCCCCCAGGCACATTTAGGGTATGCTCAGAGGGTCTTGGAGTGAATTGGGGGTTTGTTTTTTTTCTAAGATTTTATTTTCTAAGTAATCTCTACACCCAATGTGGGGCTCGAACTCATAAGCCTGAGATCAAGAGTCACATACCCCGCCGACTGAGCCCGCCAGCCAGCCCTGCACCCCCAAATCAGAAGAGCTGTTTTTTCCTTTTTTTTATTTTGATCTGTTTCACACATTAGATTTCTTTGAAGACTAGCTTCCCATGTTTAAAAACTGGGGGGCAAAGAACCCCTGTCTAGATGGTCCCTAGAGACCCTGTAGGGCCCATGTTCGTCTGGTTGGCCCTCCCATCTGGCAGGCCCTCCCGCCAGCCTCCGGAGGACACCGCAGAAGACGCTGGGCAAGGAGGGAGAGGCCTGGGCTCAGCGGCTGCCCCCGCCCCGGACTCTGCGCACACGCGGACGAGCAGCGACCAGCGCTCCCAGCGGGCGGTCTCCTGGTGAGGCTCCCCCCTCCGCAGCCTGCGGCGCCTGGCCCCCACCCGCCCGCACTCAGGAGCCCTGCATCTCTCTCCAGTCCCCGCGGTGCAGGATGTGCTGCAGCAGCCCGTTGACCACATCCAGCGTCTCGTCCTTCTCCAGCACAATGTCGTAGGAGTCCATGTAGCGCTCCCGCCGCTCTTCCACCTGCCCGGGGGAGGGGGGTAGGGAGTCCCCAGAACGCCCTGCCTTCTGCCTCTGCCTCTTGGGCACCCGGGGCAGGGGGAGGAGGGCATGCGAGCTGCAACTCCCCAAGAGCAGCTCCAGGTCACAGGGACCTGCCCTTCGGATGGCAACGGGTGCTGGGAGCCGGCATTAACTCTTGGGCCAATGGCAAAAGGACAGGACGAGGATTAAAATTTAAAAACCAGATGTTACTTCTAATCTATCTGGACTGAATTTTCACATGGCTCAGGCATTCTGGAGGTCTTCAGCACCTGCTGGCTGAGGTGGGTGGGTGGGGAGGGACTGGTGGCCTTCTCATTTGACACCATACTGTGCCCCTTTACGACTACAGTGTTTTCACCCCTGTCGGCCTCTGGTCTGTTCTTGTGTTTTTGTTCTCTGAATTGTAAACCCGCCTCCTGAATACTGACCATCTCCCACTTCTATCATGCTTTATAGCTATGATTTAGGAGGACTGTAATCAGCGCCACCACTTCCTACACTATGTACCATGGGTAGAGAAAGCTCCTTGCCTCAGTTTCCCCATCTGTAAAATGAGGCGTAAGAGTCACTACCTCAAAAGGCTGCTGCAAGGACTAAATGAGTCAATATGCCTGGTACGTGGTGAGCACCCAGTAGTGTCTCTGAACTCCACTGTCATGCCGTGTGCCCAACACAGCCGTCATCGCTGTTTTCCTATGACAATATAGCTCGTGGCTTACCTCAGTGCCTCTAAGACTTGACCACGACCAGTACATACAGGTGTTCACTATGCATTAGTTAACAGGCACTGAAACAGAAGCAAGCCACTAAGACAGGAAGCCCTGGTCCCACACCTACCTTGTCGTTTAAGAAGCCAATCTTGAGAATGTTCTCCACACCAGGCACCCCATCAGCCATAGTGAGGTCCCCCATGGAGTCTCCCAGCAGGAGGATGTTGGTTTTTCCCTGAAGCTGCTGGAAGTACCCGGAGTTCTCGCAAACGAAGCTGTTCTTGTTGTATGTGTGTATGAGCTGGCCCTTGAATCCCCGGAGGAAACCCTAAATAATCAAGAGACACACAGAAGGGCTGCAGGGACCGCCTAGAGCCAGTTTGCCACTGTCTCTGTCACAGGGGAAAGGGAATCCTGACAGCCAGAGAAATGCCAAAACCTCCTCCTAGTCTAAACTCAGGGCCCACCAAGTAGGTCCTACAGCCAGATTTGTGCTATTTTTGTAAATTCAGTTTGACCGGAACGCGGCCAGGCTCGTTTGCTCACGTCGTGTCCGTGGTGGCTTTTTTCTCCACAGCAGAGTCGAGTGGCTGTGACAGATCGGAGTCCATCCCCCAAAGTCTAAAATATTCACTACCCAGCCTTTTACAAAAAAAGTGTGTAAGCGCTGACTTAAACTCACAAGGACCCTCTGACACCACTGATCAGAGGCTCCAGTGGGAGCACACAGCCGTGACGCGAGCACTGTCCCGGCCACACGGGCGCTCACCCTCGGCTGCAGGTGCGCACCGCCCCCCCCAACGCGACCGGGTGAGAAGTCCAGCCATTGGTGTAAAGGGAAGAAGTCAGAGCACAGGTGAGTCGGAGCGGCCCGCCTCGGGCTCCAGGAAAACAAGTCAAAGTCTAAGCCCTGGAGTACCTACGATGGCACATGACCTGGGACGGTGACATGGGGCCTGGCTGAACCCTAAATCAGGTACCCCAGGGTAGGGAGCTGTCAGTCAAACGCCAAAGGGCCAGTCCTTCAGAGGTAACTGTCTTTAGCCGGCATCAAGAAATAAATACCTGCCCGAGGGCAAGAAGTCAGCACGCCTTCCCTCCCTCTCCTCCCCCAGGGTTTAGGGTTTCGGGTGCTGCCTGGGGGGCTGCTGGTCCCCACCCCTCTTCTACTCCCAGCCTAAAGGAGATGCGGCTCACGTCTTCATCAAAGTCCATGTAGTTAGACATGATGTGGATGTTGGGGTGGAGCACCGTCATCTGTCGGATAATCTCCTCCAGGATGTCACCGATGCCCGCGGAGAAGATGAAGAGGGGAATGTTGTTCTGGTAGAGGGTGTTGAAGAACGTCTTGTATCCCTCCCTGAAAAGAGACGGATGGATTCCGCAATGGCACTGCCTCTGCCCCCCGTCTTTTCTACTTGGGTGATGTATTTTTAAATTTTTTCTTTTTAAATATTTATTTGGGGCGCCTGGGTGGCTCAGTCGGTTAAGCGTCTGCCTTCGGCTCAGGTCATGATCTCGGGGACCTGGGATTGAGCCCCGAGTCGGGCTCCCTGCTCAGTGGGGAGTCTGCTGCTCCCTTTGCCCTTTCCCCTGTTTGTGCTCTCTTTCTCTCTCATGCTCTCTTTCTCTCAAATAAATAAAATCTTTTAAAAAAAATAGAGATTTGTTTGTTTATTTGAGAGAGAGTATGGGGCGGGGAGGGAGGGGCAGAGGGAGACAGAGTCTTAAGCAGACTCCCCACTGAGCACAGAGCCCGACATGGGGCTCTATCTTAGGACCCTGAGATCACGACCTGAGCTGAAATCAAGAGTCGGAGGCTTAACCGACTGAGCCACCCAGGTGCCCCTAAATTTTTTCTTTTTAAAAACATTTTATTTTATTATTTCATTTTTTAAAAAGATTTTATTTGAGAGAGAGAGAGCACGAGCAGGGGAGAGGAAAAGAGGGAGAGGGAAAAGCAGACTTCCAGCTCAGCAGGAAGCCCGACCCAGGGCTCGATCCCAGGACCCCGAGATCATGACCTAAGCCGAAGCTAGACGCCTAACCCCAGTAAGCCACCCAGGTGCCCCTTTAAAAACATTTTAAATTGAGGTCTAAAATACATACAATAAATGGTTAACGCGCACTGATCTTAAGTGGTCAACTCAATTAATATTTACATACGTATACACCCATGTAATTACTAACCAGATCAAGGTTCCCTTCCCAACCAACACCATCCCCTCCCATTATGACTTCATGTCACTGCTGATTAGCTTTGCCTATCCCTGAACTTCATGTAAGTGGGCTGTTGTTTGCTTGTTTGTTTCTGCCTTATTTTGCTCAAGCAAAATAGAACCAGGAAGCTATCTGGGGCAGCTTCACTGAGGAAACACTCCAACCCCACGCTGCTACTTACTGGGTCTGCACGTGTCTCTACTTTCTTGGCTTTTCATGGCTCTCCCCAGTTGGGACACCCAATCCTTGAGAGCAGGCACAATGTTGCCTCCTTCCTCTATGTGCCCATATCCCTCCACCAGTAAAGAATATGGCAGCAGAAGCTTACAACCCAGCAATTGCACTACTGGGTATTTACCCCAAAGATACAAAGGTAGTGATCTGAAGGGGTATCTGCACCCCAATGTTTATAGCAGCAATGTCCACAATAGCCAAACTATGCAAAGAGCCTAGATGTCCATCGACAGATGAATGGATAAAGAAGATGTGGTGTTTGTGTACACACACACACACACACAGACACACACACACACACACACAGACACACACACACGGAATATTACACAGCCATCAAAAAGAATGAAATTTTGTCATTTGCAAATGACATGGCTAGAACTACAGGGTATTATGCTAAGCGAAATAAGACAATCAGAGAAAGACAATTATCACATGATCTCACTGATATGCAGAATTTAAGAAACAAGGCAGAGATCATGGGGAAGAGAGGAAAAAATAAAACAAGACGAAACCAGAGAGTGAGACAAACCATAAGAGACTCTTAATCTTAGGAAACAAACTGAAGATTGTTGGAGGGGAGGTGGGTGGNGGGTTGGGGTGGCTGGGTGATGGGTATTGGGGAGAGTATATGTTGTAATGAGCACTAGCTATTATATAAGACTGATGAATCACAGATCTGTACCCCTGAAACAAATAATACATTATATGTTAATAAATAATAATAATAATAAGACAGCAGAGAGAGCAGCACTGGGAAGGGCGCTGATGATCAAGGATCCCAGGCCAGCCAACAGCCATGTCTGCGTTAATCCAGAACACCAGTCATCATGGCGACCCCGAAGTCTTTTTACCAGTGGGGAAAATGAGCTCGATGCTATTTGTTCTAGAAGATGAAGGCTTGGTCACATTCATACGACACCCACTAGCAGCAGACAGCTTCCTAGGAAGTACTCAAGGGTGAGAAATCCTTTAGCTGTATTCAGAGAGGAAAAGCAAGACCTTCTTCACATCAGCCACTTACAGGGCTTTGTCTCTTCTGACCCCGCTAGCCACGAACTCCCCTCCACTCCTTCCCAGCCTCTTTTTGTGAGAAAACCAGTTTCAAATGTTCTCCAGAGCAAGCAGCTTACCTAAGCATTGCATTGGACTCTCTAACCACCTGGGCAATCTGGACCTTCTGAATCCTCTGTTGGCACAGGAGGTCGTGGGCTTTGGTCCACCTAGAAACAGACACCCCGCAAAAGCCCACATGCCAATCACTAAGTGGGAAAGTGTCCTTTCCCTTTAAAAAGGGAAAAAGTCACCTTGGCCCTAAAGGGCCAAGTCCCCCAATGAAGGGCACTCATCCTTTTCCACCAAGCCACTTCCTGAAGGACTCCGGCTGTCCTTAAAAGGAAGAGGGTGAGAAAGCCACACCACAGCCACAGGAACAAGGACTGGGTGAGCTAACCGCTGAGGCCAAACCTCTTCTGAACCCCTCCCTCGGTGACCCCATGTTCTGGAGAACTGGGGCTCTGTCCAGCAATACCGGTTCCTATAGGAGAATCATCTCCCCAAAGCACTTACCCCCCCCAAACCCAGGGGCTTCTCCCTCCTTCCCAGGATTCTCAGTGGGCCCCCACTCTAGCAGCAGCCACCAGCAGTCCCTCTGTGGCTGGACGGTTGGTTCTAACAGGTGGACCAGGGGAATTCAGTAAGGTAAGCGGGCCTGCACCTCGTTCAAGCTCAGGAGAAACATACCCCCTCCTGGACCAGTCCATCGTGGGGGCCAGGAGCGGTTCAAAACCACCGTCACGTACCATTCCACCATATGAGGTAACTTCTCTTTGATGGTCCGGTGTGGGTCAATCTCAATTGGGTAATAGTGGTGAAGGAGCGCTTTGAGCTGGGACATCCAAATAAAGAGAAAAGCCGTTAGTCTGCATCAAGTTTTCCCCAGCGAAGTCCCACCATTTAGCGTGAGCAAAGAATCACCTAGAAGGATGCAACTCTGTGTTAGGGAGTGACTGATCTGTAGAGCCGGTCAGCCCTTCATTCGCACCCTCCGAGTGGGAGGCCTAACAATCAACAAAGACCTTTGGCTCTCAGGTGAGAGGTTACTGGGATTTTGCTACCCACTAGCTCAGCCAGCAGCGCTTAACCAGCAAGAAGGGATTAATGCTGTATTTCCCCAAATGGGGTACACTTTCTCAGGGTTAGGCAAAGTAACTTCAGGGGCCCATGGATAAACACTTTTCATTTTAGTAGTTTTAGATTCATTTTAATGCATATTAAGAAAAAAACTAGCACACCAAATTCATGCTTTCACGAAGATTGTTTCTTTCTAATTGCATTCAGATGTTTTTTTAAAATATTTTATTTATTTGGCAGACAGAGACAGAGAGAGCACAAGCAGGGGGAGCAACAGGCAGAGGGAGAGGGAGATGCAGACTCCCCGCAGAACAGGGAGCCCACATGGGACTCGATCCCAGGACCCTGGGATCATGACCTGAGCCAAAGGCAGAGGCTCAACTGACTGAGCCACCCAGGTGCCCCACATTCAGATTTTTAATAGTAACCCAACTTTAAGTAAAATATGTAGTAAAAATCACCACAGATATGGCAAAAATCATTAAAGTGGAAGTAGAAAAATCATGGATGTGAGTTGGGGACCCCGCGTGTTAGTGGATAGCCATCACGACGCCAACATCGGGGGAACGACCCCATCTACGTGTACCTCCTTCTGCTAAGATTTCCTTCCACGTCTGGGGAGACCACTTCAGGGACCATGTGTCACACAGGCCCAGTCAGTCAGTAAAAGTGCCCAGTAAAAATGGGAACTGATTGGGTAAAGAATTGTCACTTTAATACAAGCACAGTCTCAGAATTATTATGAGATCAAATGCGGAGTCCCCGACCATGGGTCCAAAAGAGAGTTAAAGGCAAAGATCACACGCTGACAAAGGGAGAAAGCTCCTGAAATGTACTAAGATTCTCAATGTGTGTGTTTTTTTGGGGAGGGAGGGAGGTGTGAGAACATTTTTCTAAAAAGTATAAGAGAATTCAACAGAAGATATACTTTTTTGAAAAGAAAAAAGATTTCATACCTAAACTTCGTTTATTTATTAATTTTTATTAATTTTTTATTAATTTTTTAAATTAATTTTTTTCGGGAGCTCATCAACACCTAGAGTCTTAGTTTGCCCTAGCTTCGTTATCCCAGAGCAGGCCCCCAAACGTGCTGTCTTACTTGTGGATGCAGCTTCCTGAAAGCTGGTAAGATCAGATATGTGAGGAACCATTAAAAGTGACTTAAAGGCAATTACTTAGTCCTGGAGGCAGAACTTATGCCGAAAGTACATCTCCAGAGAGATGGGTTTTAGAAATATAAGAGCTATCTATAATTTGCTGCCCATCTTAATAACAAGTAACTATGAGAGTATTGGAAGGGCTGAACAATATGACAGACTGAAAGACCACTTAGTATGTAATTTAGTGAATTTCATAATGAAGTGAAACTAAATGATACAGTTGTTCAGCAGAAAGCGCTCAGCAAACTGCAAAGAATCGTGCAACCAGCAGGGCTCTCCTCCGGCAAAGTGGAACAACGTAAAATGAACTGCGAGGCTGCAGGATTTGTAATATTTGTATGTATCTCATGGAAACGGGCGTTATCATATATTGATATTAATTCGGAAGTCTTTCTTGATACCTGTTACCTTGCCAAAAAATTATATATTTTTAAAAGACGTATTTATTTTATTTTAGAGAGAGAGAAGGGTGCGCAGAATCTCAAGCAAACTCCCTGCTGAGCAGAGAGTCCCTCGCAGGGCTCCATCCCAGATCCCACCACCCTGAGCCAAAACCAAGGGTCAGACGCTCACCCCACTGAGCCACCCAGGTGCCACCCCCCAATTTTATTATTAAAGAAATAGCACAATGTAGTGAAAAGAGTTTGGGACAGAATCAGATCTATGGGAAAACCAAGCTCTCTGTGTCTTGCCTGTGTGACCCTTGAAGGAGTTGCTTATCCTCTTCAAGCCTGTTTTCTCATCTGTTAAATGGAGATAATAGTGGTTCTATCCACCCACTGGAGTTGCTGGAGGGTTAAACAGCAAATGTTGAAGTCTCTTGTACACTCTATAGCTAGCGGTCTGCATAACATTCATATTCTAACCACCAATCGTCACATGCCTTGAACAAAAAGGAAACACTGCCCCAGTGTAGGAGACTAGGTCCATCTGAACCTAAGAACGACAATTTTTAAAAATATTAATCTTCTAAGGTCTCTATCCTGGAATCTTTGGTCCTAACCAAGAACTATCTGAAGTAGGACATGACAGCCGTCTGTGAACAAAGAAGGGGAGTAACCCACCTCGTTCCGGCACTCCTCACTAATGATCTTGCTGTTATCCAGAATATCTGCAAACACACAAAACTCTTTCACTGGCCACTCAGAAGCCACCATCTTGTCAAGCCCCACAAAGCCAGCTAGTATGTGACTTACTGTAAGAAGAAGGGCATCGCTTTCCATTATATGCAAACCTGCTCAAGGTCATGTCAAAATCAGAAATGACCTAAAATGCAAAAGAGAGATGCTATCCATACAGGCTCCTTCCGGTGTGGCCCTGTGGGGGGGGGGGG
>NW_024424897.1:20012903-20173149 GCF_017311325.1 Ursus maritimus | reverse complement strand
GGGGGGGGGGGGCGGATTATGAAAGGCAAACCAGCTCAGTACCCAGCCAGTGGGCAAAGCCCTGCAGGAGTTAGGAAAGGCCAGGGGCGGAAGGGAGAACTAATCTTAGCGTGCTAAGCCTGAGGACGCCCAGCCTCTTGCTGGTCGGTCGGTCGCTGGCAGAACCGGGACTGAAGAACAGGACCCCCTTTGACTCTTAGCCTTGTCATCTCATTGCCTCGGGTCCCACCCAAGGTGACCCATCTCCACATTGCAACTTCCTGGGGAGCCCGCTGACCGGGCTAGTGTGGAAACAAGGCCCCAGGGCCTGGTGCTGGGTGCTTTCTACCTGGTAAGAGGAAGCAGCAGCTGGTCATGACCGACACATTTGAAATGTAGGTTTTCCGGCAGGTGGGCTCTAACCCAGGGCCATCGGGCGGAGCAACCTGCTTGCCCTCCGGCCGCTGGCCATTTCTAGGGGCTCAGGGCCCGCAGCGTCCGCGGCAGCGCGGGCAGGCCCCTCGGGCCGGTCGCCTCCCCAGCCGCCCCACCTCGCCCGGGCCGTACCTGCAAGCGGTCTCCCCCGCCCCTGCGGAGGGCGCCCACGATCTCCTGCACCCGCCCGGGCTGCCGCATCAGGACCGTGGCCTTCATCAGGGTGCTCACCTGTCCCGAGACCCGAGAGAAGCGCTGACCCCGGCACCGCGCTGGGCCCAGGGGGAGCCCGGGGCCGGCCCGGCAGCCCTGCGAGGCCGGGCCGGGGCGCGCGGGGCGCGCAGGGGGGCTCCGGGCCAGCCCGGGGCGCCTACTGGCCGGGGTGGCGCGGCGGGGCCCAGGCGGCCCGCTGGGGGCCTCGGAGCGCCCCGGGGATGGGGGCCCGCCCCACGTCGGACGCTTCCTCCCGCCTCACCTCCTCCGCCATGGCGCTCGCGGCCGGGACGACGGCGCCGGGACAACGACCTCCCCGCGGCCGCACTGCGCAGGCGTCGCCCGCCGCCAGGGGGCCGGGGGACAGCGGGCCGGGGGCCGGGGGCCGGGAGAGGGCGGTGCCCGCGCTGGGCAAGACCCCGGCTGCGGGCTCTGTGTTGAGGAGGGCGAGGGTCCCAAGAGTCGGGGTTACCGGGTGCCACCGGCTGCCACCGTCGAGAACTAAAGCACTGGCCAGAGGGGTCATTTCCAGACGTGAAGTTCGCCTGACAAAAAAAGCCGCAGGAAGGGAGGGGATATGGAAAACATCCAGAAGGGGTTTAACTGGGCCCACTCCTCATCACAGAAGGAAATGAGCGACTAACACAAGTCCGCAGGGCAGGAAGGCCCTGGACAGCTGGGCCAGCATGAATTCTAATCAGCTTTCCTTCCTTCTGCCTCCTCTGCCTTGGTTTCCTTGAATTCAGTGTCTCGGGAGCCAAGCGCCCAGCAGTGGAAGAAGGTAGATGATGCTACAGGGATACAGAACTGGGCAACCGAGGTGGGCAACAGGAGCTAGAATGGATAAAAACTCTTATATGGTGTCGGTGGTCACAGTCCTGCTCCAGATTCAAGGGCTTGGAAGGTGTGGGGTGGTCTTCAGCCTGAATTGTGGGGGGAGGGGGGAAGAAAGGAGGACAGGGACAGGAGAGAGTTCCAGAACCTGAGAGCACAATCCTGAGAGTGATCTCACTGCGGGCCCAGGATTCTGGAACTTGGGCTGCCTGATGGGCCCTATATGAAAGATGTAGTAGGGAAAAGGAGCGACAGCAGGCTAAAGGGGCCCCCCACAACCCTCCCCGACACCCTAGGAGAGCAGCCTCTCTCCGCTGGTCCCAGGGTGCCATGGAGATGGAGAGCGCGGCGGCCTCCACACGTTTCCACCAGCCTCACATGGAGAGGAAGATGAGTGCGATGACCTGTGAGATCTTCAACGAGCTTAGGCTAGAGGGCAAGCTCTGCGACGTGGTCATCAAGGTCAATGGCTTTGAGTTCAATGCCCACAAGAACATCCTCTGTAGCTGCAGTTCCTACTTTAGGTATGACAGGGTTGCCAGACTAAGCCAAAGGGGGACGTGGGCTCATTCGGACACATTCTGGTTCATTTCCTGTTTCCCACCCCATCATCTTAAGTTAGGGACACTGTCAAAACTCTGGGCTCCTGTAGCCTGGCTCCTTTGTCTTCTGAAGAGGCATAACTAGGGCTGGAGCCTCCTCTCTGCTTTTCAACTGGATTTCAACCAACTGTTGGTGGGCCAGGTGCTTTTTTGCTTTGATTCTCACCCAAACCAACCTTTGGGAAGGCTGGACAACCATACTGGATTTCCTCCTTAAACCCAGATGACAGCGTGCCACCTCGGCCGCCCCTTGTGCCCCCATCCCGGTAGAGACTATCTCAAACAGGGTGATGAATTAACAAGGATTGAGCAGATGGGAAGGAGGATGCGAGACAGCACCAAGGAAGTGTTCATCAGAAGATAAAGGGAGTTTGGGCCACAAGCACCGTGACCCAGGAAGTGGCAGAGCTATTTTGTTCATGAGCTGAAAATGTTTGAGGTATCAATTCCAGTGAACATGTGATAAATATGTCCCATCTGTTGCTAAAAATTCTCATTCACCTAGACCTACAATGGGGTATACAAAAGACCAGATAGTGAATATTTTAAGCCTTGCAGGCCATATAGCCTCTGTCACAATGACGCACTCTGCCTTTATAGGGGGAAAGCAGCCATAGACAATGCTAAATGAGAGGGCATGGCTGTGTTCCAATAAAATGATTTATGGATGCTGAAATTTGAATTTATTATAATATCCAGGTGTCACAAAATCTTTCCATTTTCCCCCCCACTTAAACATGTGAAAAACAAGGTCATCTGGGCGGCTCAGTCAGTTAAGCGGTTTAAACTCTTGATTTCAGCTCAGGTCATGACCTCAGGGTTGTGAGATCGAGCCCTGCATGGGGCTCCACATTAGGCATGGAGCCTGCTTAAGATTCTCTCCTTCTCCTTCTGTTTCTCCCCCACCCCACTGCCCCACCCCCCGCAAAAAAAAAAAAAAAGTAAAAAAACATTCTCAGCTTGTAGGTGGTACAAAAATGAGAGGTGGGCCAAATCTGGCCCAGAAGCTGTAGGTTTGCAGACCCCGGCTATAGAGTTGAATCCGATTTCCAAGCCCTTATTTCCTTACACCACCTAGAAAAAGGAAGCAAAAATTTGTTAGGGCAGGTTCTTCTGTCTTGTTCAACACCTAAAAAAGTACCTAGCTATACAGTGGGAGCCCAGTAAATAGTTCTGGACTAGTACACTGTCAATAATTACTTATTGAGTGCCTATTTTGTGACAGGCACTATCCAAGGTACTAGAAATAAAACAATGAGTAAAGAGATAAATATTTGTGTTCTCATAATGTTTACCTTTTAGTAGGAGGAATAGGCATTCAATAAATAAAAACATAGCAGATCATAAGTGCTAGGGGGAAAAAAGGAAGGTAGGGAGATTTATTTATTTTTGAAGATTTTATTTATTTATGAGAGACAGAGCTTGCAAGCGGAGGGGGGGGCGGGGGCGGGGAGAGGCAGAGGGAGCAGCAGACTCCCCGATGAACAGGGAGCCCAATGCGGGACTCAATCCCAGGACCCTGGGATCATGATCTGAGCTGAAGGCAGACGCTTAACCGACTAAGCCACACAGGCGCCCCAGGTAGGGAGATTTTAAATAAGAAGGTGGCGATTTTAAATAGTATGGTTTGCTGACAAACCACACTATTTGACATTTGAGCAAAGACTTTAAGGGGGAGGTGGGGGTGAGCAATATGGAGATCTGTGGGGAGCCTCCCAGGCAGAGGCCACAGCATGTACAAAAGACCAAAAATGAAGCACCTCTGGTGTGTTCAAGGAAAGCAAGGCCAGTGGGACTGGAATGGAATGAGGGGGGTGGGGTGGGAGGAAGTGGCCCGAGAGGTATTACTGGTCCAGATCTCAGATGACCTTTGCACTCCCTGGCAAGCACTTTGTATTTTACTCTGAGCAAGAAGGGATGTCAGTGGAAGGCTTGGGTGGAAGGGGTACTCATAAGGTGGTTGGGGGGTGACTGTAAACTCTGGCAGCATCAAGGGCGGAAGCAGGGGCATCAGTTAGAAGGTTACTCCCAATCATCTAGGCCGGAGATGGTGGTGGCTTGGACCAAGAAGGCGGCAGTAAGAGGTGACCGGTGACCAGAGTCTGGGTGTGTGTCGACTGAACGGTACATACTAAAAAAATGTATTGCTGAAGTTAAATTTCCTTAAGCAAGGTTGAGATAGAAGAGACCTAGGTCATACTCCCGCCTCTAGACCCCAGTTCCCCCCCTCCCCCCAACGAAACAGGGAAAAGTTCTAGTTATCATGAGGATTAGAAGAAGAGTGACCAAAGTCAAAGTTCTTGGCAAGGTTCTCTTGCCCACTATATAAATATGCCCACAGTCTACTCCCCGCTCTCCCTCCCCATGCCAATTTATTTCCAGCATACTCACCGTGCACTACTTGGGAAATGTCCAAACTCTCCTGGACCAAAAAAAAAAAAAAAAAAAAAGGTGGGGGGAGAGCCTGGCAAACTGGAGAGAAATGTTTCAGTGGCTGCTAGTTTCTTTCTTTTTTTTCCCAGAGCTTTGTTTACAAGTGGCTGGAACAACACTGAAAAGAAGGTATACAACATTCCTGGCATTTCCCCTGACATGATGAAGCTAATTATTGAATATGCATACACCCGGACCGTCCCTATCACACCGGACAATGTGGAGAAGCTGCTGGCTGCTGCAGACCAGTTTAACATCATGGGTATTGTCAGGGGCTGCTGTGAGTTCCTCAAGTCGGAGCTGTGTTTGGATAACTGTATCGGCATCTGCAAGTTCACGGACTACTACTACTGTCCCGAGCTGAGGCAGAAGGCCTACATGTTCATACTGCACAACTTTGAGGAGATGGTGAAGGTCTCGGCCGAGTTTTTAGAGCTCTCAGTCACTGAACTGAAGGATATCATTGAGAAAGATGAGCTCAACGTCAAACAAGAAGATGCTGTATTTGAGGCCATTTTAAAATGGATTTCTCATGACCCCCAAAATAGGAAGCAGCATATTTCAGTTTTGCTTCCCAAGGTCAAGTTTAGTTATTTTTTGTGGGAGGCTTAATTGCTCATATTCAGTTCATTTATCCCGGAGGGACTGTGCGAAGCGCCAGATTCAGATGTTTGGCAGATTCCGGGGCTGTATTTACATACTTATATAGAAGGCATCTCCTATTCTGTGGGATTTTGCAGTTTTTTTCTTTCTTGACATTGCTAGTTCCTTCTACCCCACTTAAATTTTTGACCAAAATTCTCCCTGGCAGTGGGGGAAGGAGATGGCAAGGCCTTCAAAAGAATTCTAAAGGGCCTTCCTCTCACCCTTGCTTATTCTCTGGGTTTCCCCAAGCCCCAGGTAGAAGTGGGATAGACACCAAACCGTGAGTATTATACACAATTACAGCCATCTGGTGCTCATCTGTGTTACTTTATACAGAGACACATAGATGTGCAATGACTGAACAATCACCACAGCTTTCTCTGGTTTAATAGTCCTGCCCAGTGGCCAAGGACGGGGCTAGCTCTGCGAGCATTTGAGGTGCCTTCTATCTAGCTCTTTCTCAGCATCCAAATGTATACCACCTCCGAAAAACAAGTATTTAAACCGTGAGCTGTAAATTTCGAACACAAAATACGACCCTGCCGCCATGCAAAGGCAGACTGTAAACAGGGAGTTATGGATGCGGGTTTTCCAGGTACCCTCACCTCATCTGACTTTCTGTATTTCTTTCTTAGGTTCGCCTGGCCCTAATGCACGCTGAGTACTTCATGAACAATGTGAAGATGAACGACTATGTCAAAGACAGTGAGGAATGCAAGCCAGTCATCATCAATGCCCTAAAGGCCATGTATGACCTCAACATGAATGGACCCTCTAATTCTGACTTCACCAACCCGCTCACCAGGCCCCGCCTGCCCTATGCCATCCTATTTGCAATTGGTGGCTGGAGTGGTGGGAGCCCCACCAATGCCATTGAGGCATACGATGCTCGGGCAGACAGATGGGTGAATGTCACTTGTGAGGAAGAGAGTCCCCGTGCCTACCACGGGGCAGCCTATTTGAAAGGCTACGTTTATATCATTGGGGGGTTCGATAGTGTAGACTATTTCAATAGCGTTAAGCGTTTTGACCCAGTCAAGAAAACGTGGCATCAGGTGGCCCCGATGCACTCCCGACGTTGCTACGTCAGCGTGACAGTCCTCAGCAATTTTATTTACGCCATGGGAGGATTTGACGGCTACGTGCGTCTCAACACTGCTGAACGTTACGAGCCGGAGACCAACCAGTGGACGCTCATCGCCCCTATGCATGAGCAGAGGAGCGACGCAAGTGCCACAACGCTCTACGGGAAGGTAGGAATGGGGAGCGGGGAAAGAACACGGCCAGAAGTAACGCTCTTCTTTGTTTTTTGCGAGTGGATGGAAAATAGAAGAGGCAGTACTCACTTTGCAGGACTAACTCTGTCCTCAGATGACAAAGTGGCCCTTTGTAAATGTCCTTTAAAATTTTACTCATTAAAAATTTAGGGAAGTATGCACACATGGAAAAAAAGAAACCGATTGTTCAGGCTGGCATCGGATGGGTGCCCTTCTCACCACTGTATACACACCCTTTCTTTCTACTCCCCAGAGGTAGTGATTTTAATAACCTTGCGCCCCTCCTCACACAGGTCTACATATGTGGTGGTTTTAACGGAAATGAGTGTCTGTTTACAGCGGAAGTGTACAACACTGAGAGTAATCAGTGGACAGTCATAGCACCCATGAGAAGCAGGAGGAGTGGAATAGGTGTGATTGCTTATGGAGAACACGTATATGCGGTGAGTTCACCTTGCGCCACACAAAAACGGTAACGCTGGATTCTTTGGTTCGCAAATAGGGTTACACTATCATTGGTAAGCATTTGAAAAGCATTTTTTTCCCGTGGAAAATAGTGGAAAGAGGGAGGTATGAAATCACTGGTTCCCTCACCCCCAACCCACCCCACCCCACCCCACCGGCGGCCACTTCCTCCAAGAACAGAAGCCATGGCTAACAGTCAACCGTGTTTCCCTTACTGTCCACAGGTAGGTGGCTTTGATGGAGCAAATCGACTTAGGAGTGCAGAAGCCTACAGCCCCGTGGCTAATACTTGGCGCACAATCCCCACTATGTTTAATCCTCGTAGCAATTTTGGCATCGAGGTGGTGGACGACCTCTTGTTTGTGGTGGGCGGCTTTAACGGCTTCACGACCACCTTCAACGTGGAGTGCTACGACGAAAAGACGGACGAGTGGTATGACGCCCATGACATGAGCATCTACCGCAGCGCTCTGAGCTGCTGTGTGGTGCCAGGGCTGGCCAACGTCGGGGAGTATGCGGCGAGACGGGACAACTTCACAGGGCTAGCACTGCGAGATGAAGTAAAGTACTCCGCTTCGACAAGTACCCTACCTGTATGAGCCTCTTCATTTAGCTAATAAAGAGTCTAAGCAATAAGAATTACTTCTTTTTTTAAATAAATGCAGTGTTTAAACTTGTAAGAGTACTCGCAAATGTTCAACTTAAGGGAGCCAAGGGTTGGATGAATGAGGGAATAAGAGGGAAGGAAGAAAGATCCAACAGTGCATCATTAAAAGAAAAATCACACAGTGCAAACCAGCTCTAAAGAAATATGTTTATTTAAAACTTACATCGAGACAATTAATAGCTTCGACACAGAACAAGATAGCTTTAGGGACATAAAACAAGCTATTTTACAATGTAATGTCTCAAAGCGTCCTAAATTCTACATCTCCTCTGACTTAAAGGGGGAGAGCCGAGATTATGCTCTCAGTAGAGTAGGGGCTTGGATACTGATAGCCCCAAAAACGCACTGTGTATCGACTTGAACTAAGCATGTATTTTACAAATAACTCAATGAGCCCTAGCACATGGATCCTAATCTTCAAACATCTAGCAAGCTTAATTTTTCACAAGTGCGTTATGCAGGAGGGTGAGGTTAACAACAAGCGCTCTACTGTATGTGCTTCAACGTCAGGCATTCATAGTGGTGCTCGGAGAGTAGGACAAAACGCCCTACCAAGGTCATCGACAAAGCCGTTATTTGGCTATCTAGTTAAATTCCTTGAAGCAAGAGGACTACTACATTATGTTACTATTATTGTATTACTCAACTATGAGCTGTTTTGTCTCTAATGACCAGAACACGTTATAATGTAGGCATTATAACAGCAACAAAAATGGACTATTCTCAAGAAAGTGACAAACTGGAGTGATAGACCGTGCCAAAATTTTGACAATTAAAGGAGAGACTGAACTGTTTCTCATATATTCTACAGTTAAATGGCAACTATAAATACCCTATTTTTCTAGTGGAGGCAGAGAACTTGCTTCATAATTCTGTGGACTTTCAAAAGACAGGAAGTGTGGCCAACATATCCTTTTTATTTAAGCTTAATTTGATGAAAGTACAAAAAAGTCCCTTTAGTTACGCTTGATTAGGCCAAGTAACTAAAATAATACAATTTAGCTTACTTGTCTACCTACAGAAGTGTCTTATTAGAATTACGAAGCAGAGAATGAAGTAGTTAAACATACCACATGCTACACTAGTCAAGAAACAAAGAAGAAAACAGTGTGCCCTAGGAACTGCCTTACCAGCAGCCGGAAGAGTTTAAAAAACAAAAGCACACAAATCTTTGATAAACACTATCTTTCCAGCTTCAAACCTCTGTTCTATATATATATATATATATATAAAAGTCAGTATTTTAAAAGTTTTTGGTCCCAACAATACTATATAAAACTAAGTGATCAGAACAAAACTGATGTCAATGAATTGAGATTTTTAAGCAAAATCTCTCCGAACTGGCACAGCAAAAGCAAAGCTGGATTTCAAGATACACACGACTAACCATGCAAACAACTGCAAGTGGGATTACTTAAACTGTAAGCTCATGACTGACATTCTCAAGAGATGCCACAGATTTGTTTTTTAAAGCCATGGTGGGGTAGGTATAGTTAAGGGATATCCACTCTAAGATACAAGTAGCACTCAAAATTATGTGTAGGTGTTAGTTTTTGGTATAATCAATTCCGCTCTTTTCCTTCCACAAAACAACAACAGCAACAACAAGAACGAAAGGTCTGCTTGAATACATGTTAAGCTGTCCTTTTTAAAGCTATATTTTTAACTGCTTAAATTACCAAACACATTCTTTAAGTTTTCATCAAAAAGGCAATTTCTTTCCCAAAGAGCCATTTTAGGCTGGTTATCATAGTCAGAACCTTTCTAAATACTCTGGAAGTTATTTCCAGTTTAGATTTCAGAATGTCAGCCTTGAACAGATTTAAGCAAATCTGGTTTCCTTCCTTATTAACAAGTTAGTTAGGATATTTCAGAAACACGAGTTATTGATGTGAAGTCACACATGTGAATTCAAATATGAAAATTAGAAATTCAGTCGTCAGGAAAACCTGCACACATCATGCAAGGAAGGACTTACCCCTTCTTTTCAGCCATGGCCTAGGCTGCCTGCTAAGTTAAAAAAAACAACAGTTTCAATCAAGTTTTCAAAACCAGATTATATCTAAATCTTAGAGGAGGTAGAACTTGTCACATCACGTGAAAAAAGACCACCCCCCAAAATAACTTGGTAACAATGGTCTCAGACGACAACTCTGAGATAAGATTCAAAAACCATACATCACACGTTCTAGAGAGAAACATTGTAGTGAGCTACTGAATTATTTCACCACCACCAAGAAAAGGAACTTAGCTAGCAGGGTCTATCAGAGAGAACAGCACTCAGTGAGCTTTTCTGTCTCACTTGCATAGACCTCTCTCAACTCAGAACTAGCACTTCTCAGAAATGGCTTTTTTCAAAATAACTACAAATGGAAATTGATAAAATGGTAAAGGTGGCATAGGATAATAAATCCTCATACAAAAACAGGACTTGAAGTTTACTACCCCCACCCACCCCAATCTAAATGAAATGGTTTTAAAGCAGATTTCCAACACATTTATTGACAAACTTTGTCCTAGGCAGGGATACTAATTGAGAAATTTCAGGGAAGTTCTTGGTATAGAGTCCAAGGGCTAAATACTAATAGTCTTGCAGCAAACTGAGAGCCCAAATTTCTGGTTGTGCTTTTTCTCTTTTGATGTTTGATACAATAAGGAGGTTAATTATAATGGACTAGGGGAAAAAATAATCACTGCACTTGGAATTCAACTTCTAGAACAGTATTCTGGAATGTCTAAGGAGACAGACATTCTGAAAGAAAGAAGAAACTAAGCTAACTGAATGCTAATTCGTAAAAACCTTGGGAGTGTGTTAGAGAATCAAAAGAATGAATAAAATAAAAGGTAACTAAAGCAACACGTTTTTAAGAGCCATAATTGTGTACCTAAATTTGGTATTCTAGGCTCAAAGTTCCAATAAAAGTCTAGGGCAACTGGATAAAATAGAACCACCAGGACTGAGAAACAATAAGGCTTCTCTTTAGCAACATTTCTCTAAATTGTCACTTCCTTCCCATTTTGAAAAGTTTCTTTTAGAAAGGAATGAGGATGCTATACAATATACATTAGGGCAAAATTTACAATCGAAGGCATTGAGTGTCGATTGTCATAGGCGTTATTCACACTTAGTAATTCATCCTCAAATAAGCCTGCAACTCCGGAAAGGAGTGTTTAAGTGTTTTAATGCCTTTGACTGCTCAGTCTACACTAACAATACTATTCTTCTTAGAGAAACGAATTTCACATATATAACCTCCTCTGTAGTACATCAATCAGCTAAAGATCAATACCCTTGTCAACTACCGTCCCCTCAGAACGACGGCTCCAAGTCTGTAATAGTTGCTGAAGAAATGAAATAATTCAAAAAATAATGAGCCAATCGCAAATTTCTCATCAGTCATCTCTTCTAGAAACGAAACAGAATTTCTAGATAAACACATACAACAAAATATCAATGCAATTATTCTGAAATCCTCTTGCTGAAATATTGTGCTTTTCCCTTCAAATCTCAGTCTCACGATTGCACAAACCTCCTGCAGACGAGGGCTCAGTGCATAAATCCTGCCCTTTCCAAAACCGGCCATTCAGGAAAAAATCAAAAGGAATATCAACGTAAATGTGCACGTAAACTGTTGCTTAAAGCATGTTCAAAACAGTAAGTCCCTAAGACAAAGGAGTTTTAACCTGTTGGCAGAAAAACAGCCAAGTGGCTATCCCTGGTTTTTCCACGTGCCATTAGTAAGATCTCAGTCAGCCAGCACATCCACACAAACCAGACAGAAAAAGACTACAAACCAACAAAATCACCACGTATTAAAACGACTCTCCCATTCTTCAGTTTTTTAACTATATTTCCTTTATATGGGGCAATAATCAGTTTAGGTAGAAAATAAGTTATCGACATACTTTTTCAAGTAACAGTCTGGGTATCCGCAGCCTCACGAAACAGGTACAACTGTTTTAAGCTGCACCTGTTAGGGAACCTAGCATTCAATCTGAGAGCTCGGCACTCGTCGCATGTTTAGGGCGTGCCGATGTATTTCTTGCATCTGTCTGATCCGGTCCTTCTGCCACATTAAGTTTTGAGGCATAGGGTATCTCTGTGTGCCATGCAAGTACCGGTATGGGATTCTTACGTGGCAAGCAGTGGCTCTACAACGCGGCTGTGGCATGGGAGGAAGAAGCATCCACCGCTTTCTTTCAGCACAGTATCGGTAGGCTTCTTTCCGATACTGTTTGTCAATATCGTCACTGTTTTTCCAGCCGCCAATAATGAAAACGTCATCTTTGTAATAGCAGATGGCTGCTCCTTCGATGCTTAGGACTTCTGGAGGTAAGCTTTCAAGGATCTCATCGGAAACTTGGCTGGCAATTTTTCTTACTGCCTCTTCATTTTCTAAAGAGTAACTCTTAGGACAGCATGATGCTGTCTGATAAAAGTTTGAATTGACCACAGACATTTGGAAAAAGCAGTAATTGTCAATAAGTGGCAAAGATTCCACATCTTGCCACTGTCGAGTCTCCGTATCATAGCACGTAATTACAGCCTTTAATCCGTCTTCTGTGTCCCGGTCCACAGGAGTGCGGGCAGCGATGTACACAAATCGGTCTTCAATGGCTAGCGCTTTGACATCTCGAAGAATCTTTGGTGCCGATTCCAAGTTGTGCCATTTATCAAGCTCAGGATTATAAACAGTCACGTCTTTAAAGCCAGGACTAAAGTTGCCATGTCCTCCAATGCTGTAGAGCTTCCCTTTGACTTCTGTTAACCCAAAAGAATGCTTCCTTGTCATCAGACTACAAACATGTTCCCACGTATTCAAGTTTGGGTTGTATCTTTCCACAGTTTTAGCAAACCCTGGTTCCATTGATCCAGCAACATACACGTAGGACTCTGTTACTGCAACAGCATGTCCATCAAGGTGATTATGAATATGGGGCAGGTTTACCCATCTGTCTTCATCGACAAAATATCCCACACATTCACTTAAATAATCCCCTCCTTCTGACACACCTCCAATAACCATGATCACGTCCATGTTTTGCCCATAGCGAGGTAATAATGAGACATGAGAGGCGGGATGCTGGAAGGTGCCAGACTGTATGTTTTCAGCCCTCAGAGCATGCCTCTCTACTGCATCGGCCACTAACTTGACGCAAACTTCATTATTGGCCACCAGCCTCTCTGGTTTGACATGCCGAGTAAGGTAAGTAGGTTTCATCTGGGACAATCTGAGCAATTTAAAAAGTTCTTCAAAGTATCTTTCTCTCTCTTCAGCATTTCTCTGAACCCACTTCAAAACTGTTTCAAAGAGAACCTCTTCGGAATCCACTGTAATTTCCAAGTCCGACAGCCAGTCTCGAATGAGATGGAAAGGTAAAGTATAAAATTCTTCATCCTGAATTACTTTGTGGAAATTTCTCCGTATCATATCGGCAGCTTTCAGAGCAAGTTGGCTCAAGGTATACATGTGAGCTAAGCTATGAATGGCCACACAATTAGAGAGATGAAGTTTTTTCTTGAGAAATTCTCCACAAAATTCTTTTAAACGAATTAAAAGGAACCTAAAATCAAGAAAAAGAAATTTTCAAATGTGCATATTTTTTGTGGTTGCATTTTAAGAACATCTGAATTATACAAATTAAAATGGTAAGCTTCATCTCACTTTATGCCCAACATCTGAAAAAAAGGCAAATCCCCCCAAATTAAAAAGGATTATGCTGAAAAGTATATTTAAAAGCATAAAGTCATCTTTATATAGGCTATATTTTAAATTATTTGTATTATATAGTTTATGTATAATTATACATGATACATACAACACACAAACAATGGAGAGTTCTTCATAGTGTAAGGTTTCCTGGAACATATCCTTTAATAAAGTATAATAGAGAAAGACACATATGATTTCACTCATATGTGGAGCTTAAGAAACAAAACAAACGTGCAAAGGAAAAAAAAAAGAGAGAGAGAGAGAGAGACAAACCAAGAAAGAGACTCTTAGAGAACTGATGGTTACAAAGGAGACGGGGGAGGATGAAATGGGTGATGTGGACTGAGCAGTGCACTTATCATGGTGAGCACTGGGTAATGTATAGAATCGCTGAATTACTGTGTTGTACACTTGAAACTAACATAACACTGTATGTTAACTATACTTTAATTAAAATAAAAAACTTAATGAAAAAAATAAAATACAACAGTCCCACACTTTATTTTTATTAGCAAAGGCAAATCCCAATCCCAACTTGTCTATGCCATTCCTGTCCTAAACCCCTGTCAATCACCAGCCTTTTCTTCAATGAGGCAGGGTCTCAGGGAAGAGACTTTATTAAGCCTTGAGTAGATGGTACAGGAACTGTGGCTCCTGGGAAGCTATGTCTGCTCAAATATCAGAAGGAACAGCAGTGGAAGCCTCGTGTCAGAGGTTTTAATCTCTTTACCAGTTTTCTCCTTGGGCAGCGGATGATGGGGGCAGGGGGTGGTGCGGCAGGGAGGGTGCGGCCTGAGCTGGGTTCTCATTAAAGCAAACTCAAACAACAACAACAAACATATGTAAGTGGTTTGGCATGTAGCTGACTAGAAGTTGTCTGCCCACCTAAATTCACTGACACATATTCCCTTGGAGAGGGTGTTTGAAACACTGCTCTATGAAAACAACATATATATACTAGGCATTTGCCATGTGCTGGGCAGTGTGCTGGACACTTCCTATTATTTCCTTGTAAGTACCCTTGAAGGAAGGTATGATCAACAGACAGTATATGGGTGGCAGGGAAAGGGATGTTTTTCTCAGAGCTGATGGGTAAGATTAGATGTGATAGTTGCAAGGCACTTAGAACAGTGTCTAACACCAGGCAGCTGCTAAAGCAGCTGACAGATGGAGAGAAGTTAAAAGTTTTAAGTAAATTGCCTGGGGCATTCTCTCCTTACCTCCAACTTCCCTATAAAGCAGGGGCAAATCTGAAAAATAAGCCCACACGACAGACATAAACATGGCTTGAGTGATTGCAATGACCCTTCTCTACCCATTTTCATTCAACAAACTTCCCTCTCTCAAATCTATACCTGCCCCCATCCTTCTTCACCCTCTAATGAATGACCCAACCTTGGGCTTTGAGAAAACAGAAGCAATCAGGCAGAAACTCCATCTCTCCACCGCCCAATCTGCCCACAGCTCTATCCTATACTCTGTCCTCCCAGTCCAACTTCTCCATTTTAAATACAGATTCTATCCCCTTCTTGGTTTTAAGGACTTTGCTCCTGCAATTATTCCCCCACTTCTGTAACATCAATTTCTCCTCTTCCACTGATTCCTTTTTTTCCCCCCAGTACACAAACAAGCTCTAGTATCTCCTATCTTAGAGGGGGGAAAAAGACCTCCCTGACTCTTCCCCAAACATTTCCATGTGTGTCATCATTCTGCCCCTCTTTATAGGAAGACTTAAACGGCTCTTGTTAATGCCATCGAGGACCTCTATTATTGCCAAATCCAACAATCTATTATGGTTGACAGAGTTGACATGCTAAGGCTACTCCCTCCTCCACACTCTCTCCTCTACACCCTGAGAGACCCATCTCCTCTGCTGGTTTCTTAACATTTTGGAACCCCAGGGCTCAATCCTGCCCCTTCTCTGTCTACACTCTCTCCCTAAGTAATTTCATCCAGTCCCATGGCTTTAATTACCATCTATATGCCATATTCCTCCCAGTCTCTAGCTCCCAATGTTCTTATATCCAACTGCCTCCTCAGACATTCCCTGGACCAAAACCAAACTCCTCATCTTCCTCCCAAACTTGCTTTCCTACACTCTTCCACGTCTTAATAAATAAATAACCCTATCTTTCCAATTGCTTGGATCAAAAAACTAGCAGTCTTTTCCCTTATACTCTTCATCAAACCCACCAGTAAATTCGTCTCCTCTACCTTCAAAACATATCTAGAATTGAAGTGCTAATCACCTTTACTTTTCTTCGATCCAAGCCTCTACCACCATTCCAACCTCCTAATCTCTTTGCTTCTGCCCCAGGAGCGCCATCCTTTTCTCAACACAGCAGATTCCTCACATCAGACTGCATTGTTCCTCTGCCCCCAAAGCAAAATTCTTCAAATCAGACTGCATCATTCCTTTGCCCCCAAACCTTCCCATCTCACACTCATTCAGAGTAAGAGTTCCTTCCACAGGCTGCAAGCCCTTGGGAATCCAAGCTCCATGGAAACTAGATCCATCCCCAGCACCGCCCTGAGGGGCCTCTCCCACCCGTCTCCACCTGCATCCATCTGATCCATCCACACTGGCCTCCTGCTATTCTCTAACATCCAGATAAGCTCCGCCTCCCGGCCTTTCCACCTGTGTTCCCTACCTGAAACACTCTTTACCTCATCTCCTTTGGTTCTTTGCAAAATGTCTTCTTCATTAGGCATTCTCTACGTACTCAATTAAAAAACACAGTTCCTCTCCACCAGCACTTTCTATCTGCCCTTACCATGCCGTATTTTTCATCAAAGCTGTAACAATCATCTGACATGCTGGTCTACTTATTTATTGTCCATTTACCAAAGTAAGTGCAAGGAGGAAAGGGACTTTGTTTTGTTCACCACTGAATTCCCAGCACCTCAGGACCCAGTGTCTGATCTGATGCATAACAGGCACTCAATAGGTATTTGTTAAAATAATGTACCTGTAACACAGTACTGCCAAAACAGACTCCTCCATATCTCTAAAAATGGCATTCACCTGTCTCCTAACCATTCTCTGAAGCATCCATTCCTACCCTTTACAGTCCATTTCTCACAGTAGCAGAATCGGCTTTTAAAATAATTACATCAAGAGACTTCCTTCACCCAGCTTCCCATCGCTCAGTTAAAAAAAAAAAAATCAAACTCCTTATTTCAATGCATTTCACACACCCTTCACCTACGAGATCCAGCTCCACTGGGTATCTCCTTTAGTTCTTTAAGCCAATGGGGTCCTGCCAGAAGACCTTTGCGCTATCTGCTCGGAATGTTCATTTCCCATCTTTGCACGGTAGGTCTTTCTTGCCGTTTGGAGGTCGGTTTAAATGTCACCTCCTCAGAAAGGTCTTTCCTCTATCCAATCACTATCCTTTCATCCTTTTTAAATGTCAACACAGCACTGATTACACGCAGACTTTCTTTTTCACTGCCTTTTGTCCCTCCACCTGGAATCTGAGCTCCCTAACAGCAGGGCGCCCTCGTCAGACCCGCCGGCTGCAACCTCAGTACCCAGTGCAGTGGCTGCCCCACAGCACACAGCAGGAGCTCAATAAGTATCAAACAAATGCATTTCCTCGGGGCTCCCTCCGGTCGCACCCCTAGGCATTGCCTCCCCGCCGCCGCCGCCCCCTCCCTGGAAGTGGCCCTCGGTGGGCGAGCATCTCCACCGCCCGGCGCGCGGCCCTCCGCATCCCGCCTACCTGTCGGCCAACTCCAGCACCTCGTGCACGCTGCCCGTGCTGACGCGGATGCGCCCGGTGTACATGTATTCGATAACGGCTTCCACCGTGTCGGGCTCGGGCCCAGGCTCGGAGCTCCACTTGCGCATCTCCACCCGGCCCGAGCGGGACTCCGAGAACTGACCCGAGAGTAGGGGCGTGAAGTACTCGGTGGCGGCGGCCAGCACCGAGCGGTGGGCCCGGAACTCGCGGCCTCCCGCGCCGCCGAAGCACAAGGTAATGTCGCAGAAGAGGCCCTGGCGCCGCTGCTCGTTCTGCCTCCAAGACAGCTCCGAACAGTGAGAGCTGCACTCGAAATCCTCGGCCTCCGGGCCCGGATCGCCCCCGCTCGCCTCCATTGCAGATATGCCGGGCCCAGACCCGAAGTCCACCGTGCCGCTGCCTCGGACTTCGGCGGCCAGCCCTGCCGAGCCGGCGGCGGCCGTCTCCATGCTCTCCATCTCCAGCACCTGAAGAGATGCGGCCGCTGCCGCCGCCGCTGCCGCCGCCACCGCCGCCGCCGCCATCTTGACGCCGCCGCGCCCGACCTCCACAGCCTCGGAACGATCCAGCCGTTCTGGTGCGACACAGAGGGATTCTGGGAATAAATAGTGGGCGCGGGGCGGAGCCGGGCGCCGCTGGTGTGCGCACGCGCGGCCGCGCCCGCTCGGAGCAGTTCCACCTTGGAGAGGGCTTAACGGTGAAGCTTCCCCAGAAGTCCTACACCCGTCTCAGTGGGAGGTTGGCTTGTCTCCTTCCCCTTAGAGTGGCATGCTCTTCGTGGTCATTTTGTACCAAAAGCCACCCTGGACCATCAACCCATTGTTAGTGCCTCGGGCGGCAACAGTGGACTTTAAGATTTAAAATTAATTTGGAGTAAACATTAAAAAAGAGAAAAGGCTTGAGACTGAAACCCAGCTAAGCAGATGAGGGTGAGCAAGTTACTTAGTATCTCTGAACCAATTTATGTTCTAAAAATGGGATAATATCTATTTTGGGAGATCGCTGTGAGGATTAAATGAGATTATTGTGTCTTAACGTAGTGCTGGAACCATAGTTACTGTTCCGTTCTTTAAAAAGATGAATAGAAGCCACTTCGGGGGATTAAGCAAGGGAGTGGCTCTATTAGTGTTTTAAAATATCACTGGTGGCTCTAGAAATAATGAAAAAGTGGCATTAGGGGCACTAGTTAGACTAGATATGGATGGATCAGAGGGATAATGAAAGGGTACATGCATAGGAGGTGGCAACCAGAGAGAAGTGGAGGAAAGGACTCTCTTTGGCTTGAGTATCTGGGCAGAGCTTTGGTTCCTCTTCACTGAGAAAGGGAGAGGTACAGATATAGGGGTGAACATAGGGGTTTTGTTTGTTTTTAAATTTTATTTGTTCACTTTTTTAATCTTTACGCCCAAGGTGGGCCGCAAACTCACAACCCTGAGACAGAGTCGCAAGCTCCACTGACTGAGCCAGCCAGAAGCCCCCTTAGGGGGTTTTCTTTGAAGCTAGTGTTTTGATTAGTTCTTTCTCTCTCTCTCTCTCTCTCTCTCTGTGTGTGAAGAGGTGGATGAACATTTAAAAAAATGACATGTAGTAAAACCGTAAGTATAGTTCAAAGAAATACAGAGGAAAGGATATGGAGGACATGAGACAGTAGTGTGTCTTGTTACTGGATAGTTTATTGAAACCAAACTGATAATACAGAGAAGAGACTGAGGTGGCAGCTGCCAGAATCTTGGAGGATTACAGATGCAAACTGGCTAGAGACGAGTCCTTGAACCCACACGTCAGTAACACACTGATAAATCAGTTGCATAAATGCAGAGAACGAAAGACACGGGACATTTCACAGCTTTTCGCTTTGCATTTGTTTTAAACATATGTATGTTACAACTTTACATTTTAAATTACCACTCCACGTATTTTGTGACAATGGCTAAGGATGCAATGGTCCCATCCCCCTGACATAAGCAGAGTTTGGTCTGCAACATACAACATTTCAGTGAGATACCAAACAAACCCTAAACACATAACACATAAAAAGATCTTTTAAAAAATCAGATGAACACAATGCTCTTCGGGTTATACGAGGAAGAAAGGGAAGTGGAAAAATAAGACATTAGGGATGCTTTCAATTGATAGTGTCTTGAGGTCTTAAAAGTTTCATTCCCTTCCTCCAGGAGGGGAAAAAAAATTTTTTTTAACTAATGGAAAAAAGAAAGCAACATCATAACACCCTACAATGAGGAAAAACACTATCCTTACAGTGCTTAGATGCTTCCATATAATAAATACAGCAGGTACCAGAGCAAATGTCACAATTTATTGGCTTGGTTTTTATTTCTATGCTTATAAAAAAAAATACTAAGCTTCTTTGTGTGGACTGAACAGTGTTAGCCTGGGGCTGTCTTCGGTGCCTGTACACCCGTGGCTGTTTACATTCCAGGCCCATCCTAGAGCAAGCTCCCGTGCCAGCTGTCTGCACGCTGTTTGTTTCCCAGGGGAGGAGTGCTTGTCTTCACTTTACTGCGGCGGGGTTCCTGGCTCATTACATGCTCATGTGTTCCGGAAGAACATATGAAATATCATCCCACGGGTGACGATACAGCCCCTGCTTCAGCCTCTTCTGATCGAGATAGTGTCCTGAAATATGGAGCAAAGGCATCTTTTTATTAAGAGTTGGTGAGTCTGTTAAAAGTTTGGCGAGGGGGAGAGGATAAGGATGAGAAATCGTTCTAATACAAAAAAACTGAGGAAGTAAATCTAGATCCACTGCTTAGGTAGATGGCAGCCTGGGTGAAAGGCAACTGTTAGATTTCATTCTGTTTTCCTGGGCTGGCGGTCAGTCATTTCCAAGAACAAAGGAACAAAGATAAAGGGGGAAATTAAAGTAAAAAGGAAGGATTAGGAACAATGATGAAGATAATGTGACATGTAGAAACTTGCCACATAGGTAAGTGTTATAGCTGAACCATCCGGGGAAACCAAACCAAAAAGAATTTTTTTTTTTTAAGATTTTATTTATTTGAGAGTGAGAGCGCGTGTGCGTGCGAGCACGAGTGGTGGGGAGCGGCAGAGGGAGAGGGAGAAGCAGACTTTGTGCTGAGCGGGGAGCCCGATGCAGGGCTTGATCCAGGACCCTCGGATCATGACCTGAGCCGAAGGCAGATGCTTAACCACTGAGCCACCCAGACGCCCCCAAACTGAATTCTTAATCACAGCAACAACTTCCAACTCACCAATGAAGCCCATACTCCTTCCCAGCACAAAGATGCCATTGAGGGCTCCAATGTCAATATATTCATCAGCTTCCTCCCTGCAACACAAAATCAACCTGTGGTTTTAAAACGGCTCACGTGACTGCCCTCCTCCCCAGAAACGGTACAACTTCTGCCCTCAAACGAGAAGCGAGCTCTCTTTGGTTTCAAAGTAGAGAAAGGGTGCTCTGGGTGGTTAAGAGTAGAGTAGAGATTATTTTTGTTCTCTTTAAACCTCTCCCTATTTTCTAAATCCTCTGTAATGAGCACGCACTGCTTTTAGCACTGGAAGGTAACAACAAGTATCAGTAATTGTTAAGAAGAAAGTGGTCACAGAGCTCACCGGGTAAAGGACCCACAGTTTCTAAGCATGTCTACAAACGCAACTCCGATGAAACCGTCGACGTTCAGGATCAGATTTGGTTTCTGGGAAGGTAAAAAATTCAAAGCACTTATTATTTCTCATTTTTTCTTTATAATTTTCCACAGTTACTACTACTAACCTAACTACAAATTCTTTTTTTTTTTTTTTAAAGATTTTATTTATTTATTCGACAGAGATAGAGACAGCCAGCGAGAGAGGGAACACAACCAGGAGGAGTGGGAGAGGAAGAAGCAGGCTCATAGCGGAAGAGCCTGATGTGGGGCTCGATCCCATAACGCCAGGATCATGCCCTGAGCCGAAGGCAGACGCTTAACCGCTGTGCCACCCAGGCGCCCCCCCTAACTACAAAGTCTGACCATAATTTACAAACCTCCCACCAAAATATCCCAGCTGGTTAGGAAAGTTCAACTCCCAATGTCTAGCAGAGGACCCAATTCCTAGTTGACACGGGAGATGTATCTGTTGAACTTAGCAGTGCAACAGAAACAGAATTTCCCAGAAAACCTGGTTTGATTTTGGCTGCACAGTCAAAATGTGGGCTGGCTCTTGTTTTCCCCCAAATAATGCACCCACAAGCCATGATGTGGGAATTAGGGCCATTTTCTCCTTTACCTTCGAGGTGGTAATCTTCTCGACCTCCAGCGCATAGTCAAGCAGAGGGGTGGCGGGGAAGTGCTGTTTGACGTAATCTTTGAGGATCTGCACTCGCATGTCTGGGTTGTTTATCTAGAAAGTGACCCAAAGTTACAGAGGAACCTACCCTAACATCACTATTAAGAGACACGTTTGCGCTCCTGCCACAGACGGACACAAATGTATGCGTCATATCCGGGAGATGTGTTTCCGGGACCTGATCCACGTGTCTGATCCCATGCAGCACAGATGATGACACTGCTGTGGGACTTAAGGTTTCCAAAGTCTTTATGTCACCAACAAGGAACTGAGACCTGGAGATGTTAACTGCACTCGCCACAGGCCATGGGCCTCGGCTGAAGCAGCAGGGCCGGGGCTCACCTCCTCTCCAACCAAAAGTCTTAGGTTCTGGCCACTAACCAGCTGCCCGCTAGTTCAGCAGCCTCCTCCAACTGTAACAAAGCTCAACAGAGTTCTTTCTTTTCAAACTGGCAAGGACTTATTGGTGTGGGGCACCAGAGCACCCCTGAAATTTTCAGGAAAGCCCTGGACCTGTCATGCGTGAGGCTGCACCACCCGCTAAGAGACCCATGCTAAGCAAGAATTGGTCAGCGGGGCAGGGAGGTGGTTCAGGCACCAGCCAACGCCCAGTACTACAGTGACCTCTGCCACCGCCGGCCCCCAAGCAGACAGCACTGCTCCAGTCCATAGCACAGAGCCTCTTCCGGAGAGTATGTCAGACCTGGTCTGCCACACTCAGGCTTTTGGGTTCCTCCCTTTCTGGAGTCCATACTGACCCAGAGTGTCTCTTTGCTAAGGGAGGAGGTCACTGTGGCTGCAAAGCCTGGAGGGAATGTTTCTCAGAACTAACACTAATGTAAAGCTATTTAAGGGCATTCTGTATTAAAAGGGAAAAATAGCTGCCTTATCTTTGACATCTGTCAACACAGCCAAAGCCTTGCAGGTTAAGAGTCAGAAGCCTGGGTGTTCCCAGCTAGAACAGTGCTGTCTTGTCACCACCCACCTGCCTCCACCTGCCGATGGGTCCTTAAGGAGGGCCGCAACTTACTGATTTCACTCGGTGACCGATGCCCATGATCAGCTTTCCTTCCTTCTTCATCTTGTTCACAAACTCCATGGGGATAATACCACTGTCAAAGGCTTTGCTGAACATCTTGGCAGCAGCATCCAGGGCACCCCCAAACCGGTCCCCCTGTAGGACAAGCAAGCCCATGTTGGGAAGAGCCTCCTTCAGCTTTGCAGTCCAATCTGGCATGCCCCAAACTGCCTTGTCACGGGGTTCTACACTCCAAGGCTCCTTCTAGGACCCTGTGGCAGCTGAGGGCATGTTGCCAAAGCCATGTGTCCCCTGCAGTCCTCACCTCCCAGGATGCAAGTACTCACAATAGTGAGCAGCCCCGAGGTGAGGCTGGAAACCAGGTCCTTCCCAGCCCGAGCGCAGATGATGGTGTTGTGAGCCCCAGACACAGCTGGCCCGTGATCTGCCGTCACCATCAGGCACATCTCAATGAACTGGCAGGCATACTTGGGCAACCTGGAGTGGGAGGAAAGGGGCACTAAGAGGAGGGTCAGAACAGAGGCGAGCAGCCGAACAGGAGCTATGCTGACCTGAAGAGCCAAGCTCCTACTTGCTCCCATTTCCCTCAATAAGGCACTCATGTTCAAGAAGGGCAGCAAGTTCACAACCCACGTCTAATACTGTATCAAGCAGTCCCACAGCAAAACCTCCTGATGCTTGAGCAGCTCCTAACTTGCTGATAGCAAATACTGCTTTTAAAGAGTTTTAAAAATTCATTTGAGAGAGTGCATAAGCACGAGCATGGGGGAGGGGCGGGGGGGAGAGGGAGAAGCAGACTCCTCGCTGAGCAGGTAGCCCAATACCAGGCTTGATCCCAGGACCCCAGGACCATGACCTGAGCTGAAGGCAGAGGCTTAACCAACTGAACCACCCAGGCGCTCTGCAAATACTGCTTTTAAAACTGTTAGCCACCAGGGTTGGAAAATCTCTTCTTTAGACAATGGCTTTCAGCATGAGTTGCTGCAAGAGAATGTAACCTGTATTTGTGGCTTCCCTCTATGTGCCGGAGGGAGAAGTGAGACTCCTGTCCCCTTCTCCATGTAGGAGGCCCCAGGTCTCCTGCAGGGTTCAACCCCACAACTGATGATTAAGAGCAAATCTGGAAACATGGGGATACAAGAGCAGACAGGGAAACACCGCTCAGGTGTTACGACCTGTCAATCCGTCGTAAGAGGGGCCTAAAGCAGGACCAAGATCCATCTCTGTAGCTGAGGGCATGACACAAAACAAGACTTCCACCTGGCCTTCTGCCCAGTGCCACCCCAAACCAGGGCTCTGTGAATCAGTACTCACTGGCCCCCTTGCCCTGCTGACAGTCCCAGGGGAAGGCTAAGTTTGGGAATTGCAGAGAAACCAATTTTTTGTGCCGCCAGGCCTGCACTCTTTGAGCTACCAGGGCCATCCAGACCTCTCTCTCAAGAGGCCTGCATTTACTCTGTCTCATTTCTTTAAGAGCAGCAAGAACAGGGGCTGATCCAAGATCCCTGATGAGGTCATTGCTTTCTACTTCTCTTAGTTGAGACTGGCCTTTCCGTCCTTGGAAGACCTAGGAACAGCCGGTATCTCTTTCCTCTGGCCTTGCAATTGATCTGTGGCCATAAAGATTGATCCTGGACATATTCCCCAAGGCTGCCCACCCCCACTCCCTGGTCAGGGGAAAATCCTTAACTCTGAGTCACAGATGGAGGGGTCCTGCCATCTTTTGTCCGGCACACCTCACCTTCTCTGGAACCACAGGAGGCCAAGGACCCCACCAATGCCCATCTCCTCCTTGAAGACCTCGGTGATGGGCATGCCCGCATAGATGAGCTCCTGTCCTCGCTCGTCACAGATGCTGGTCATGAATGAGGCAGGTTTGCGGATCAAACCCAGCTCCTGAGCAGAGACGGGGGAGGGGGAAGCAGCACAACGTGACCACAGAACCACAGTGTCTCAGGTCTTAAATTCTGACTGCCAAGTACCAACCCTCAGACCAACGCATCCCAAGAAAGAAGTACAAAAGCCCTTCTATTATCTGGTTTTCATTGTAGAAAACAGGAGGGCCATGCCCACGGCAGCCACAGTTCGCTTCCACAGGTTCGTTTTCACCTCACAAACATGTCCTAGCGAGAGGGAATGAAGCTCAGAAACCAACCCAAGGTCACCTGGCTAAGAAATGCAAGACTGAACCCAAAGGGAAATTTTTCTAACACTCCACCTTTAGCTGCCAACCCCCCACCAAAATGTAATGAGGCATGTGGCTGTGGAAACAGGGGATCCCTTCAAGATGTCCTTCACCCAGGGAAAGGGATTGGGGCGTCGCTGCCAACTCTGCCTACGCCCATTTCTCCAATTATCCCCTATCAACTTTAAGATTTAAAAAAAATTTTTTTTGGAATTTTAAAATAATAAACGTGTGTTCCAAGCCCAGAGCACACACTGCAATCTCAGCACTAACCACTGGGGAGAAGGGCCCTATTGATTTTAATTTAAAAACGCCTTTCTGCCTTAATGTTTGTCAGTTTAGTGGACATCTATCTGGCCTTTCTTTCTCTACTTTTATTTATATATATAGACACATGGAGACTATACAACACTGTTTTGTGTACATACATTTTTTCATAATCATGATATACTGTCCCATAATGTCCTATTTACTCAATGAACTTGAGCTCCACAAATGTCGGCACATACATAGATCTAGCTCCTTCCTTTTAACTGCTGTATAGTATCCCATCATCATATGACAAAACCACAACTGAGCCATTCTTCCACTGATAACCCTCAACTGGAAAAATCTTGAACACATTTGTGTGAATGCATAAGCATTCCCCTGAAGTAGCTTTCTAGATACGGAATCACTATGCCATCAGGTGTGAACACTCATTTTTTTTTGGTAGTAATCTCCATACCCAATGTGGGGCTTGAACTCACGACCCCAAGATCAGGAGTCACATGTTCCACGGACTGAGCCAGCCGGGCGCCCCAGGGGTGAGCACTTTTAAATCTGATATTACCCAACTGCCTTTCAGAAAGGTTGTGCCCGGTTCCACTCCCACCACCAGTGGACAAACGCACCAGTGTCCTTACACCCACAGAGACACAACATATTATCAAAGAATTTTTTCCTTGTTGACCCAAAAGGGGAAAATTGGTATCACAATTGAGCATTTATTTTTTCATCTTGAAAGGTCACTTCCTACCCATTTTTCTAGTGGTCTTTTAAAAACGGATTTCAGAGAGTTCTTGGGTCTTAAGAAAATTAGCTTTTCATCTCTGTCGCTTAGACGAGCAGGCAGAGCGGACACTCTGCTTCGCCCTGAAGCCCCTTCAAGCAAGTGCAAACAATTCTAGGGGACGCTGTCTGTCTGCAGCCCCCCGTTTCCAGGCCAGGCCACGTGGCCGTGGGAGAGACATGCTGCCCTTCGCCCTCTTGGGCCCTGAATTTGTTTTCCCCGTTGGTTGGAAGGGGCAAGCTCACAAGCTCCAGCACACAAGGAGGGGCTGGAGTCCAAGTATCATCGTCAAGGTTTCTTCCGATGCCCTTGGAGTGAGCCTCAGGGGCATGGTTTGGAGGCCAGAGCAGCGATTTGTAGGGTTGCCGCAACTAGTAGGGCAGGCCTGGCTTCCAGGGATTTGAGCCAGGTCAACTCAAAACCCACCCCAGCGGCCCCCCAGTCTGCCTCACCCACAGGCGAGGCGTGGCGGCACCTACCCTGGCCCAGGAGTAGTCCATGGGCACGGTTGGAGGCGGCACCTCCTGAGCAGGGACAATGACTCCTCTGGCCACAAGATCTTCATACACAGACCTGGGAGGCGGGGGAAGGGACGAGAGAAGACAGCCATGGATTTCATGCTTCTGGGTGCTTCGAAGCCATCCCAGGAACGCTCCTCCATCTAACCCCAAAACTCCAGGTTTTCTGGCTCTGCCCCCCCTCCTGGCAATGCCTTACTCCAGGGGATGCCTCACACCAGCTGGATTCCTGAGAACTGAAGGAAATCCGGGTCTGGCCAAGACCCACCCACCAACCCCATGGGACTTTACAGAAAGCTGAATCTGGAGGCTAAGGAAGGACAGAGGGGAGGGATGGGAAGACACACGGGTTATCCAATAACTGTTCATCGATCACGTAGAGGTGACACCTTCTAACCGTTTCTGTGCGCATTTCTTATTTACAGAACAGCCAAGTAGGTACGCTCAGAAACCGAACATGTTTTACTACCAGTCTGAACGGCCTGTAACTGCTGTGTCTACAAACAAAATAAAACAAAAAGCGAAAAGAAAGAAGAGATTTCGGACCACCTGTACAATTGCACTCATCACTTAAAAGGGACCAGGAATGTCAGACACCTCTGTGTCAGAGAGGCTGCAGTCCTCATGGGGGAGCTGGAAAGGGAGCGGGAGGCTGGCGTCCTCCCCATCGTCCACTTACTGGATGATTTCTCCAAGTTCATCAAAGCTCGGGGGCACAAACACTCCTGCCTCCTTCAAAGCCTGGTTCTTGGCTACTGCAGTTTCGGAAGCCTGGTTGGCGCAAGCTCCGGCATGGCCGAACTGTACCTGGAAGGCAAAGGGGAGAGGCTTTACTGGGCCTGTTAATCCCCGGAGGGAGAGAACAAAGGCTCCTGGGAACGTCTGTACCCATTACAGGCGGGACCCTGCTAAACGCTCTGCGCGAATCACTTCAGGCCTCACAGAGCCGCACTTAGCAGGTATGCCAAATGACTTTCTACTTAGAGATGAAGGGACTGCAGCACCGAGAAGCTCAGGAGCTTACCAGAGGTCACAAAGCTGTTGTGTACCGGAGCCAGGACACAAAGCCTGGTGGCCCATCTCTCTGAGCCAACGGTGGGGTGGGGGTAGGGGTGGGGGTGGGACGGAGAACAGCAGGTAGTTGCGAGCCACCGTGAGAAGTGAAATTACACGGTGGCAACCTGAGGCTGAGCTGACCTCACAGACAGGGTCTGATTACCTGCACATGCTTTTTATAAAATAGGTCCAATATTTAAAAAAAAAAAAAAAATCTCATGTCAAAATACAAGTGTCTAGCTTATTTATTTATTTACTAAAGATTTATTAAAAAAAGATTTATTTATTTGCGAGAGAGAGAGAGAGACAAGCAGGGGGAAGGGCAGAAGGAGAGGAGAGAGAGAATCTCAAAAGCAGACTCTGCTGAGTGCGGAGCCAGACAAGGGGCTCGATCCCATGACCCTGAGATCATGACCTGAGCCGAAATCAAGAGTCAAATGCCTAAGCGACTGAACCACCCAGGCACCCCTCCTAGCTTCTTTTTAAAAAGTCAGACTGTATGGGGCATCTGGGTGGCTCAGTCGGTTAAGTGTCTGCCTTCGGCTCAGGTCATGATCCCAGGGTCCTGGGATCAAGCCCCATATCGGGCTCCCTGCTCAGCGGGGGGTCAGCTTTTCCCTCCCTCTGCCTCTTCCCCTGCTTGTGTATGCTCTTGCTTGTGCTCACTTTCTCAAATAAATAAAATCTTAAAAAAAAAATAGTCAGATTGTAGGTGGCTCAGTCGGTTGGGCGTCCAACTCCTGGTTTCAGCTCAGGTCATAATCTCAGGGTCATGGGATGGAGAGAGAAAGAGTTTATTTATTTATTTATTAAGTAAATAAATCTTAATAAAAATTTTAAAAGATACAAACTCGTATTGTCTGTAGGCCTATATTCCCACATGGCAACAATCACCTGGAGCCAAGTAGCACCAGCCCCCTTCCACCTGACGGTGCAGTAAGAGAAACGCTAAATCCAATGGCACGGGGGTGACTGGCTACGGGAAGCGAGCATCAGGGAAGAGAAAACCTCTGGAAAGAGCTACATGGTAACCGTGTCTTTGACCACGCAATGCGGGAAATGAGGTAACCAAATGAGATGTGGTACAAAACCCCGATCAGGGCGGCATGAGGTGGGTCATCGCAGTAACATCGAACCTGTTTGCGTAAGACTACACACAGACACTTTTCTGTGCACTTGACTCACTTCATCTTTCAACAGCTATGGCTACTTCCAACAAGAAGGGAAACAGAACGCCAGAGGGGTAACGTAACTTGCCCAAGGCCACACAGGTAGGATGCCGTAGCATCGGAACCCAGGCAATGTGGCCTCTCCCTGTGTTCTTACCCACTACATATAACAAAAGGGGCCTTAAGTGTCAGAAAGGTCAGGAACCGCTGCTCTGGTTAGAGACCCTTGAAAACACATGCTCTAAAGCACAGGCTCCCGATGCGTTCTTTATAGGACCGAATCTGCATGGGTGCATGGGGTGGGAAGGAGAAGAGATTCTGTACTCAAATGCATGGAAATACATGGAAAATGCTGAGCCACCGAGGTGCCCTTTATTTATTTGAGAGAGAGAGAGAGAGGCAGGAGGAGGAAGAGCAGAGAGAGGGACAAGCAGACTCTGTGCTGAGTAGTGTAGAGCCCGACACAGGACTCGATCCCATGACCCTGAGATCATGACCTGAGCTGAAATCATGAGTCAGATGCTTAACTGACTGAGCCACCCAGGCGTCCCCAAAAACCAAAATTTTAAAAGGCAGATAGATTATGCATGTTCATAATTTATAGACGCTCCCCTTTCTGTTTGCTTGGGTTTGTTTTTGTTTTGAGGACCATTGCTACGGGACCAGTGTTTTGTGGAACCCAGTTCTGAAAAATGTCACCTATACAAACACCTCTGGTGTCTACTCCCATTGCTCAGTTCTTAATTCTGTTTTCCTGAGGAGCTCTCTCTGCTTGCCAACAGGTGGGGATTTTGTTGCATACCTATCTTACCTCCTATATAGGGCAGAAAGTTCTGCAAGGTCATGTGACCTGCTTAAGACATAAAAAATCACCTATTAGCTGGGCAGTCACTGTATATACTCTACTACATTTGTGAATGCTTGACATTTTATAATGTTTTAAAAAATTAATTGAAAGACAGAAAACACTGTGAGGACTTGTCCCATCTCTGGGGTGATGATGGGTGCCCAGCCAGGAAAGAAAGAGTGAGGTCCTTGCCCTGTTGGGAAGTGTCCCCCAACACAGCAGGGGTGGGGAGGTGGAGGGCTTTAATGCACAGCTGGTTAAGAGAAACAATGCAGGGGTAGGGAGGAATTATTTTTGGCTGCTGTGGTGGAGGGGAGAGCAGTCAAGAAGAAAGAAATCAGGAAGAGCTTCACAGAATCGGTGAACTGGGGAATGGAATGGAGCATTTGCTAAGACCTGTAGCTGCCATTTTCTTTTCTTTTTAAAAAGATTTTATTTATTTATTTGAGAGAGAGCACGCACACAAGCACAGGGAGGGGCAGAGGAAGAAGGAGAAATAGGCTCCCCGCTGAGCTGGAGCCCAATGGGCGGCCTGATGCTAGGACCCTGACATCATGACCTGAGCTGAAGGCAGAAGCTTAACCGACTGAGCCACCCAGATGCCCCTGGGTTTTCTACTGTATGGCTGTGTCGTGATGACATATCCCCTTCTGACCTGCATTTGGGTTGTTCCATTTTCTGCCATTACAACATCATGAGTTTCCTTGCATACACACGGAAATATTTTCACGCATAGACCCCTACAGTAAATTTGTAGAAACGGAACCGCTGGTCCAAAGGACAGGTGCATTTTCCAACTGCACAAGTATTGCCACCGTGAGGTGGGCAGGAATCTCAGCGGGGAAGGCAAGCATCGCAGAGAGGAAGAACAGGGTGACAGGCTTACTGGCAGGAAGGGTGGGGGCTCAGCGTACGGATTAGCACTGTGGCGGGAAGCCTTATGGCCCAGTCTTGTCTTCATCCGTACACAGCACGCATGCTGCCCGTACAAGGCCTCACGCTCGGAGCCTGCCCAGCTATTGATCACTGATCAGTGACAAGTCTTTGCTTCCCCGATTTCGTCACCACTGATAGGCCATCTTCACGACAGAGGGTCCGCTAAGTTGGAGTCCCAGGGCTGCGGTCTGGCTTGCCAAACCCACAGGAGCAGGCTGCCTGTCCCGGCTGCGGTCCTTGTATGCCTCCGGGCACTTTCACGTCCAGAACAAACCTGGCTTTCTTCTACAGCCCCTCCCCAGTTCTGCACCTGGTGCGTGTCCTCTCCCTTCTCTGCCTCCCTTTGGCTCAGCAAACCCCTCTCTCATCCCTTAGATGCAGCGCAAGCCTCACCTTCCCTGCAGAGCCATCTCAGCTCCTCCGGACAGAGGCGCGCCGACTCCAAGCAGGGACTCCGAGCCTTGCTCTGGCCTTCATCTGCTGATGACTGCCCCCCCACCCTCCAGGGGACTTAACCTCCCAGAAAGCAGGGCCCCGGCTGGACCTTGCAGTAACCCAGCAAGTAATAAATGATCATCGGAGGAACGAGCTGCTAAAGACGATGACCTCACAGTTCCCCTGGAACGCCCCCCTTGGCCTCCCTGTCCAGAAGTGAGCTGCCCCGACTGTACCTCAGAGGAGAACATGGTGGCACATGTCCCGATGCACCAGCAGACCACGGGCTTGGTGAGGCGGCCCTCCTGGATGCCCCGGCAGATCTTGTATTCCTCAGTGCCCCCTATCTGCCAAGGAACAGGGAACGAGAAAAAGCCCGCAAGTTAGTAGAACCCACTGCAGCAGGAAAAGCTCCCCCAAATCCGGCTGGGGTCAGAGGCACCAGCAGTCCTGAGTTACAGCTTGGCTAGAAAACGAAGAGGCCTGGGCTCTGGCCGAATAACAGCCTGTGAGACTGAGACTGGACGCAAGGAAGAACTGTGACGGGGGAGTGGGCAACCTCTGGAGTCCCTGGGACTCTCCCCTCCCCGATCTAAGGGTATAAGATGATTTCGGATCAGACCTGCTTAGGTGCACAAGCAAGGAATGGGGTTAAAGAACTCTCCCGAACTAAAAAAAGTGCGCTCCTTACTCCAGCTATGCACTGCTCAAGAGACCAAGGTCAGCGAAAAGCTGCTTCTTTATTGCTACTAAAATGTCTTGTGCCACCAAGAGGCAAGAAGTTTTTCTGGAACAAACATGGCAGTGTTAACGGTGACAGCCTCTATGCCCCAGAGCGCAGGGAGCGGGACTACCAGGGACTGTCACGTTAAGTTATAAATAACCAAAACACATGCATTTTTTTTTTTTAATGGAGATCATGCATTACTTTTAGAGTCAGAAAAATAAAATAAACAAAACAAAACAAAACTCACCTCTCCAAGAACCACAATCATTTTTACTCCTGGAGTATCCTGGTAACGTAACACGTGATCCATAAATGTTGAGCCAGGGTACCTGGTGGGAGCAGAGAGAACACATGGGATCAAGGAAGCCTGGGGAGGAATGTACAGGTGGAGGAAACTACCAGGAACACGAGAGGCTTCTCGTGAGTGTGGGTGTCCTGTGAGGGCCCAGAGATGCCTCAAGTGTTGGGGGGTAATGAATGAAGCACAAGGGAAGGCAAGGAGGAGAAGGGAGGTTTGCCTGGCAGTAAGAGATGATTACAGAACACGTGTGCGGTGGTTTTAAAATATGGCTGCAGGGGCGCCTGGGTGGCACAGCGGTTAGGCGTCTGCCTTCAGCTCAGGGCGTGATCCCGGAGTTCTGGGATCGAGCCCCACATGAGGCTCCTCCGCTGGCAGCCTGCTTCTTCCTCTCCCACTCCCCCTGCTTGTGTTCCCTCTCTCGCTGGCTGTCTCTATCTCTGTCAAATAAATAAATAAAATCTTTAAAAAAAATAAAAATAAAAAAATAAAAAAATAAAATATGGCTGCAGATTCTTCTAACAAGGTGCAACCTCATGTCTCTCTTGCATATGGGTCCGACTTGATGATCAGTTTCTAACAAACAAAAGGGGGCAGGGTTTTAGAAAGAACAGCTTCTGTCTGGCCTCTCTCTTGAACCGCTCACTCTCGGGGACGCTGGCCACGAGGCCCTGAAGACACTGAGCAGCCTGTGGAGAAGCCCACAAGAAAGCCCCTTGCCAGCCTGCGGATGGGCCCTGTCCAGCCCCGGGCAGGCCTTCGGATGACAGCACCACTGTAGCCAGCTAGTAAGGTGAGAGAGGGTGGTGTGCCCACAGAGGGCACAGAAGCGCCATGCACTGCCCCCCATAACTTGCCACATGTGTTTCCTTCCTCTGGTTGTTCCGGGGTTCTGCGAGCCATTCTAGTAAATTATCAAACCCAAGAAGGGAGGTCTGGAGACCCCCCCCAAGGTATAGCCAGTCGGTCAGGAGCATCGGAAGCCTGGACTTTGCCATTGGCATCTTGTGAGGCTGGGCCCTTCACCTGTGGGATCTGGTACAAACTCCAGATAGATACTGCCAGAATTGAAATGCATCGTAGGACACCCAGCAGAGAACTGGAGAACTGCTTGGCAAGGGGGAAAAAAGAAAATCCCAACATCCGCTAGCCAGAAGGGTCAGTGAGGCCATGGTAGAGAGTAGAGAAACAGTTCTTCCTTTCACTATTACGGACTACAGTTAACACCTGCCGAGTACCGGCTAAGTGCCAGGCTGTATGAGCCGCCTTCTATAAATATCACCCTCACTTAATCCTCGCAACAGCCCCATGAGGTGGCTGCTATTATTTTACCCATTTGATCTGTAAGGATGGTGGAGTCTACAGAGGGTAAGTGACCTGCCCAAGACACCTCCCTGGTCAATACAGAAACTGGGATTTGAGGCCCTTTCTCTGATTTCAGACTTAGTCCTACCAACTGCTGCCCTCTGCTGCCTCCCTATGGCCACAACTCTGACAACAAACAGAATTACCCCCAAAGCCCAAACACCTTTGAAAAACATTTCCCTGGTTTTGTTTTTCTTTCTGATTTCACGCCGATGTCAGTCCCGAGACGGGGTAGAAATGCCCTGTTTTATGGACTTCCCTCGGTGGCAGCAAGCAGAGATTGGAGGACCCAGTGCCCCCTTTCTCCCAGCCCACCACTCCCCAGCGTGGAGGCCCACCCTGGCCCAGCCGATCACCTGTCCCCGCCGATGGCCACGCCCTCGTAGACGCCATCTGTGGTCCGAGAGATGATGTTGTTGAGCTCATTTGACATGCCCCCCGAGCGCGAGACGTAGGCCACGCTGCCAGGGCGATACAACTTGGAGGCCAGAATGTTGTCCAGCATCCCGCCTGTATTCCCGATCTTAAAGCACCCGGGCTTGATGCCTCCAACCTGTGACGGCAGAAACAGCAGTCAGGGAGGAAGTGTAAGCTCCTGACTGACCACGGAGCTCAGGGGAATCACGAGGCCCAATGCCACCTCCTCAACTGCCCGCTGGCCAGGATGGGAAGAAAACGGTCCGAGAGAGCTAACACCTGCACACTGGGTTTCCGGCTTAGGAAGAATCTCACCTCTCCCTCGCGAGCCATGACGCAGAAAAAAAGAGAACCTTACTTGGAAAACATGGCTTCTACTGTAGATTCAAATATGTATACTCAGGATTAAGTCCTCTCTCCCTTGCTCTAAAAGGGTGACAGCACCCAGGAAAAGTGGAAAACACAGGTGTGCCCCTCTGCTCAACATCACCCCCAGCCTCAGAGAGGAAAGAAAGGCCCCTTGCTTAACTCAACAATCTGACTGTCAGACAAATTTTTAATGCAACGACTAAGGAAGAAGAACAACAAAATATTTCCAGAGCAAGTTCTTTCTATGTGAAGACCTGTGGGCCAAGAAAACCTCGAAGCGGATTCCTCTTCAGTTCATAATTAAAGGAGTAATCAAAAACTATGCTATGGTTGTATGAAGGTGGGCAAACACACAAAAAATTCTTCCCGTTAGCCCCCTAAAACTATAAAGGTGATAAGGACCGGGGAGAGAGCACTTTAAGTAACTAGATATGAACAGACTGACTTTCAATGGGTACTCTCTGAATTTTTTCAACCTAAGAGGGAACCAGAGAGTCAACAAGTTCGCTTTCTATGGGCCCAGAACTTCGAACAACAGCCTTGAACTTAAAAGGCTTTCCGGAAAGGACACTCACAGTGGCAGGTCCAATGATGGTCACTCCCTTCTGGTCCGCCTTCTTGATCAGCTTCCTTGTGAGGGCCTCAGGGATGCCTTCAGCTATGATGGCAATGGTCCGGATCTAAAGAACAGTCCCTTTCTGTTAACTTTGTGCCTCAGATGAAGCAATGAGGCGGCACCCTTTATAGGACCCACCTCCCACACCTCCTTCCAGGCTCTAAGAACGAAGTATGTTAACAGTATGCAACCCCTTCTTCCCATAGGCCTCTGTCCCTAGTCTGACCATTCCAACCCTCTCCCAAAAAGGGAGAGGTGTAGACATCCAAAGCCAATCTCCATCAGTTAACACCACAGTAACTCGGTAACGAAGCAAGAACAAATGTTTCTGAAAATCCACTACTATCAAAAGTAGCTATATTTTCTCCCATCTAAAAACCCACAAGACTCAGACCCACCTGCTCCCCACCTGTCCTGGTGCCTAACATAAAGCAGGTATCTATGGGCTTTTTCCACTGTGTCCTCTGAGTCTCTGACTCTATGTCCCACAGTCAGTATGGGACGCAAATGAGCTGCTTACGCACTCAGACCAGAGTGGGCTGGGGGAGAAAGCCAGAAGGAATGGGAGTGGGCAGGAAAGATTGAGAACTATCTCCCTCTGGCTCTAGACCAGGGGCCAGCAAACATTTCTGGCTTTTTTTGGTCATGTGGTCTCTGCAGTAACTACTAAACTTTGCCTCTATAGCATGAGGGCAGCCAAGAACAATACATAAATGAACACAGCCTGGCTGTGTTTCAATAAAACTTTACTTATAAAAACAGACACTGAGCTAGGTTTGACCCTTAGGCTATAGTTTGCTAAACTTTGCTCTAGAATAAAAAAGCTGCTCATTTTCAGCAGGTATGCTTTTGTTTTTGCTTCACTGAGATGGCAAAACAAGCTGACATTCTCCAGTCATACACTGAGCTAAGCCAGTCTGGAATCAGTAATTTTGAACAGAAGAATCAATATCTTAATCTACAAAGACTCATACAAATCAGTAACAAAAAAGACAAATACCTCCACAGGGGGAAAAAAAAAAAAAGAAAGGGGAGAGCAAGTCACAAAATATAAACGGTCAATAAATGTTTTTAAAAGCTCATCTTAGGGGCGCCTGGGTGGCACAGAGGTTAAGCGTCTGCCTTCGGCTCAGGGCGTGATCCTGGCGTTATGGGATCGAGCCCCACATCGGGCTCCTCTGCTATGAGCCTGCTTCTTCCTCTCCCACTCCCCCTGCTGTGTTCCCTCTCTCGCTGGCTGTCTCTCTCTCTGTCAAATAAATAAATAAAATCTTTGAAAAAATAAAAAAAATAAAAAATAAAAGCTCATCTTAGTTAATAATCAAAGATATGCAGATTAGGGATGACTGGCTGGCTCAGTTGGTTAATCATCTGCCTTCAGCTCGGGTGGTGATCCCACAGTCCAGGGATCAAGCCCCAAGTAGGGCTCCTTGCTCAGCAGGAAGTCTGCTTCTCCCTCTCCCCCTGCCCCTCCCCCCACTTGTGTGCGCACACGCGCACGCAATCTCTCTAATAAATAAAATCTTTAAAAAAAGATGCAAATTAAATAAAATGCCTATCACTTATCAACTACCTGCTTGTTTATCTTAGAGAGAGACAGAGTGCGCATGTGGAAGCAAGGGTGGAAAGGCACAGGAAGAGGGAGAAAGAGAATCTTAAGCAGGCTCTCCCCCCAGTGCAGAACCCAACTCGGGGCTCCGTCTCATGACCCTAAGATCAGGACCTGAGCTGAAATCAAGAGTCAGATGCTTCACCGAAGGAGCCACCCAGGCGCCCCCATACATGTTTTTAAAATGCAAACATTCAGTGTTGGCCAGGGTACAGGGAAGCAGGCATTCTTGAATCACTGATGGAGTTTATGTCCTTACAACTTTTCTGGAGGGCACCTGGGCAGGACAGATCAAAGGCTTTCAAACCTGCACATTCTGATGCGGCAGTCTGATGTCCAGACATTGATGCTGGGGAAATAATTAAGGACATACACAAATGTCCATCTAAGATGCTCACCACAAGACCCGAGAAAGCGTCACGGATGCTGCTGGTGAACATTTATGGATGTGGAAAGAGTAACTGAAGAAAAGGGACTACAAAACAATCACGGACAGTGTGATTCCACAGGTTCCAATCCAGAAAAAGGAACGGAGGAGGATATATTCAAATGTTGGCAACTGTGTTTCTGGGAAACAGGAATTGACTGAGGTATTCGTTTTTTTTCTTTTTACTTAATAGTATTTGAGTTTCCTCTATAATAAACATGTAATAATTTTGTAATAAGAAGTTGCTTTTGATCCTGTTGTGAAAGCCGGTCTTAGCAGCACAGGGAGGACCTGGTGGGGGCAGATGATGCTGAAGGGACTGTTAGCCTGGGTAAGCAGCCCCGTGCAGCCTGCCGGCCCTCAGTTACCCCTCGACCTTCTAAAGATCGTGTGTATCCAACCGCTTCCTCCTGCTCCACGGGCCGGTCCTGAATGCCAAGCCCTTCGCCCCCGGTGGCAGTGCCGGTAGACAGCATTCAGCTTTCCCCACTTCCCCACCCCCGCGCCCACTGACCTACCTGCGCGTAATTCATGGTCTCAATGGTACTGTCGTAGGCTGAGCGAAGAGAGGCAAAGTTGATTAGCACGTCTACTTCTGGGTGTTTCTTCATGGCGTCAGCCATGTTCTTGAAGACAGGGATCAGGATCTCCTTGTGGCCCCAGTAAAACTTCTGCTTGTGGTCCCCGCTGTGAGAAAGGAGGAGGAGGGGTCAGGATAACCCCAAATGTCAGGGCTGGGGAGGGGGAAGCCGAGGGGAAGAGCTTCATCGAGAAGGTGGAGGGACCCATGTGTGGGAAACAGATCCCCCAGGAATATGGATCGCCCCCAGTCTGGGAGGACAGACGCTTCCCCAGCAAAAGGGATAATCTTGCTGGCTCCCCCAGGTCTGTCTTAGTGAGGGAGAAGAGATGAGGAAATCCTACTTGGCAGCCATCTCTAGCTTCCCACCGTGGTGGGACTCACGTGAAAGGGTACACCATGGCGGCCACCGAAGGCTCATCTCGGGAACAGACGTAGTCGAAGTCCAGCATGCCCTGTACGGCCCGGGTCTGCATGCCCCACACGATGGCCTTGGTGTGGCGGGTGGGCAAAGACACAGCGAGTGCACCCAGAACACACACTCCCGGGAGACGGCCAGGGCTGCCACAACCCTCCACACCCTGGTCCAGGGAAGGGGGCTCATCACCATGGCAAAGGGACGTCAAGAGGCTGGGACTCCGAGAACTGGGGGAAGATGTGGCTTGGTTTCTTTGCAAAGAGGTGACACAGACAGCAAAAAGAGCTAAGAGGGCCTGCCTCGCTGCTAAAGGCTAGCAATGAACGCAGAAAGGAGTCCCGTGCAGAGGAAAGACCCACAGGCGGAGAACCCCTATAGGACCTGCTCCGTTTCACAGGAAAGGCATATAATCAGCATTTTGCTTACATGCAAATGAAGGCTTGATCAATTATTTTTAAAGACTCTGAGAAAAAACCTCAAGCTCTTCCAATTCTGGTGGCCGCACGACTTGAAACAACCCAACACTCATCACCTCTAAATCCGGATATAAACCAGCCCGGCTCAGGATCCGAGTCCTCGGGATTCTAGGTCAGTGGAGGTCCGAAGAAGAGGGTGGCTGCAGCCTTATTTTTACCGGAGGTTCTGACCAGAGCATACTGGCTTCACGGCACCCCCCCAACATTCTCTGTGGGGTCCCCTCCTGCCCGCCGCCCTCTAGCAGGTGGCCTTCTCCTGCTCAGAACAGGGCTCTTGGGCAGTTCTCCAGTGGGCAGAAGAGTGAGGGGCAAAAGAAGGGGGGAGAAAAGCTGTCAGAGGTGCTTGCACGGCCTGAAGGGAAAGGCCCCTTCACCACCCTGCAGACAAGTGACCTGTGCCTCCCCTTCTGTGCAAGTCGCTGGAGGAAAGAAGGCCCCCGGGAGGTTCTCCGCTCCCCCAGGGAGAACAAGGCCCTGAGCTCAGGAGACATCTGGTATTAATTAACCTAGTGTACTAGTGCAGGCTTGGCTAGTCAGGTTCAAGGTCTGAATGAATAAATTCGAGATCACTCCCCCAAAGCACGCAGGGTTCTCATCCCTACACAGGCTGGCTTCTTTCTTCTCAGCTGAAAGCTTCTCATACCAGAACACTCCTGCTACTCCCAATACCTGGGACTTGCTGTCACCAGACCCATCTGGGTTCTCACGAGACATGAGATCACAGAACAAAGATAGTCACCTAATCCAGTACCCTCACTTCCCAGGCCCGGGAACCTGAAGCTCAGAGATGCCAGAGGACAGAGATCCTGTCCTCTGGCATCAGGGCCAGATTACAGACTAAATTACAATGCAGCTCAACTGTGCAAGGGAGGTGGGTGGGATACAAGCCAGGAGGCCCTGGCCTCTTCCCACCCTCAGGGGGAGCCCACACCTCCCTCCCCACGTCAGAGTGTAAGCAAGCACACAAACATGCATCTGTCTACCCAAGAGCGTACAGAAAGGGGACAAAGCCTGGAATCTCTCCAAGCCCCTGTGCACCTCCAGCATCAACAGGGCAGAATTCAAGCGTGCTCCTCCTCGAGCACAGAGATGGCAAAGCCGAGGGCCGTCATCCTCAGCCCACCAGCGGCAGGGGCTGACGTTCCCCAGCAGGCTCCTCTGCAGCCTCAGGGACTAATAGTAAGAGAACCCCAGCCCTTGGGCGGAAGGGCTCTCCGAACTGGGGTAGGCCCCTGTTCTCTCAGCACAGGGCTCAGCCTCAGCTCTGGTCTTTCAGGTAACAAGGGCTATTTCCAGAGACAGGAAACATAGGGATTACAGGCAGATGGTGAGAGGGCTGCATTCCTGACCTTTCTAGGGGCATATCTGATCCTAGCCTAGATGCCCCTTCCCCTCTCCTTAGCACGGGATCAAAGGTCATCATCAGAAGCTTCCCCTTGCCCAGGGAAAAATCTCCCACAGCTGTAAATGTCAAAAAGTTAAGTGGAAGCCCTGATGCTTTGAAGGGACAGGGGAGCATGTGTTTGCGTGAACGTGTGAGTGCGCGCGGCAAATGTCCCTTGCAAGTGGTGACCTCCTAAAGCAAGGCCCAGATCCCCGCTTAGATTTACTGCACCATCCCTCCGGGCTTCCACCTCTCTCCTTGTCTAGCCTGCCTTCCAACCAAAACCCAGAGAAATCTGAACCTGCTGCTGGCACTGAGAGCTCAGGAATGCAGGAGGCAGTGGTGAGGCTAGGTGGGGGAAGTAGGAAAAGAAGAGATCAGGAGACCCAGATGGGAATCCGGAGGGCTAGGCTGCCCTCCTTGCCCCTGCGCTGCCACTCCCCCTTCAGTTTCCATGGCTCCCTCCTTCCCAGGACGCCCCTCCCTCCTCAGCAGACACCACTCCACTCTCCAAGGCTGGGAGCCTGGCTCTTGCTCCCACGCTCCCTACCCTGTCCTGTCTTGTCCGGAGTGTGGAGCCAGAGACAGCAGACCAGGAGAGCGCTGAGTGGGGATGGGAGCGACTAAGCAGGGTTGGGAAAGCGAGGGAGAGCAAAGACTAGGACTTGGGGAGAAACAAAGCACACGGTAAGACTATAACCCGCTAACAAAGCCACACACAGAGCTGGGGCGGGGCGGGGGCATCCTACCTTGCAGGGATCTTGGACTTGGGACTGAATCTGTCAAAGAAAATGACCAAGGCAGCTGAGTCACCTGCTGGTGGCTGGAGGCTTTGGAGGGAGAGGGTGGGAAGAGGGAAGGATCCCAAGGACAAGTCTCACAGGGCTAATGCCCTCACTGTCTCTCATCTATTCCACAATAGACAGGAGTGAAGCCAACAGAAGAGAAGAGGGCACTGATCAGCAGAGCAGAAGCAAGAAAGGCCAAAGGGCCAGAGAGGGGATGGGAGAGGTAAGAAGGCTTGGAGGGGGTGCAGAACACCAGAGGCCCCCAGGCCTGGTAGAGGGGCAGCTGGTCAGACCCCACCCTCATAATGCCAATCCCATGTTTGTCCCCACAAAGCACAATAAGATGATTAGGACACTGTGGGGCTGGACCTGTCACTGTGCTGTAGACACAGCTGCTGGTGTGGGGACTGCCGGGAAACAGCTTACAATCTCGAGTGCCTGGAGCCCATGGAACTATTTCACGAAAAGCCTCAAACGCACGCTGTCTGTACCAGGAAGAGGCTGCAACAGCCCTGTGCTGACCAATGTCTATTATCTCATGCTGGCTGCAAGGGCTGGCTGGCAGGGGTCGCGTCTGATGAACCAGAGAACGGACAGACAAGGGAGGCGAAATGCAGATAGGCTGGTATCGATGTGTGCTCTTAAGGTGGGCTCACAGGAAGAGCCCCAGGAGGTGGGATGGCCAGGAACTACCATGTGGGTGCTTGCTCTGCTGTCCCAGCTCCAGGCTCCTGCTCTCCACGGAGAAGCAGAGTCTGGGAGACCTTGCCACCTCCGGGTATTTCTGTAGCCCTGTCTCCTCCACAGCTTCCCTGCCCAGCTCACAGGCCCCCACAGGAAGTAAGGGGGTAGAAGATAGTGGGGAGCAGGGTGACCCTGGTGCAGGATGGGTCCGCAGTGCCACGAGAGCCCACAGGAAGGCTTGGGAAGGCCTGAGTCTTCATGTCCTCATGTCCATTTTGGCCCATGTGCCACGCCCACTCTCAAAGGAAAGCCCAAACCCCGTGCCAGTGCCCCAGCAGGGCCTGGACAGGGCAGGCGAGAGGGGGGGGGGCAGCGGCGGGTGCTGAGCCTGCTGGCAGTTACCTTGGGGCATGGCAGGCTTGGCCTTCTTTGCGGGTGCCACCTCATCGGCCCTGGACTCAGAAAAAGACGCCGTCCTGCTAGGGGCTGGAGTCTGGGGTGGGACAAGGAGACAGGGTAAGAGTCACAGGTAGCAACTGGGAAAAAGAGCTATTGGTCCTTAAGCTTTGGGTTCTTAAGGCTCAAAGAAATCAGGTAACAAGAACCACGTACAGAACTATCCTCTGCAAAGTGCTTCCAAAAGTATTATTCTAACAACCCTCTTGAGATAGGAATTAGTATTGAGGCTCCGAGAGGGTATAACACCAGCCAAGGTCTTGTTCTCAACACGATTTGAACTCTGGTCTGATTTTAAACCCCCTGGTCTAGGGGCACCTTGCTGGCTTAGTCAGTGGAACGTGCGACTCTTGATCTTGGCGTTGTGAGTTCAAGCCCCACGCTGGGCGTAGAGCTTACTTAAAAAACTAAAGTGATAAAAACCTCTGGTCTTTCCATTATACTACCTTGATTGGGCAGGAAAAGACTGGCAGCAATACAGAAACCACCCTGTCTTTCCCCAGTGCCCCCAGATGGTGAGGCTTAGAGTAGGGGCGCTGTGTTCTGGATGGGAGGGAGATAGGAGGGGGAGCTAAGGATGACCCGGCGTGCTCTAAGGTGGACGACGGGGTGCACCTACCGATGTACTCCCGCTGGCATTGAGGAGGAAGTTTGCAGTGTGAGCGGCTGTGGGTGGCTGGTTGGGGATGGGCCGGTGGCCCAGAGCCATGCCCACAATGGCCGTCATGTGAGTCTCAGTGCCAAAGACATGGATGGGGATCCCAGTGGTCTTCCCTGTGAGGGCAAGAAAAGAATCCATCATTCAAGTCTTCAAGTAACCACTCAAGTCTACATGACTCTGCAAAGGCCCCTGCCTGGCATCCAGTGCTTTCTTCTGCACAAGACCAATGATCCAGGACAGACCAACTACCCTATTTTCACCACCAAACAACTCTTTCCAAAGACCACCTGCTGATAAGAGCCAGAAAGAGCTTTCCTGATATCCTGAAGCAGCTGCGAACACAATTACGGTCTGCGCTGTGCTGCTGACCACTGGACCCCTTCAACTGTCGACCTTGACGTCTGCCTGGCCTGGCCTCTGTTCCCGAGCTCCCGGGCTCACTTCCTCAGGGCTCTGGCCCTTCTCCTCCCTCTGTGCGGAGCCCCCCCCATCATTCGGCTCAGCCTGACTGCCGCCTCCCAAGGAAGGCCTTCCCTGACTTCCTCCCTCCCCCCCTCCCCCTGCCTTACGCATGCCCATCGGACAGCAACTTCTTTTAGTAACCATTTACTTATTTAATGTCTCTGAGTTTAACGATGATGAACCTTCACTATGCCGTCCCCACGGCAGGAACTCAGTCGCAGTGAAAATGTAGGTGGGTTACTGTTTGCCAAATCCACCGGATTTGGGAACATGGGAGGATGGAAAGCTTCTGCCCTTCCAATCAAAGGGCACGGCACGCGCCCTGAGCAAGAGCATCTTGTCACCCCTCTGGACACTTTGCTTGAACCCCTGCCCCACACGTAACTGCTCTTGGCAATGGGGGCTGCACTAAAGACCAAAGCTGCTGGTGACAAGTTCACATGTCTCAGGCTCCGTAAGGTCAATGTCGGGAGACACACTCTTAGTCCAGACAGAAGAGGTCCCCAGCTTCTGGAAAGCTCTAAACGTGAGTCTCATGAACCTGCCTGAGACACTCAAAATACAGAAAGGAGAAAGGAAACCAAAACAGATGCCCCCACCCTCTTGCCCCTCATCTCAGCCAGGCACAATGCTCTCCCATCCTACTACCCGCCCTTCCTCTCCTCTCCCCCACAGGAGGTCTCCACCCTCCCGCCTCTGAACCTGCTGTCCCCCCTGGCAGCCAGACAACCCTTCCAGCCCGAAGTCAAGGTGTGCCCCTCCCTCAAAGTCTTCCACAGACTGCCTGCCCTGAGGCATGGCCAAGTGCTCCCGGCACCTGGACCAGCTCCACATGGCTCCCGCCACCTCCCTGCCTTGACTGCCAACACCCAGCCCTGCCCACTGGTCCCCGCGCAGCAGCACGCTCCCATTCAGGGCCTTGGAACTTGCCCTTCCCTCCGCAGTCACCACTGAGCTGCTCCTTCCTCTCCTCTAGCTCACTGCTCAAATGTCACCTTTTCGGTGACGCATTCTTGGATCACCCCATTAAAACTGGCCCCAGCCCCTCCCACACACGCTACCCCTTTCTTCGGCTTTGCTTGCTTTCACGGCACCTCACACTAGCTGACACAACAGCCCATGTTCTCAAGAGCACAAGGGCTTGCTGTCATGTGCACGGCTGTCACCACGGAGCTCGGCACAGAACGGGTGTTCCACAAATATTTGGTCAATGAATAGCTGAATGGCAATGCTTTATGAACCATTCTGAAGTTTAGGCCAAGGGCCCTGCATCACAGGAGCACAGCGAGTGGAAGCTGAAGCAAGCCGCAGTCCAGAAAGGGGGATGTATGAGCACACAAGTGTCTGCAGACCGACCCGCTTCTAGGACGCCCGAGGAGGCAGGCTGCCACAAAGTGGCGGGCAGAGAAAAGGTCCCCCCATCTTACCGACTTCTCCCATCACCCGCAAGCCCTCCTGATAGTTGGGGCCACCTCTTCGGACAAAGATGGTGACCTCATGCTCCTTCAGGGGGCCCTGGTAATCTCGAATTGCTCTCACGATGCCCTGGAAGCATGAAGGGCCGACAGACATGTGACTAAAAATCAGGCAGTGCTAAGTCAATTATTCTTCATCATGATAAACATACCAGGGTGTAGGTCACGAGGGCTGCTTCTCACGAAGAAGCATGGCGGGCCCTGGGCGTCAGGATTTCACGCGTGTGGACTAGACTACCCACCAGCAACCGAAAGGCCTAGCGCTCGCGGGCACTCGTGCTGTTGCTGAGGGAGACACCCCTCAATGCGTGGGGGGCTGGCTCCCGCCGCCCTTGTTATCTCTTACTGCAGTCTGGGGGGGGACATCGAGGCCAGGGTCCTATGCAAGAGTTCTCAGAGCTATCAGGACATGATCCACTTCAACATCCAAGTCCTACTGAAACCCCTTCCAGCAATTTCGGGGATCAGCGCTTGCAATGAGTATCAACTCTGGAAACGATTTGGGAGAACGCACAGGTGCGTACGAATTCCGTCTCTCCAGACAGGAGGCTAGTTTACAGAGTCCTGAGGGTGATGTCTCTCACCCAAGGCATTCCGCCTGAGGCTCCACACCCAGGTCCTGCCCCAGACCCGAGCACCCGACCAACACCAGTGCTTTCCTACAGGGCTGCTCCAAAACGAGCATAAAGCTGTCAAGATTCACCTGCATCAGATCCGTCTGTGGAATCAAGACCAATTAAGGGAAGCCTGTTTTAGGCAAGACTGACAAGGCCTGGGCCCCCACTTCAGAGATCACCTTCCAGGCTGACATTTATACTTATTCATTATTCTCAAAACTTAGACATGACTACCAGGTGGGACACCTTCTTCTGAACAGCCTCACTGCTCAGCACTGGACAGTTTGGAGCAAGATGTGGCCTCCTGAGGCGGCTGCTCGGAAGGGGACGACTCTCGAGCCACGTTAGTGCTATTGTCCTTCCTGACCAGTGGTCATGCTCTGAACTGTGTGCCCACGCCCCTGACCTGTGCACAGGGACCCAGGCTGACAGGCCCTGGCTGGGCGTTGGCTGGATGAACAAGAGCCCCTGATTATCGAACCATTTTCCTCACTCTGACCTTTTGGAGAAGACCCGGATCTATCCCAGTGTCTTCTGCATCCCCAACAGGGGACCCCGGGACAAGAGCCCCTACTGAGCTGGGTAAGTCATGAGAACCCGCTTCTGCCTCAAACCTTGCTTACGGAAACCTCCCTTCCTGGCTTCCCCCAAACCCACTTTCCCCAGAAACTGCACGGTCCCCTGTGGCTGGTTACCTTGAACGTGGCGGCCACATTGGTGAAATTTGCGATGCTGCCTCCAATGATGAGGATCTTGCCTGTGTTTGGAGTAGACGGGTTATTAGAAAGGTAGACTAGAACATACCAGAAATCCAACGGAGAGAGTTCTCTCCTCAGTAAGCAAAGGTCCCCCACACGTTAGGAGGTATCAGTGCAGAGGCTGGGTGGGGCGGGGAGCAGGCTGGCCTCCCCTGACGTCCGTTCAGTCTTAACCAACTCAGCTCTCCGTCACCTGTGCCGCCGAGCAGGAGGTTCCTCCAAACCCATGGAACCGCTACATCGTTTCCGGCTGGCGCTCAGAAACCCAGTTTGGTTTCTGGATACCCCCGGCAGGAACCTCTTCTGACTCAAGGGAAGGGGAACTGGCACGCATAATCCGCAAACCCTGGACAGGTGGTAAAGGGAAGCTGGGGATCCCACAGCCCAGACCGTACACGCGGAAGCGGGCCACTGAGATCTGAGTTCACAGCACTCAGAGCGCACTGCTACCTCCTCCCTCGCACCTACTCAGAGGGCTTGATGTACTCATCACCTCCTTGCCTCCCCGGAGCTCCCCCGTCATGCACACATCACCTCCTTGCCTCCCCGGAGCTCCTCCGTCTGACAGAGGTCACGCTGCCCATTGTATAGTTGGAGAAACAGAGATCCAGAAGCTAGATGACTAACCCCAGGCTACAAAGGACCGGGACCACCACCTCAGTGTGTCCTCGCCCAAAGCTGCTCCCACTGCAGCACAAGGGGCCGTCCCGGGGAAGGAGTGTGTGTGTCTCACCATCTGGGTGCTTCTCCCGGGTCATGAGGGAGAGGATCGTCTTGGCGTAGTCATAGGTCTGCTGCTCGCTGGGGGCGCCCGAGTACTCCCCGTAGTTTGCCAGTTCGTTGACACCCCCTAAGTCACAGATGGTGTCACTGCCGGGAGACACAGAAGTCGGTGCTGGCTCTGACTCTAGTGGCAGAGGGTGGCAGCCTGGTGCCGAGGACACGCAGATGCCCCCAGAGCCCTGTAGTCAGCCTACAGGACTGAGCCCTTGGGCCTCAGATGCTCCAGGGTCCACAAAAGTCACACTAGGAGGTTAACTGCACTGCATCAGGCTCTGCCGGCCCCAGGCCATGGCGGGGCTCTGGACTGACACTGGTAGGTAAAGGGAATAAGGAGGGCTTCCAGACACAAAGAAAAATCACGCATTCCAGGAGCCCCTGCCAGGCCGCCCAATGCAGAAGTGAAATGGTTGCAACCAGAGGAGGGCCCAGCCAGGCACAGAAGGGAACGCGGCAGATTACTGCCTGGAAACAAGCAGATGCCTACTGTGTTTTAAGTGAAAAACTACCAATTATCACACGGAGTATGGAATATGAGCCCAATATTCCTATAAAGTGTGAAAGTGTGAAGACTTATACAGGCACTAAAACAGCTGGAAGGAGGAAAGGAGGGGTGGGGAAACAGCCAGGCAAGGTTCACTTGTAGGTTCTTCTCCGTATTTACGGTACCTCTGCCTGAAGAGCGTATCGTTAACTATACAGATTAAACTAATAAAAGTAACCTCCTTCGGAAGCGAACAAGAAAGCTGCAGAAGACAGTGTACAGGGCAGGCTTTCACCAGAGCCTCTGCTCTGCACCAAGGGGAGAAAATGAAGAGCCCCACCCCCACTCCAAGGTGAAGCCATCTGATCCAGACCACGCACACATGGACTACAAGCAGACCTCGCCGCCATCCCTTCAGCAGCCCCTCAGTCACCTGTACACAACCGAGGCACCACCTCCGGCCACCATGGTCCAGATCCTCCCCTTGGGGTTCAGCAAGGTCAGCTTCAGGCTCGCCCCACTTTTGGCATCCAGGTCTGCAATGTAAGCTTCCTAGGGACCAGACAACAACAGGTGGGTCCTGGGGGTACCCCCTTCACTGGGTCCCAGCTCCCAGGACCCTACCCCTTTCCCTGGAGATACATGAAAAGGTCCTGAAGCCTTACTAGGGTCAGGGAGAGGAGCGGTGCAGGGTCCTACGTGCCTGGGACAAAAACATGACGATGTCCTCAAGTACCAAAACCACCCGTGGCCGTAGTCACTGCCTAGGGGCAAATCTCCCAACTCCTTTGTCTCTGACCTCAAGTCCCTGGCTGTCTGCCCAAGTCCCAAGCCTAAGTCACCCTGCTACTACCACAGCCCCCCACTCCCAACGTCTGCCTGCCTGGCTCATCACAAGCCCCTCCACCTGCAGGCCCTATCCCTTCTCCCAGCCCAGCCTCTTCCCCTGGCCTGGGTTATGACTCACAGGCCTCATCCTGCTGTGAGCACCTCTCAAGAGGATGGGGTGGGAAAGAGCAATTAAAATTCTCAGCAAGTGGCCAAGAGAACTACCTTCCTCTGGCAGGATTAGCAAAAGCCACTCGGAATTATCAACAAATCAAGTTAAGAGCCCAGGGAGGTTGATTGAGAGAGGAGTCTGAAAGGATTTCTGGCTGGGATTCAGAGGCTTGGCTGACTCCCACCCCCACCTCCTTTGGGGTTTTAAGAAAATTAAATGGTTCTCAATCTTCCTTTCCTGCCAAATATACAGCCCATGGCGGGGGGGGGGTGCCGATGCTCCTCTGAGATCAGTCCCCCCCTCCCAGGTCCCCCTCAACAGCCCAGGGGGGGGGGGGGGGTGCCGATGCTCCTCTGAGATCAGTCCCCCCCTCCCAGGTCCCCCTCACCCTCCATTTCTAACCCCGAGCAGCCTTACCTCTGGGTAAGCCTCCCGTCCGAAGGGAGGAGGGAACTCTATATCACCCCACTTCACTTTGCAGATGTAGTCGGCTGTGGCATCTATCTTGGCCGCCAAGTCAAGGACATAGACGCCATCTTTGGTCACAACTGCAAGAAAAGAAGAGGCAATCAGATGCAGGCTCCAGGCAGAGGCGACCACCGACCTCCAAACCCCTCCACAGGCTTCCCCACCCACCACCCACCCACCCCAGGGTCCCACCCAGACTCTATAACTGCCCAGCTCCACAAAAAACCAGATGGCCCTTCCACACAACTTTCACCCCATTAAAAGAAAAATAAATTATTTAAGACCACTCCCCCCAATCTCTGACCTATAGGTAATGTGACAGCAAAGTCTGTTTTCGTTGCCATGACAATTTTTTAAGTTTATTTATTTAGTTAGTTATTGGAGGGGGGCATGCAAGTCGGGGGAGGAGAAGGAGAAGGAAAGAAGCAGACTCCCCGCTGAGCGCAGAGCCCCTCATCCCCCGACCTATGAGCTCACGACCTTAGCAGAAGTCAGGAGCTGGGTGCTTAACCGACTGATCCACCCAGGTGCCACTGTGCCACTACATTTTTTTTTTTAAACACGATAGAGCAATCCTTTATTTTTAGACACGTTCACAAAGAGGTTTTCAGTAACTCAACTTTCCAGTGAAGAGAGCATGAGCATCAGCCTCCAGCCATCAGCAGCTGCTCTGCTCAGGGCCTAGGATCCCCCTTGCCCAAGTGGTGAGGTGGAGGAGCGAACCCCCCCCCCCTTTATTAGTTCATCCCACTGCCTCCTGACGTCGCCCAGATGTTCCATCGCTTTCTGCCGAAGCAGACGTTCTACGAAATCATCCACTTCCACCTTGCTCTCTTTCTCGGCACGGGTACCACCGATTCCAGGCGCCCATTCTATCCACTCTTTTTCGAAAGCATGGCATCGACCTGGAATCTTGCGAGGCTGCTTGGCACCTTGGACTGTCATCCAACCATCTAAGTTAAGGCCCAGGCTTTTCTGCAGAAAGGCACGACATCGCGCCGCCACGCCCTTGTCTCCTCGCTGGCCACCGCTACTGGATAATCTCACCATGGCGGTTTCTAAACTTTTTTTAAAATGCTACATTCCATGGCTTCGATCTAACCACTCACCCTTCCACAGCCTTGCCCTTAAAACAAGAAGTGTTAAACTACAGGCTGCCGTCGGAAGACCCCTCCCACCAGGTGTGTCCATGTGGGCTTCCTGAGGTCAGCTAGGGGAAGCCTTAAGTGTCTGGGGGAGTGAGAAGCCACGGGGTGCACTGGGCCCCCGGCCAGGATTCATTTACTACCAACTAACTGGACATCCACCTTCCCTTTAGCCCAGGGCCATTAGCTAATGAAGGTAGCACAGAGCCATCTGGTTCATTAGAGGGGTTGCATCCCCAGCTGGAACCTGGAATGGGACTTTGCCCTGAGCAGCCCTGGCCATAGCTGGCTCATATCGCTCTCCTCCCTCACAGGCGGAGAGGCTTGCACCAACATCTTCCCAGCCTTGGGGCTCAATGATGGACCAACTCCTGGGTGAGGGCTCGCTCCAGGGGCACTGGGAAGAATGAAGGGCCTGAGTGGTCACATCGGTGCAGAGGCAGCTTAACCCACAGGCAGCCACTAACCAGAGTGTCAGGTCAACATCGGGACTTCCCCATCACAGAACAAATTAAAACCAAAGAAAGCTGGAGTTAGTTTAAAAGAGGAATAACCATTGTCTTCTGAGAGCTCAGAAATAGGACACTGCAGTCCGAGAGCCCAGACACCCCTCTGCAAACATACACCTGTCTGTACCGCCCTCTACGAGTGGTGTTCCGAAGGCCAAGGCCGGGGTTACCACAGGCACCGGGACCCTGTTATAACTGCCCCTTGCCCAGCCCCCCCAGCACAGCCAATTACCAAGGGGGTTGATCTCGAGGTAGGTGAAGTACAGATCCTCATAGAAATTGAAGAGGCCGGAGATAAAACTGGCCAGAATCCTAGAGGGGGTGGGGGAGAGGGACAGTCAATCCTCAGGGAGCCAGCAGGGCACGGCTCAGCAGCACCCCCCAAACACCCCCTCCCCATGGCAGTCTCTCACTGCCATGGACAGCTCCACTTCCCATCCTCTCGCCTTCCTCTGTGAACCCTGTTCCCTGGACATCACTCTTCAGCCACTGAGGTGGAAAGGAGCTGTCAGGCATGAAGCTGGAAGCGGTGGCGCCAGACAGACAGGGGCAACGAGGTGAGGGACGCTGACGGCATATTTCAGTCTGAGCCGGCCTCCTGTCCGCCCCCAGCTCCCCTCCCTGGGACAGGGAAGGACTGTGCCTACCCTCCCACCCAGATGTGGGGGCGGGGCAGTGTGGATGCCCACACAGGGAAGGCTGTGCCCAGAGCTGTCAGCATTCCCCACTCCCCCGCTGCCACCTGCTGGCCCTCCCTCTCACTCAACTCTTTCTTGTCTCCAGGAGCATGGACCAACAGGTGTTTCTTGATGTCCTCAGGATTCAGTTTCTTGTCCACGCCAACAAGCAGTTTCTGGGCTTTGGCGTCCACGTCGCCCACATCCACCCCACCTTCATGGTGGAACAGGACATAGTCTCCTTCTCGGGTAGCATAGATGCAGACGTAGAACTCCTCCGCCTTGAAGGGGAAGACAGTACCACGTGGGGTGAGGGGCACTGAATTGGCGAGCCCGACCCCTGTGGTTTCACTTCTAAAACCCTAGTAGAGAACACTCACCGGAGGAGGCCTGTCCCACCATCTTCCCCTCGGGGACAAGAGGAGAGAAGAGGCCACTGCCTAGCTGGCTGACAGTCCAGCCTTGGTCACGGTGACCTGACCTGGGGTAGGGTGCCTGCCTTCAAGTCTTACTCACCCCAGCACTGGGAGAGGTCCCCTCTGCCACCAGCCCCGATTCCTCCCTGCTACAGACTAAGCCCTTTCCTTCATCTCTGGACTCCCTGCTCTATGGCACCCTCAGACCCTCCCTGCGGCTTCAGAGACTCTGGTCCCTCTGACTTTCCTCCAGCAGCTTGCTTTCTTCCTTTAGCATTTTAGGGTCGACAAACACAAAGGGAGGGAGAAGACCCAGCCTGGAGCCATCTCACACATACCTGACTGTGGGGGACGAAGGGTTCAATCAGAAAGTTCTTGAGGAAGCCTCTGGCCTTGCCCACCTATGGGGACGGAGGAAGCTAAAGTTTAGAGGGACAGCATGCCTTGTTCCCCACAGCAGGAGGATGGCCCTCTGCTCCCTCCACAGGGCCGTCCCATCGGAGGTGGGGCCCAAGTACTTCTGCCACAACATCTGACAGAGAGAGATTTCCCAGAAACCAGGGCAATGCGGTCACAGACCCCTAAGCTACCGAAGTCTCCATGAGATCCCCTCTTCCGTCCACGGCCCTCATGCCAGCCGCAATTTGAAGTGTTCGGACCTCACACGTTCTTGTTCTGCCTCCTCTGGAGGGGGACAGACGAGCTGGGCTGCCTGCACTGCCCCAGCCCCCAAAGCACAGACAGCAGGAGTCATCTCCCTCCTGCCGTCAGTCGCACAACTTAAAGAGCCCAGACAAATCAAGGCTCTCCATCGCAGAGCTCACACAGAGAGACCCAGCCCAAGGATGCAAGTCCAGGCCCAGGGAATTAGCAGGGATGGGGGGGAAGTGAGAGCTTGATGGGGAGAACTTCACGCACACATTCCTGGCTGAGGACAACAGGCCTGCAGAGTTAATCAGTTTGAGTGTGTTCCTGGCGGCCGCTGAGGCGAGACAGCCCTCATCCCAGTGTGTCCCGAAGCCCCCGCCAGCCCGCGTGCGTCACTGCTGAGTCAGGGACCAAACAGTGATCCATCAGAGGTAATGAGGCGCTCCTGCCGGCAATGACATCCCCCTCCCGACAGCCAGCCGCGGGGAAGGGCGCATGAGGACCTCCTGAGAATACCACTCAGCCCCCAACCCTGCCGTCCTCTCCCCGAAGGCCTGCAAGCACAAAGGCCCATCCAGACCCTCTGCCCCCAAGTCCACGTGCGACTTTGAGCAGCCCTCTTTACTCCGAGAGCCAGAAACTAGGAAATTACCACAAAGAACGGATTTGAGAAAGCCCAGCAGGAGAGGAAGACGGCCCCGTCACCACCCTCATCCTACCTCCAGAACTGCCAAGGAAGAGAACACCTCACCCCTGGTCACAGTCCCCCAAGATGGGACAGCACACCCTCCCCGGTCTCAGGGACACCTCAGCCCCCTCCCCTTCTCCTGTTCCCCAGCCCCTTCTAGCAGCAAGAAGGAGAACTGCAGTTTTCTCTCTGAGCCTCTCCTAGCCTTCCCAAACCGTATCTCACTTTAGCTCTCATCTCCGGAGCGGACATTAATCACCAAGCTGGGAGAAGCCAAGAACCAAATTTACTCTTCAATATTAACAGTCTCATCCAAGGCTCTTGGCTCAATAACATCTTTGCCTAAAGGAGATGCAGACTCGTCTTATGTATACATGTCACAAGCTTCCATGCCCTTTCTGGAAACTGAAAAGAATGGAATTCCCAGAACGGGCCTCAGAGACCCATCTCTGCACTTGCCTTTAAAGAAACAGACCATGTCCACCCAGCCATGAACTGTTCTTGGGTGACTTTTGCAGCCCACCTTGCCATTCCCTGATGGCAGAGCTGGGAATGAGCACCACGCTTGGCCCCACTGCTCAAGTCAGCTCCGCAGGACCCTCGCCCTCCCCAGGCTGCAATGTGGTTGGCTGCGGGCTGACCCTCAGGGCCGCTGGTCTGCTTCTGTTACCACGGCGCCTCCACCCCGACCTGTCCCTGTACTCACGGTGGCCTCCTGTCCCAGCCGTGGTTTCAGCCAGGACTTAACGCCTTCCAGAGTGAGGTTGACTCCCACGAGGCCTAGCTTTCCACGCCGTTTGATCAGCTGGTCTGGCTTGACCACCAAGCTCTGGAATGAGAGGAGTTTGTACTTAGAGCAAGGAAAGAAAGAGGAGACTCGAAGGCTATAGTTCGGGGACCCAAAGCACAGGACAGACTGCATGGCTTCCAATCCACCCATCCATTCTTCAGGGTCAACTCCTAGAAGCTTCCCTCACCTATCCCAGACTACACCTTTCTTTTGACAACCAGGAGTCTAGAGCCATCCATGCCCAGGATAGGGCCTGGCACAGAGTAGGTGCTTACCAAATACCTGCTCAATGAGCGATTCCCTACCCTCCCTACGGGCTCTCTTAGCTTCGCTGAACCACGAACTCCTCAGAATATGGACCAGCACCTGTGCTCCAAAAGGAGGAGCAGAGAGACAGAGCCCTGGGGTGACAAAGGACCTTAGAGATCTGGTCAATCCCATCCCGGTGCTCAATCCTGCCTATAAGCCCAGCAAGTAGCCCCTAAGCTCGCACACGGCCGGCCAGGAAAGGCACCTCCTCCTGAGGCAGCGGGAGGAAACGTGCACCCCGGAAGCCGCCATGGGTCCTGGTCCTGCTCTCCGGGCCCTGCCTGGGAAGTCTGCCCTTCCCAACAATGGCCCTGCAGGGAACCGGACAGAGGAGCCTCGACTCCAGGCTAGCCGCCCAAGGCTATCGGCCACTCTACACACAGTCCCAGGCATACTCCCTCGTGGACCTGACACAATCCTGCTATGCTCCCCCTCGGGGGAGGGGGGCACACACGTACTTTTACTGAGCATCGACCAAGTATCAGGTGGCCCACTAAATACTTTCCAGACATTACTGCTAATTCTTACAGCTCGCAGGGTGAGTGTCCTGCCCATCTCACAGATGGGGAACCTGACACTCAAGAAAGGTAAAACGGCTTGCTCCAGGCCACATGGTTAATCAACAGAGAGCTTCGATCTGGACCCCAGTTTGTCTGGTTCCAAGCCCATGCGCTGTCCCCTGCCAGGGCACCTCGACATGTGGGACCCACAGCAGAACACAAAACCCCGCTCAGCCCACTGCATGCTGCCCATGGATGGGGGCAGTCTGCCATCACGTGACCCGTTGTGCCGTCTCCACCAAACTGACCCTTTCTCTTCCTCTGACCCTGGGCCTGGAAGAAGGGCCCAGGCAGGGCGTGCTCACCTGGCTGAGCAGCCAAGGGTGGTCCTGCAGCAGGCGGGCCCAGTCTGTGTCAGGGGTGACCCGGGCATACTTGAACCGGTTCTGGATGGCCGAGGTGGTGCAGATGTATTTGTAAAGGAGTTCTTTGCCGGTCTGCTCCGAAATCGCCTTGGCTGACATAGCTGCCGAGGGAATGCTCTACTTGTTGGGGGAACAGGAGCTGGTGGGAAGGGGCAGAGGAAACAGACCGATGTCCAATTGCCCCCAGACAATAAAACCAGATCTCCGTGCTCCTCAAGAGAGAGAAAGAGGACTGGCCCAGCGGGAGGGGGGGCAGGGAGATCTCAATGAGCGCTTCTGACAGCAGGGAAGGGGGATCGGGAAATGATGGGAGAAAAACAAAGGTGGCATTTTCCCCCGGGACTCTTGGCCTCAACCCTGTGTCTGCTTCTCCTCAGCAAACCAGCTCACATTTGTCTTGGAGCTAAAGGCAGCTGGATGGGGAGACAGGAATACCAGTGGTGTGACCCAAACCCGAGCACTGGTCCCACCCGAGGTCCCACACAGACACCGAAACACACCCTTTGGTTTTGTGACCTACGGGGCGCCCAGCCAGAATTGTGCAATGCTGCCTTTATTCCCCTACAGGTTTCATCTCCCCCACACCCAGACTCACCCGCTTTACACACTTACAGTCACCACCAGGCTGAGGGCCAGGCGGGTGAGTTTACTTAACCCCAAGCAGGATCAAGCCCCCGAGGAGCCAAGAGGAAGCGTCATCTCAGAGTTCATTTCTTCCAGGACCCTAGACTCCCACCCCTGAGTTCAGAGCAGACGCAGGGCAGGGGAACGGTGACCTTCGGTGCATCCCACCCGCCCCACTGAGTCACCCAGCTGCTGATTTAGAGCAAAACATTGGCCTCTCGAGGGACCGCCCTGTACTGGTCACTTCTAACTGAGCCAGAGCTGGGGGAGGGGGCAGAAGTCATCCTCTGTCACATGTATGGAGATGCTCATCTTCTATGAACCCTGTGAGGTGAACTGAAATGCACCTATTTCTTAGATGAGGAATAAAAGCTCAGAGGAATTAAGGTAACTTGCCCAAAAAATCAAACTAATAAGCAGGGGAGCCAGGACTTGAACCCAAATCCTCTTATTCCTGGTCCCCAGAAAACCCCACACTCAGCCTGAGGGTTTTTCTCCAAGGACCAGGCCGTGCCCCCCTTCACCTCACAGAAGGGTCTGTGAAGACAATTTCTTTATCTCCCCTCCTCCCCCACTGCCCTGACACATCCATTCTCTCATGAGTAGTGAGAGGAGCAAGTTGGGGAGAAGAACAGGGGCAAGGGGAGGGAAACGAAACCGTCATTCATGCTAAGAGTTTGGCCAGATTAGGAAAAGTCACTCCAGTCTCTCCCACAAAGATCCATAACTGAAGTTGCTGAATTTGCTGGGGAAGAAAAGTCAAGTTCAAATAAAGGAGGGCGGGGTTAGAGGCCTGGCTCCTTTATACACCCAGGAAGGTTGGTCTCCATCTCCAGCTCAGGGAAGGCCAAAGTTCCAGAGGCCACACTCCACCTCCCTCCCAACTGGCTAGGCCAGGGCTTCAGGTTCTAACCCTGGCTTGGCCGGCCCCCTCAGCCTCCCAGCTAGTCTCCAGCTCAGCACAATGGGTGCTTTCAGTCTGGTGTCTGGCCCAAAGTGGGGTAGCTGGGAAGGGGCTCAAAAGAAATGTTCCCCTTTCTGGCCTTCCCCTGGGATGACTTCAGGCTCCAACTCAACAGGAGTTTCTGAAGGCGATGCCTCAACCAGCCCCTATGTCCCACAGTCCTCCACCCCTACCCACTCCAGCTCCATTTCCCAACCTTCTTGACTTCAGACCAGAAAAACTGGTCTTGAAATCAGATGGGTACACCTGCCCCCACCTCCCTCCCAAACAGAGTGCAACCCAGGGCAGATCGAGCGGGGAAAGGAGGCAGCAGTTGCTGACCACCCTCAACAGTTCAGACACATCAAGCACCTGTGACCAAAAACTCCAGAAGGAGCCCCTCAGCTAAGCCTCCCCGGCAGAGAGCAGTCTGAGAGACACTACCAGAACAACGACCCCCCCAGACCTGGCACCTCCCAAAGCAGACAAAGGATAAGGCCGAGGAAAGGGATGTTCTGTGCTGAAAAAATCACAAATTTCTTGAGGCCCAGATCAAATCTCAGACCCAAGAGTTCATTTCAACACAGTGGGGGGGGGGGGGGGGGGGGGGGGGGGTGGGGAGACACAACACGGGGATGATATAGGATAGAAGAGATTTGCCAGCTTACCAAAACAACAGATATGCCACCAGAGCACTTTGTCTTAGAGGGGGCAGGCCCTTTCAAGGCCAAGGCAGGATTTATGACAGAATAACAGTGGGGAAAGAATCTGCCTCTGCATATTCACCAATGCAGGGTAAGACTCACAAACCTTTCATGGAGTAGCCGGGGTGGAGAAAACTCGCAAATGTAATCATTCAGAGGGGTCTCAGAAGTCTAAGGCAGTGGCTCTTAATCTATTTGAGGTCTCAGACTCCTAATCACCTGAAGCCTAAAAAATGTGCTCCAACCTCACTGTGCATATCATTTCAAGGTGCTTATGATTATGACCACAGGCCACCAGTTAAGAGCATCTGCTCTAGTGACACTGGGACTTAAAGTGTAAAAGAAAAAAAAAAGTGTATACCAATCTGGGTCTGGGGATCCACCCCACCAAAGTCTTAGGCTGCCTCCCCAGGAACTGAGTATGTTGTCAAACTGATGATAGGTGGTTTTAGGACATAGCTAAGCCCCCAGGGGTCTGCTTTGGGGCCCCAGGAACTGTCACCTAATAACAAGTAAAAGTGTAAATCATTTAGGGGTAAACATGCCAAGGAACTTAACCACACACTCTCGCGCGCGCAATCACCCCAAGGGAAGGGCTTTATAAGCTGAATGGGGTCTTTTCTGCAGACAGGTAAGTGACCCAGGATTGTAGCCACTGAGGGCTGAAGCAGCCCACAGCAAGGCTGAATGAAAGGAGCCTGTTCCCTAGGAATGTACCCCTGGGACACAGCCAGTGCAGAGGAGCCACTGGGGATGCCACTTAGGGTCTTTCTCTAGGAAAGACAAAGAGCACTCATTTTTAGGTTAGTTTCCATAGGATTGGTGTGGTTTTTGTTTTTCAGAGGAGAAGCAATTCGCAGAGTAAAGGGGAGAGGCAGAATTCTGTGAGGGTCCCCTACTGCAGCAAGCATAGTGCCAGAATACCGGTGGAGCCACCAGCTGCTCCATGTCCCAGGGCTCTTCTCGTCACCCTGGCCCAAGCTTTTGAAGTTCCCTCAGAGATGAAAATGACCCGCCCTGGGCAGTCGGGGTCTACCAGCTTTTCCTCACCCGATATTTCAGATATTCAAGGACCTGAGCTGGCTGAAAGAGTGGAAGGAGTGGGCTGGCTGGCCAAACTGTGCCATGCACTGCTCCTCCCCGCTCTCCAAAATCCTCCTGCCAGGCAGACCCCAGGGGACCACCCCAATGGCAGAAGTCCTCGGTACTGCACAGTATCTGCCAAGGTTGGAGAGGGCAGCCGGCGCTGGGTCTGGCCCTCTGCCAGGCCCTCCAGGAGGGCGGCGGCAGCATCCTCCGGTTCCTTCAGGATCTAGCCTTGGCCGCGTCAGCGCCAGAGGTGGGGCGGGAGACTGGCACCCCGGCCATCTGTCGCTCAGACGCTGGGCCCGACGGCACCTCCAGGGCGAGGAGGGTCCTTCCCGCGCCGCTGCCCCACGGGCAGGTCCTCGCGGCGAGGCCAGGCCTCGAGCACCCTGGAACAGCCCGGCCCCGCGTGGCCCGCCAAGGCTGAGCGCCCCGCTCGCTCCCTCCACTTTCTACGCGCAGAACTCAGTCGACTCTCCGTAAAAAATAGAGGAAGGGCCTGAGCCCGCGGAGGAGTGGGGCGAGCGGCCACCACTCTTTCTACTTCCCGTCCCCCGCATCCGGTGGGGAGACCCGGATGGGGACAAGACGGAGCCCGGTAAAGCCCGAAGAGGCTCGAGGACTGGCTCCGGGCGGGGTGAGGGGCGCCCGGATGGTGCAAATGCAGTTTGGCGGAGGGAAGAGAAGCCACGACGGCACACCCTGTGCAAACTCCCAGAAACTGTAATGTGGGAGAGTGGGGGTGGGGTAGTCGACACGCGGCCACCGGCCGGGGGTTCCGAGCGAAGGCTAACCTAAAGCGAAGACCCCGGAAACTTCTAAGCAGGTGCAGGGAGGGCACGTGAGCACCAAGCCGGCGTCGGGGAAGGCGGTTCCGGGTTGGGGGAGGGAGGCGGGAAGCTCCTGGGGCAGGTGGGGTCCCTCCCGCGAAGGCAGCTGCCCGCTACTAACCTCTCTGCGAAAGTCCGTGCGCCGCGCTCCCTCCGCAGGCCCCGCCTCACCGCCCAATGCCCGGAGCGCCCCAGCCTCAAGCAGCCGCCCGGGATCCGGCTTTTGTCCGGGCCCCTGCGGGCTTCTCCCCGCCCCCATCGGCACACGGGGCGAGTGGCCCCCCGATTGGTCACACGCGTTCCCTAGCCTGAGCGCCAGGGCTCCTCCCAATTCGCTGCCCGGTATAGCTCCGCCCCCAGGGGCGGGACTAAAAGGCTGCTGGGACTTGTAGTCCACCTGGAGCGTCCGTCCAGAAGGCTGGCAGGCACCGCCTCTCCGGAGCCCGCAGGCCTGGGGCGGGGCCGGGGGCGGGGCCTCGATGTGGGGAGATGGGCCGGGCTACGCTGGGAGGAGAACGTACGGGGCGGGGGTCCGTGGCCTGATCACTTAGAGGCTGGGCCGATGGTCGCTCGGAAGGTAGTGTTGGGGGTGGGGTTGGCAGAACAGGCTGTAGCAGTGTTGGGGACCTGGAGTCTCCCGTCTTCTCTCCCCTTGGGAGCAACTAACGTCCGTATCCCGGCTACCTAAAATCGGCCACGCTGAACCCAGTTGCTTAGACCGGCTTTTTACGTAGCGGTGGCAGACTGCTTTTGCGTTTGCACGTGGGCCCTCTCCATTGAGCCGGTGGGGCAAGGCAGAGATCAGATCAGACCTCCTGATGTGGGATAGGACGGGAATGGAGTGAGTCGATGGGGCTAGGTGGGTGCCAGTCACACCGCTTTGCGTCCCATTCACCTCACCTCGCGGAGCTGAGATTTTAGCACAGGGCCGGGACCATCTCTGCAGGTCTCCTGCTTCACCCCTACCTCCCATCCCAAGCTTCCACACTGGAATGAATGAACTGTTGCCTCCCCTTTCTCCATTACCTGTGAGACAGGCTATTTTCCAAAACAAAAACTGGGACACCTGGTCTGACGGGTGCCAGTGAACTAATGGGGCAGAATATTTGAAATCAGGCAATCCTGGAAACCAGGACATATATTTACTGCTCCGACATTCTGGAGCTTTCACCCCAGTCCTGTAGGTCTCCTGAGCAGCTCTTTGACCCTAAGAGCTACCTAGCTCCAGGAAGGAGAACCAATGGAGCACTGACCAGATCAGGTGAAAGGGTCAGCCCAGTATGTAGAGAATCACCATGTGTGTGCCCCTGCCAAGCACCCGGGTCATACTGACACTGCAACAGTGTTGCAACATTTTTGTGGACAAAAACTTGAGGAAGCCCTCCTTCCCCCAATCCAGTTGTAGTCAGGAGTGGGGCAGCTAAACTTGCTGCCCATGCCTGAACCAAATGATCCCTGATGTCACTTTCTGGTCCCTTTCCTCCCAACCATCCTTTTGAAAGAACAACTCTTCACCTCCTCTCTGCTGTTGGTCCTTGAGAGTCTTCTACTCCTGTATGGATTGAGCTCCAACCCTATCAAGAATCTCTCCCAAAAGCACAAATCTCAAAGGGTCACCTCTCTGTAGATAAAGAAAACATCTCCTATGAAGAGGTACTCCAAAAAGAAAAGAAAAGAAGGAAAGAAGGGGAAAGAAAGAAAGAAAGAAAAGAAAAGAAAAGAAAAGAAAAGAAAAGAAAAGAAAAGAAAAGAAAAGAAAGAAAAAGAGAAAGAAAAGGTACTCTATTTCTGGCCTTGGGGGGATAGCAACTCCAGGTGTTCAGAGGCCAGCAGGAAGACTGTAGTCAGGAGGAATCACTTGTGTAGCAATTATCCCTCTGGTTAGAAAGATCCACTCATCCAGAAACCAATAAAAATTTTCAATGCACAAGCTTTTGCCCCAGCAATTCCAGTTCTAACAATTTATCCTTCAGCTATACGTGCATATGTACATGAGATGAGGCTCTTTGTTTTCTTCACTGCTGTGTCTCCAGCACTTTGAATAGGGCCTGGTACATAGTAAACAATAAATATTTGCTGAGAGATTAAGTCCCCCACATAGGTGTTGCCAGGCCCAAATATGACTAGTCCTGGGTGGGGGCAACAAGAAAGGAGCTGTCCAGGGAGTGAGGGAGGAGAGGGGCTGGCCAGAGGGTCCACGAGCCAGCCAAGCACTGGGATTTTTCAGTTCTCTGAGTGGTTCCATCCCAGGTCTTTCCCCATAGCTCTCAAGCCCACCAGGAAAAACTCTCTCATTACTCCACCATGCTCCTGCAGAAGCTCTTCTGCTCCGAAATGATCAATCTGGGCCCCATTTTCTTACCTTCCTGACTTAAAAGCTCTAAACCCTTTTGTTTTTGCCATTTGAATCACCTCCCCCCTCTTTTAGATTGGGCTGGAAGATAAGTCCATGTGCCCGGATACAGGAGGATATAGGTGCTGTCCCTGTGCCCAGGCTACAGGCATTCCACCATAGTGGCACTGGATGACCCAGTGACTCCCTCCTAGATTTGAATGCACTTTAGTTAACATTCATTGAACACCTACTATGTGAAAGGTACGGGTGCTAATGCAGACTCTTCATGACAACCCCTTGAGCCAAGTGTCATCATCGTTACGCAGATGAGCAACTGACCCTCTGCTGCCAGGTCCCTCACCCTGTCCTCTACCACCTAGTAGGTGAGGAGGAGGAAATAAAATCATATCCAGTGAGTCTCCCCCACTTGGCTGGAAGCTCCTCAAGACCCAGAACTGTGCTGGGGCTAGGCACACATTAGGCACTCACTGTATACGTGATGAAATAAATGCTGGAATGAACATGTGAAAGAAGGAAAGAAATTCTAGAAGGACAGAAGAGGAATGAGGAGCTGTAGCCAGGATAAGGGTCTACCTGAGTGTGCAGTTCTGAACCCACCTGTCTCCTGGCCGCAACCAGAGACAAGGGCTTAAACCAAAGACCCATCATGACTTGCCCTGGGAAAAACTGGGGAGGTTCTCACTCTTGCAACTTTCACTTTTTGTCCAGTACTGACCAGTCTCCAATTGGAGCCAAGGGTCAAGAGCCCGTGGTGTCCTGGGGAAGCTCCCCAGGGAGGTATGGCCAGACCCAGCTTCTGGGTATAGGAAACATTCTCTAGCCAGACCAAGAAGCTCCTGTCTGGCCTCTTCCCGGAGTCTGCCCCCAGCCCTACCCTCACCGTGTTTTAAAAATAGCCACTGCCTCATCCTCACCAGGTGTGTTCCTGGGACATTCTCTCCTCTTTTCCTCTTTCAGGATGCCTTCCCCTAGGAAGACAGCACACCATTTCCTGTCCTGAGACAGAACACATCACTTCCCCTTGACTTTGACTTGACATGGTTAATTTCATCTCTGAATGAATTCATTACTTTTGCCTCTCTTTGCCATGTTCTGTGTTTGGAAATTCTCACAAGGGCAGGCAGAAGCGGAAGTCGTGTATGAATGAGAATTGCCAGCCTCCATGAGGGCCAGAGTCGCTACCTTGACACCAGTCTTTAGAGTTTAGTGCCTCACCCAAGGGGGCTTGAAGGCCTCCTCCCATGCACGGGGGTGCCCTTGCCTCTATCCCTGAGAACTTAGGTGCTGCCTCAAGGATGTGGTGTTGCTTATTTAGGCCTCCTTGATCACAGAATCACAGAACATAGACTCCAAAGAGACCTCAGAAATCCCTTAGTCCAATCCTCTTATTTTACAAAGGAAATACAGGGGACACAGAGGCCCAAAGGGGTGACCAGACTGCAGACGGACAGATGCATGCATCACTCTGGAAACCATCTGGCATTATCTCATAAACCTGAAGAGACACACATACGAAGACCATGCAGCCCCACTCCTAGGTATGCAGCCCCACTCCTAGGTATGCCCAGGAGAATGTCATATACTCATGTGCTCAGAGCTACATGGGAAATTGTCCAAAAATTGGGCAGAGCCCAGACTTCCTCCAACAGTTGAACGGTTGGATGGGTTGTGGTATCATTCGCACAAAGAAAAATGTGACAGCAGGGGAAAATGAATGAATTGCAGCCACACACAACATGAATGAATCTCAAAAACATAATGTTGAGCAAAAGAAAATGGAACATAAAAAGTACATGTACAGTATGATTCAATTTACATAGAGTTCAAACAAACAAACCTAAATTCTATTATTTGGAATGAATACATAGGTGGGAAAACTACCAAGAAAAGCAATGGTTATCACAAAAAAACTGGACTCTAGTTCTTTCATTCAACCCATATTTACTGAACACCTGCAATTGCCAGGCACTATTTTAGGCACTGGAGCAATAATGAATGAAACAAGCAAAGACGCTCAGCTTTGTGTAACCCACATTTTATCAGGGCAAACAGCAATAAACAAGGGCAAAGGGGTTGCAGTTTAAATAGGGTGTTTGGGTGAAGAGGAGAAATTTGAACAAATACATGGAGGAGGGGAGAGGGTCAGTTAAGTCGCCAGAAGGGAGCATTCCAGACCAATTCCAAGCCATCCTGGGCTGAGAGAACACCCAGAGCGAAGGCCCCTCATGAGTTGGAAGCTGTCTGCTATTTTCCTATTCAAGGAAAAGTTCAGAGGCCAGGTGGCCAGAGCACAAGGAGTGATGGGGAGAGTAGCTTTTATTCTGCATGAAATGGGGGACCATTGTAGTGTTTTGAACACAAGATGACAGGATCTGACTTGCATTTTAAAAGGAATATTCTTTTTTTTTTTTTAATAGGGCAATTTTATTTTTTTGACATCTTTTTTTTTTTTTTTTTCCCTAAAGTAAGTTCTAGGGGCACCTGGGTGGCTCAGTCGTTAAGCGTCTGCCTTCGGCTCAGGGCGTGATCCCCGGGTCCTGGGATTGAGTCCCGCATCAGGCTCCCTGCTCCAGTGGGAGCCTGCTTCTTCCTCTCCCACTCCCCCTGCTTGTGTTCCCTCTCTCGCTGGCTGTCTCTCTCTCTGTCAAATAAATAAATAAAATATTTAAAAAAAATAAATAAATAATAAAGTAAGTTCTACACCCAACACAGGGCTTGGACTCATGACCCGGAGATCAAGTCACATACTCTACCACTGAGCCAGGCAGGTGCCCCTTAAAAGGAATATTCTAACTGTTATGCTGAGAAGGAAGGAGGCAGGGGTAGAATAAAGAGAATTAGAAGGATATTGCAGTAATCCTGGAGGGAGCCAAAGAGGGCTCAGACAAGGGTAGTAACCAAGAAGGTGGTGGTTATCTGGGGAGGGGGTAGGGCAGGGATGAGATTGTGATTGGGGAGTCTCACAGGGGGCCCCCAGTTGGCAATGTCTCTTGACTTACCTGTGAGATGATTGCATGGGTGTTCATTATTTAATAAGCTGTACATGTATATTTCATATATGTTTGTGCACCTCTGTTATATTTCACAATTGAAGGAAATATAAAGACAAATAAGGAGATATAAAGAGGTAACATAAGGAACCCAGCTAATAAATTGCTGGGACAGGTTGGGAACAAATTCCAGTACTTTTTACCCTAACCAATCCAAACTAGGCATGGACCCCAGCCCGGCTCACCTGTTTCCTAATGATGTGGCTTCAGGCAAGCCCTGTTACTTCTCTCAGCTTCAGTGTTTCATCCATCATTAGGATGCTGTCAAGATCACAAAGTGCTTTGTAATCTGCCAAAAAGCACACAATATTATTGCTATTTAACTGTGCTTTTTTAAATAAAGATTTTATTTATTTATTTTTGAGAGAGAGAGAGGATGTGAACAGGGGGAGAGGCAGAGGGAGAGAGAGAATCTCAAGCAGATTGCCTGTTGAGGGCAGAGCCCATGACCCTGAGATCATGACCTGAGCTGAAATCAAATCGGACGCTTAACTGACTGAGCCACCTAGAGGCCCCTTAACTGTGCTTTTTTAAAAACAGCTTTACTGATACTTAATTGATGTACAATAAGCTGTACACATTTAATGTGTTCTCGGATGAGTTTGAACACAGGTATACATAGTGAAAACATTACCACAGTCAAGATAATGCATATATCCTTCACCCCCGACCCCCCAAATCCTCTTGTATGCCTTTCTATTTTATCCCTCCTTGCCCTACTTCCATATTGCTAGGAGGCACTGTTTTGCTTTTGGGCACCATAGATTTAGTGTATATTTTCTAGAATTGTATTATTTTTTATTTTTTTTAAACAGATATTATTTTTAAGGGTTTTTTTTAACTTATTTATTTGAGAGAGAGAAAGCAGAGTGAGAGAAAGAGAACACCAGTGGTTGACAAAGAGAGACAGCCAGCGAGAGAGGGAACACAAGCAGGGGGAGTGGGAGAGGAAGAAGCAGGCTCCCACCGAAGCAGGGCGCCTGATGCGGGACTCAATCCCAGGACCCTGGGATCAGGCCCTGAGCCGAAGGCAGACACTTATCGACTGAGCCACCCAGGCGCCCCTATATTTAAGTCTATTGAATTAATTTTTGTATATAGTGTGAGGTAAGGTTTTTTCTGTTTTATTTTGGCATATGGGTATCCAGTTGTTCCAGTGCCATGTGTTGAAAAGATCATCCTTTCAGCACTGAATTTCTTTGGCAACTTTGTTGAACATTAATTGATCATATATGTGTGGGTTTATGAACTCTCTATTCTGTTCCATTGATCTGCGTATCAATCTTTATGCTACTATCATTCTATGGCTTTAAAATAAGTCTCGACAGCACAGCATGACTTCTCTTTTGTATTTCTTCTTCGAAATTGTTTTGGCTGTTCTAGGTCCTTTGCATCTCCACATAGACTTTAGAATCAGCCTGTCAATTATTTTTAAAATATTTTTAACTTACTTATTTGAGAGAGAGAGCACGCACGTGTGCGTGCACATGGGTGGGGAGGGGCAGAGGGAGAAGCTGACTCACCACTCAGCAGGGAGCCTGATTCCGGGCTTGATCCTAGGCCGCTGGGATCACGAACTGAGCTGAAGGCAGACACGCAACCCACTGAGCCACCCAGGTGCCCCTCAGCTTGTCAATTATTTAAAAAAAATTCTGCTGGGATTTTGATTGGGATTGAATTAACTCTATAGATTTCCTCTTTGCAGGAGGATTTTCCAATTAACTGCTGGTCCTTTCAGCAATGTGTTCAACTCACCTATGTGCCCATCTTAATAACGTAGAACAGGATGAATTTCACTGTACTGGTGGGGTTGCTGCTCCTTACACACCTCTGGCCTTTGGTTACCTCCTTCCCTACTTAGGTCTCTTGGGCACCATTCCTACTCACCCTCAGCTCAAATGTGACTCCTTCTGTGACGCTGTCTCTAATGCAGCCCCGGCCCTGACTGAATTTTTCACTCATCGGTCCTCATCTCCTTCACAGGCACACAGAACTTCTAATAACTCAACATCACTTTGGGAAGTCATTATTGCTTATGCATCTCACTCTCTGCTCCAAGGAAGGAACCATATTATTTTTTTTATCTTGGCATTAAACTTGGCATTCTTTTCTTAATTACACTTTTATTTTGAGTTAATTGTAGATTCATAGTCAGTTGTAAGAAATAATAAAAAGATCCCATGTACCCTTCACCCAGTTTACCCCAATGGTAACATCTTGAAAAACTTGAGTACAATAGCACAACAGAAGATAGACACTGATAAGATCCACTGATCTTACTCAGATTTCTCTAGTTTTACATATACTCATTGGTGTGTACATGTATGTAGGTAGGGCCATCTTTTAACTATTTAAACTTTAACAACCATTTATTTAGCTTTTACTACATGCCAGACAGTCGAATTCTGGAAACACATGGTTATGACAGGGTCCCTGCCTTAACTGAGGTCACGATCTCATTAGCGTGGAAGTTGACGTTTTAAAGCAGTATCGCAAGCACAGGGCGTTCGCTGGAGCCTAGAAGAATCTAGCCTACCTTTTTGGCAGAAGAGAGTGAGGCAATGAGGAAAGTCGTCAGGAGAGGCCTCCATCAGAGCCTACCACTAGCACGTGCTCAATAAATGTGTTAAATTAAGGTCGAACCCAACCTTGTCTTCCACGAAATCTCTTGCAAATCCTCACATCCTGGATGTGGCGGAACACGGTGCACACACCCTTGCCACGTATGCCTTATCCCTATTTGGAATTCTGCCCCAATCCTCTTCCAACTTTACGGGCTGTATATTCTGGACACAGTGCACGGTTCTCAGGAGAGAATCGACGGAGCGTGCAACAGCAAACACCTTCCAGTGCAGCCGCTTTGCAGCCACCAGCCACGCGCCTGTCACGCCCTAGCCCACAGGCTGCTAGGCCGGCGCATGCGCACGCTGGCGGCGGATGTACCGCGGGCTCCCGCCCCGAAGGAGCGAAGGGAGGGGCCGGAAGCAACCCTACGCCTCTCGGTTGCTAAGAGACGGGGCTTCCACAAGCCAGAGAGAGGTTCTCGGGCTTCTTTTGCTCGCTTTTTCTGCTTCAGCGTCACCGAATACGGCCACCATGTCGGACCCAGAAGCTGACAGCTTGCGAAGCACATTTCCTTCTTACATGGCGGAGGGCGAGCGGCTGTATCTGTGCGGAGAGTTCTCTAAAGCCGCCCATAGCTTCAGCAACGTGAGTCGGGCTCTGAACCTACCAATCACCCATCACCACTTCCGATTCCTGATAACACTGAGGTCCCCTTGGTGCCTGGAGGACCCTATTGTTTCTGTTATTCATCTGTTCCTGATTGACGCAGTACTGTCAACTACTGTCACTGCTTCGCCATTTTCTACCATTTCCCACTTATCTTCTGCCTGTTAATAACCGTTCTCTGCATTACCAGTGACTTCTACTTTTTTACTTAAGTATTTTGTGACTGGCCCCTTCCCACAGTGCAGCCTTCATTTGCCATCATTGGCTGGGAAATGGGCTTGGAGGTTGCACGCACAAGTGGTGAAATCCCAAGCACACAGTTGCTCACAGAAGATGGCCAGTAAATAACGTTATTACATATAATCTTAGTACCAGTTGCTCAACCTCACGCTATGGGGATTGAGTGCTGTTTTAGGATATTAGGCACACTGCTGCTAAATGTAGTACAACCCTATGAGGGAGGTTCCGTTATTACTCCATTTTATACATGAGGAAACTGGTAGAGAAGTTGAGTACATGGCCGAGATCACTGAACTGGCAAGAGAAAGTTTTCAGACCCAGGCACTCAGATTCCAGTGCTGAGGTGCTAACCACCATACATACTCCTTCACAAGTAAGCTATTAGATGTTCTTTTTTAAAACAGATTTATTTATTTATTTATTTATTTATTTAAGAGAAAGTGGGCAGAGGGAGAGACAGTCCCAAGCAGACTCGTCCTGAGTGTGGATCCCCACTCGAGCCCGATCTCAAGACCCTGAGATCACGACCTGAGCTGAAATCAAGAGTCGGTTGCTCAACTGACCATGCCACCTAGGCACCCCAAGCTATTAGATGTTCTTACCACAATTTCTTTTACAACGTATAGCCCTCTTCTTATTCCAGAGGGAGTGGTAGGATAGCCCTCCTACCATTCCAAGGCTCCTCCTTAAGTCAAGCTTCTCCACTGCTACCCAAAGTCTTGTCCCTTTCAATCACCAATCACACCCTAAAACCAGAATGGTTGGCCAGATGGGTCAACAGTTGAGTTCAGGAGCCCTGCCCCCACCCATTCTCCTCTTTCTGGATAGTGTTTCATTGTGGAGAAGCTCAGGCAGAGAGAAAAGAACACCCTGAGGGAAAATAACTTTGGGTGAGAGAAGTAGCCTTCTTCCACAAAAGCCAGTAGCTACTTCCTCTTCCTGGAAAAGCAGAAAGGTCTTAGAAAGGTGTGAGTACAGTCTGATGCCTGAGCAAGGACAGTACATCACAGCTCCAATGATGATTTTCTTTTCTTTTTTTAAAGATTTATTTATTTACTTATTTTGAGAGAGAGAGAGTGCATGTGCACTCCTGGGGTGGGTGGAGGGACAGAGGGAGAGGGAGAAAGAAGCAGACTCCCCTCTGAGTGCTGGAGGGGGGGGTCTCGATCTCTGGACCCTGAGATCATAACCTGAGCCGAAATCAAGAGGCAGTCGCCTAACTGACTGAGCCACCAGGTGCCCCTCCAATGATGATTTCAAACAAAAGAGAGGACACAGAGAGCAGAAGTGTTCCATTCCCACTTTACCATCCAAATCCCAGTTTCGGTTTTGCTAGCATTTTCATCTTGTTCTCCTGAAATAGCGACTCATTCTCAACAAACTATGTAAAAAGAGAGAGTTAGGGGAATGGATAACTCAAGTTGTAGATGTCCTAAAACCCATTCCGTTAGCCTTCAGAATGCTTAGCCTCTGAAATGTATTTTGAGTGCTGTGCAGCCATTTGAGGTTTGCAGTTGAACTGGGTATGCGCTAAAAATCCTAAGCTCCTAATGCCTGAGCAGACGGGAGGAATCCAGACATTTGGGAAAATTCAGTATATCCACCGAGTGGTATATTCACACATCTCCCTCAGTAGCTTTCACAGGAGCTAGTGATTCGACCTTGTTCAAGATGAGCTCCGTGCAGACAATCAGTGGACTGAGCAAAGATCAATGTTGTGCTGCTTGTGGTCTCAAAAGATCCAGAGACCTGTTTGCTGGCCTGAGGAGTCCCCTGGAAACTCTGGCAGGAGGGTTTGGGATGCTCTTTCCGGTCAAGCCTCGACCTTGTGCTGCCTGGTGCCAGGCAACATGGGTGGTTCCTTTCTTAGGCTCTTCACCTTCAGAATGGAGATAAGAACTGCCTGGTTGCCCGATCCAAGTGCTTCCTGAAGATGGGAGAGCTGGAGAAATCCCTGGAGGATGCTGAGGCTTCACTCCAGGGTGACCCAACTTTCTGCAAGGTGACTCAATCTGGCTTTCACCACTGCCATTGCCTGTCGTGGCCTCTGATGAGAAGAAGCTGAAGAACCAGCCAGACCGCCCAGGGTTTGATGCTTTTTTCTCTGCCTAGGTCACTTTCCTAGGTAGCTACCAGCCCCTGTATCCCAGTCTTGATCCTCAACCCAGGACCCTCCGCTCTACCACACCTAAGTCCTGTAAGGCCTTGTCTGCCACCTCAATTTGACTTCCTCTCGTTTCAGGGAATTTTACAAAAGGCTGAGACCCTGTATACCATGGGAGACTTTGAGTTTGCCCTGGTGTTCTATCATCGAGGCTACAAGCTGCGGCCTGACCGAGAATTCAAAGTTGGAATTCAGAAAGCCCAGGAAGCCATCAACAACTCAGTGGGAAGTGAGCGACCCTCAGACCTATGTCCTTATCCAGGGGGGCTGTTGGAATCCTTGGGCTTGGATGTCCAATGAGTGAGCAGCCTCCAGCAGGCCTGCAGGGAGTCTCATGCTTGGATTTGGTTGCTTCTGATTTTTTTGAAGATTAGGAACTAATCTTTCTACCCAGGGGACCAGCCCCTGATCCACTGTGCTCAGCTCTGCAACTTCTGGTTCTCCTCTAAGCCAGATGCGAAGGCTGTTCACATTAAGCCTGTCTTTGGCCTAGTTTCATAGGATAGAATGGGGTCCTGAGCCTAGCCTTCCCTAGTTCCTGGCTTCCTCTCTTACGCGAATGCACCAAGGACTGGCTTTACCCATTGGCTTAGTGGCAGGGGGAGGAGGGAAGAGAGCAAGAGTTTGCCACTGTGAGTGGCAGAGTGTGGAAATGGCTGGGGATGGAGAGCTCCCCCAGTGCTCAGGGACGGCCTTCGTTTGGAAATCTGGCTGCCATGGCCATGGGCTAGCACAGGCTACCTAGCTCTTAGGAGAGTATTATTCCAAACATCCTATGCCATCAACCTGCTGGGCTGGCTCAGAGCCAGCTTTGCCACAGCCTCTACCACCCCCTGCCAAAGGCAGCCATTTCTACATAAAAATATGCAATAAGTCATGCTTGAGGGCCTGGCACACCTGAGCCCCAGCCTCTTTCCTTGCAGGTCCTTCTTCAATTAAGCTAGAGAACAAAGGGGACCTCTCCTTCTTAAGCAAGCAGGCTGAGGTAAGGGCCTTGGTTCTAATACCACACCCATCCCAAGGAAGTGTCCACTTGTGCCTGAGGTCTCAGTGGCCCTCTTACCTGGGGGGCTCCTGCCCATTATGGGCAGCCGTGGGATTCTGCCCCAGCTCCAGGGGGGTCTTGGGAATCTAGCTGTTCCCAGACCAGACACACTCCATGGTTCTTAACCCACAGAGAGTTCCTGGGGGAGATGTCTGGGATCACAGACTCTGGGGCCATGTCTGTGTACTCTGTGCTCCTTGTTGAGGCTCTATTGCTCCACCTTTCCAGAGTATGAAAGCCCAGCAGAAGCCTCATCCCATGAGACACCTCTTACATCACCCCAAGAGAGAGTCCAAGCGGAAGGGCTCGCTCAAGAGTGAGAAGATTGTCCGCCAGCTCCTGGGCGAGCTCTACGTGGACAAGGAATACCTGGAGAAGCTCCTATTGGATGAAGGTTTCAGATACTTTGTTTGCAACAGGGAACTTGGGGCAAAGGAAATCTGGGACAGGTGCTTAATATAAGAGCTGGAGAGAGAGCCTGTCATGTAACATTAGCCTATGGACAGGATTTCCTAGTATTCTCATTTACAGATGAGGAAACTCAGGTGCAGAAAGATTAAGTAACTCACCGAAGGTTACACATCGGTAAACAGTGACATGGCTCTTGGGTTTGAATCTAGAATGTCCAGTTTCAGAACCAGTGCCCTTAGCACTATGGTACCCCTGGGAGGGAACCTTAGAGATCGGGGTCCCTTTATCACCGAGGTCCCTTGGACGGGCATCCCCTGAGCCTTCAGTTTGTAGGAAGGGCAAAGGAGTCCAGCTGGAACCTGCCAGAAGCGGAATCCTAGTACTAGCACTAGTATGTTCTGAAATCTCATCTGGTCTAATCCCTCCTTGTATAGATAAGGAAAGAGAGACCTTGAATGGGGAGCAACTTGTCCAAGATGACAAGCAAGTTCGTGGTGAAGTCGACCCCAGGGGCCAGCCTCCGAACCTCCAGTCTCACGTTCTTTCCACTATTCCGTGCTGGTGGTGGCCTCAAATAGGGCAGAGCCTTGAAATGAAACGGGAGGGTGGGAGTATTGCCATTAGCTGGTAAGCCTAAGCAGGGATCATCCTTGAATCAAATGCCTTTTCTCCAGAACTGGCACCCTGAGGTCATCTGCAGGATTCCTTGCAGGGCGGTGTCTCAGGAGCAGCTCCACCACTGCCACTTGTCCGTAAGGGCCCCAAACACTTCCTTCCAGAGGAGCTTCTGTGGAGGAAGGGGGAGCCTGAACTTCAGCACTTTTGCGACCGGCTCTAACCTCTGGTCAGGCAGGAGGGCAGAACTCAGGCACGCCCCTCCAGCTCCCTGCCAGCCCTGGCCCACTTGGCGCCTAGGGAATCCCTTGGCACTGGCAAGCAGGGCCAGGTTGTGCATTCATACTCAGTCTTCTCAGAGGACACAACCTGAAATAAGGAGGCCCAGGGGTTGTGGTCCCTTCAGACAGCTCTCAGCCAGCTCCCCTTCTGCTAGCTCCTTGTATCTTGCCAGAAGAGGCCTGTGTGCTAAGTTCTACACCGTGGGAGTGCCTGAAAAAGGGGCTCCGGCCTTACCTGGGTCCGCATAGAGCCACTCTGCTACCTGTGTGCTCTTGCTTTCGTCAGCTCAAAGCAGAGCTCCCCACAGGGGACACCCACAGCGGGAATCCCCAGCCAAGAGGAGGCGGCTCCTTCAGTCGCCGGTTCTAGTCGGTTTCTCCTCACACCATTCTTCCCAGATCTGATCAAAGGCACCGTCAAGCATGGCCTGACCGTGGAGGACCTCATCATGACAGGCATCAACTACCTAGACACCCGCAGTAACTTCTGGAGACAGCAGAAGCCCATTTACGCCAGGGAGCGGGACCGGAAGCTGATGCAAGAGAAATGGCTGCGGGACCGCAAGCGCCGTCCCTCACAGACGGCCCATTACATCCTCAAGAGCCTCGAGGACATCGACATGTGTGGGTAGTGTTCTCAGAAGGGCAGAGCCTTTGCCGGGTAGTGGGAGAGCAACACAGGGCCCAAGCCCCTGGTTTCACTGGCCTGTGGATGGTATCTGGGGGGAGGCAGGTTCTCCCGTCAGCCCGAGGAGACTGCTCCCGCCTCCATGTCCCCCGTTTCCCTTCCTAGTGCTGACCAGTGGCAGTGCTGACGGGAGCCTTCAGAAAGCCGAGAAAGTGCTGAAGAAAGTGCTGGAATGGAACAAAGAGGAGGTGCCCAACAAGGACGAGCTGGTTGGAAACTTGTACAGCTGCATAGGGAATGCCCAGATTGAGCTGGGGCAGATGGTTGCAGCACTGCAGAGCCACAGAAAGGACTTGGAGATCGCCAAGGAATAGTGAGTGCCCAGGGAAGGCTGAGCGGCTGGGGCCTGTGGGCCTGCAGATGAGCGGGGCGGGGGCTGCACACCAGCCTTTTGCCAGGGCTGCTGGTCGATGAGCTCCCAGGACCGAGCCTGAGAGGCAGAACTAGACTGTCAGCTTTTTTGCCACAAAGAGGAAGTCAGTGGCCCCAAACGCCAAAAAGCTCCCAGAGGTTTGGTTCTGAGGGGATAGGCCTAGTCCTAAACCATTTCAGCAAGTACACGTCAACCCCAGCCCTGCCTGCTGCTGCTAGCCTCGGGAACACCACAGGGACCAGACACAGGGGGCGAAAAGTGACGCAGCTAGTAAATGGTGATTGTGGGAAGTGTCATGAAGGACAGATACAGGGCGCTGTGCTGAGGGCAGTATATTCCAGGAGGACACACTCAGTCTTTGGAAGGGCCCTGAAGCAGGCAGGAGGAAGCTCAATGCCTGAGATCAGAGTATTGGCAAGGGAAGAGTGGCCAAGAGGAAGCCAGACCAAATGGCAGGGGTCAGATCAAGCAGGGCCTCGGATACTCCGGTGCTGACTGAGAGCATGGGCTCTAGAGTCAGACTGACCTGTGCTTCAGAATTGTACCCCGCAGCCGAGGGGAAAGGCACTTCACCTCTCCCAGCCAGGTCTCTTCTGTCCAGTGGGCATAACAATAGCCCCTTCCTGAGAGGGCGGCAGGGGAGAGGACAGGCAGAAGTCCAGGTAAAACTCTCAGGACAGTGCCGGGTATCCATAATAATACTAATACCAACTTACCAGCTCTTCCCCAGACTTGAGGGCCCCTCTCAAAGGTACCAGCACTTTCCCGGCATCCTGGTTCTAATCTTTGGTGTCCTCCACAACTTTCTGCTGCTCAGTTTCCACTTGCCCCACAGTCCAAGCCTCTCCCTACCTCCCATCATCCTGTTTACACTCAAAGGTCGGGTCCCGGCCCTCCGCACCACCTAAACAGACCTGTGTTTTACCCAGCAGCTCCTCCCCTGGTGACCCACGGGCTCTGGCCCCTCGTTGCCTGCAGGTTACAGCCACACACTTTCACCCGGCGCTCAAGGCCCCCTCCGAACCCGCTTCCGCACAGCCTTCCCATGTCACTCCTCCGTTTGAGTCAAACCATATTCTTTTGCTTTTTGAAGATTGGATTGATTGATTGATTGATTGACTGATAGAGAGAGAGAGCACACGAGTTGGGGGGAGGAGCAGAAGGGAAGGGAAAGAGAGGGGGAAAGAATCTCAAGCAGACTCCACACTGAGTGCAGAGCCTGATGTGGGGCTCGGTCTCACAACCCCGAGATCCTGACCTGTGCTGATATCAAGAGTCAGACGCTTAACCGACTGAGTCACCCAGGTGCCCCCAAACCGTATTTCTTAAACCCCCTACCTCCTGCCCTCTCCTCACTCTCCTGAGCCGCACGTGCTATTCATTCCCAGTTCATTTCTCACTGGCCTTTGCCATGCTGAGCAGAAGTATCTCGTGTTGGCCATTCCAGAAGTAGGAAACAAGCAAGAGCTTTGGAGACAGAGCTGACTTTGATTCCTGGCTTTGGCGCTCGGAAGATGTGTGGATTTGATTAAATTGTTTGTCTTCTCAGTTTGCTCTTCTTCTCTAATGAGGGTATATTAATATGGATTTGTAGAGATTATAGGGATTATACAAGATACGTATGCACAGTACCACGGATCCAACCATCTTCCGAGCCCTAGGCCTGCATATCCCACTGATTCCAAGGCATTTCCACTTGGATGTCCCACAGGAACCCCAAATTTAACATGTCCAAAGTGGAATCTCTTATCTTCCTCCCAAACCTCTTGCTCCAGGGTTCCCTATCTGTGAGCATGGCACCATTATTGGCCACTCAGTCCCCAAGAAGGAGCCCAGGCAAGCTTCCCAGAGCCCTCCCTCCTTGCTCAAACCGAGCCAGCCTACATGTTGTCTGGGCCTCTTCCTTCCTGTCTCCATGGTGCGTTTCTGTTTCCATCCCACAGCTCAGTCCAGACCCTTCTCACTTCTTGCCTGATTTCCTCTGACCTGGGTTTCCTGCAGCCCAGCTGGCCCCTCGGTGCCGAACAAGTCCAGTGGTAGGACTGGGATAAAGTTCCAGCTCCCAATTCTGCTCAATGCGGGCTGCCCTTCCTGACCCAACTTCTCTCGGCCCCAGTGGACCCAATTCTGTCCAGGCCCCTGGGCATCCTGTGCCCCAGGCAACACCTTGTGGCTCTGCTCCTGCAGCCCCTAAAAACAGGACTCCCTTCTCTTTCCTCATCAACGCCTTCCTTTCTGTCCTTCACAATTGTAAATGTGTCTCCCTTCAGGAAAGTTCCAAGTGTCCCCCGGGTGATTTAGAAATTCCCCTCTTTGGTGTTCCCTCTCTACCTTCCACGTGGATCCTGGCTCCCCTGTTAGACTTTGGATTTCGGAAGGGGCTATCTTATATCTCTCTCTCTTTCCAGCACCTGCCGCGTAGTGGGCATGTGTTAAACGCATGCCAAGTGCTAAATACACAAAGGTGTTCTTTAGACAACGTTAGTCCCTTTTTACCATCCACGAACGGGCCTCAGGCCTTGTTTGTTCAGGTACTCCCTCATTCTAATCAGTCATGCCCCCTCCATTGGCCCCCCCACCTCCACAGCCTGCTGGCCCTCAAGGCACAGATCAAACCCCAGCCTGTCTCAGCAGCATCTCCGGCGGCCCCAGCCCTCATTTTTTCCTCCACATATTCTAGATGATTTGATTGCATGCTTTCTCATTGCTATTGTTATTTCTCATTACATAGTATTATGGATACATTAACATATTACAACTCATTCATTCATCACACTTCAACAGAGCATGCGCCCTAGAAGGGGAGGCCGCCGTCCGAGGTGCTGTCAGAGCACCAGGCGCACAGTATGGCTGTGGGTCCAAGGAGAGAGGCAGGTGGGAGCACTGCTGGGAGCTGAGAGATTTCAGAGAGGACAGGTCAGCCAAGTGGACGAGGGGGAGGAAGAAGGGTACCCCAAGCAGAGAGAAGTGGCAGGGATGGGAGATGCAGGGCGGGGGCGAGACCTGTTGGAGCGGAGTCTGCGTCCCAGGCTGGGGAGGACTGAAGACGGAGGAGGCGTCTGTTTTTACAGAAGTGCTGGTGTTCGTGTTGTAATTGGTCTAGAACTCTGGCGCTGAGGGCAGAACTTGGAATTTCCCCCCACTCCCAGCACCACGCTCCGCTCATTTACCTGGGGCCTGTGTGACGTGTGTCCTTCTGGCCCCTTTTCAAAGTATTTACCTACATATTTACATACATATGCACATTCCTAGGATTCTTAAAAGCAGCTCATTTTTGTGATTTTCAAGGAACGTGTGTCTTGGAAAGGGTCTCATTCTTTAAATGGCTCCAGAGAAAGGAATTTCAGCGTGCATAGTAATTTCTTTAGCTATATCCCTGTGGGACACTTGGGCTGTTCCGCTTTTGCCATCAAACACAGCAACGTTGTATGCATGTTTCTGTGGGAAGAGGAATGGCTTGTTGAGATGTGCATGTCGGAAAGGCAGGTTCAGCCACGGCGCGGGGAGAATGAGTCCAAGGAGTAGAGTTTCATGGGGGACATAGGAACCTGTCGGGTGGCAGGGCCCTGAGGGATGAGGAGGAGGGAAAGAGTGGGAGGAGATGCTGGGTGCAGGGGAGGGAGGATTGGGGGACTGCTTTCTTATTTTATTTGTTGGGGAACAATATGGATAAATGGGTAGTTTCCCTCATCTCTCGTTTCCCTTGGAAAATCATTTTTAATAGCCAGACTTACATCCTCTCTACTTTTAAAAATGCCCGTTTTGGGCAGTGCCTGGCTGGCTTAGTCAGTGGAGCACGTGACTCTTGATCTCGGGGTTATGAGTTCGAGCCCCACATTGGGAGTAGAGATTGCTTGAAAATAAATTCTTTAATAAAAATGCCCACTTTTTATTCATTCATTTCTTTATTGGTGAGTTAAAAGAAAACAGGTTCATTTTTTAAAAAATATTTTATTTATTTATTCATTTGAGAGAGAGAGAGTGAGCGAGCAGGGGGAGGAAGAGGGAGAAGGGGAGAGAGAGAGACAGAGAATCCCAAGCAGACTCCACACAGAGCGTGGAGCTTGACGTGGGGCTTAATCTCACAACCCTGAGATCAGGACCCTGAGATCATGACCTGAGCTGAAATGAAGAGTCAGATGCCTGACTGACTGTGCCCCCCGGACACCCCACATTCGTTCTCTTGTGGTTCTGAAGGTTAGAAGTCTGAAGGCATTCTCACTGGGCCAGAACCAAGGTGTCGGCAAGGCTGTGCTCCCTTCACAGGCTCCAAGGAGAATCTGTTTCCAGACTTTTCCACCTTCTAGACGCGCACTCAGTGCACTGCGCGCCTCTTGTGTGGCCCCTTCCTCGTCAGGCCGGGAACACAGCATCGTGCCTCAGGCCTGCATATTAATTTTTAGCACAAACGGGGTAACAGTTATAGTATACGCTCCTGTAATCTGACCTTAACTTAATGTGTCAGGGACTTTTTTATACATAAAAATGGTCAGCGCTGGGGCACGGGTTTCCGCTGTTGCTAATGTTTCATATTATAAACACTGCTTTAACGAGTGTTCTTGTCAAATTATCTTCTCCAGGTAAATCCCTGGAAGGGGAATTGCCGCATCAAAGGGACGTGTGTGTAAACTCCCGAGTGATTGCTCTCTGGAAAGGTTCTCATGGTGTTCTTCACACCACAGGGTGTGAGAGGACCTGTGCACCACAGCCATGCCTCCTGGGCATCGTCCCTCCAACCGGACTGGACGCCCCGGCCCTGAGGCCAGGGCCCCTGTCTGCTTCCCTGCAGTTTCCACAGTGCCTAGAATGGCCAATTTCTTTTTCTTTTCTTTCTTTTCTTCCCTTTTCTCTCTTTCTTTCTTTCTTTCTTTCTTTCTTTCTTTCTTTCTTTCTCTCTCTCTCTCTCTCTCTCTCTCTTTCTCTTTCTCTTTCTCTTTCTTTCTTCTTTTTTTTTAAGTAGGCTCCACACCTAGCATGGGGCTTGAACTCATGACCTGGAGATGAAGACCTGAGCTGAGGGGCTCCTGGGTGGCTCAGTTGGTTAAGCGTCTGACTCTTGGTTTCAGCTTGGGTCATGATCCTATGGGTTATGGGATCGAGCCCCGTGTCTGGCTCCTCGCTCGACGAGGAGTCTGCTTGAAAGATTCTCTCCCTCTGCCCCTCTCCGCCAAGTAAATAAATAAATCTTTTTAAAATTTATTTATTTGAGAGAGAGAGAGCAAGCACAAGTGGAGGTGCGGGGCAGGGGCAGAGGGAGAGGGACAAGCAGATGCCCCACTAAGCAGGGGGCTCAATGCAGAAGGCAGATGCTTAACCAACTGAGCCACCCAGGTCCCCCAATAAATAAATCTTAAAAAAAAAAAAAAAAAGACCTGAGCTGAGATCAGGAGTTGGATGCTTAACCAACTGAGCCACCTAGGTGCTCCTAGGATGGCCAATTTCTAGTGAACCATATCCTGCTTCTTCCCCACAGTGACCTTCCTGATGCAAAGTCGAGAGCCCTTGACAACATTGGCAGAGTTTTTGCCAGAGTTGGGAAATACCAGCAAGCCATTGACACGTGAGTGACCCTGGACTGCCCCACCTGAGGGCAAGGACTTCCCACCCTCACACCGGACTCTCAGCCTGGGGTTAGCATGCCAGGCAAAGAAGCGTCAGAAGACCTGAGTTTGGCTCCATGGTCTGCTAGGGGACAGTGGGCAAGCCACTGTGTCAACTGTGAGGCTCATCTGTTAAATTGATTGACTAGACTCCGATCTGTTCACAATTTCCCAGTGACAGGAATCACCTGGAGGTGAATGAATTACTGGGGTCTCTGCACCGAAATTCTGATTCTACAGGTCTGGGTTGGAGCCCAGGAACCTGTGTTTTAAAGATTTTATTTATTTATTTATTTGAGAAAGAGAGAGCACGAGTGGAGTGGGGAGGGGCAGAGGGAGAGGGCAAAGCAGACTCCCTGTGAGCAGGGAGCCCAACAACACAGGGCTCCATCCCAGGACCCTGGGGTCATGACCTGAGCTGAAGACAAATGCTTAACAAATTGAGCCAGCCAGCCTCCTTCAGGAACATATTTCTAACAAGCACTACCAGATGTTCCCTACCTTGAGCAAGTTCAGGAGTTGATAGACTAACTGACCTTGGGGCCCTCTTCTGAGGCTCTTCTGTGAGTCTGTGCGGTCATGGGCTCACTGGGAAGGGACGCTGAGCTCTCCAGAAGGCCCAACTGCTGAATTTTTGATATCCAACCCTGGGGCTGGTGATCTGCTCCAGTGGCACAACTCAGCCCCGGAGAGACTCAGGGCTGGGCCTGACCTGGCCGCCAGCCTGCACTGGGAGGGCCGGCTCCGCGGGCGCCCTTGCTCAGCACCGAGAGCAAATGTGCTCCAGGCTGCCCAGTGCAGGATCCAATTAGACTCATTCGCTGGGACCCTTCTGCTCCACATCACTTGGCTTCTTGAACGGCCCTGGTGTCTATGTGCCGAAAGACAGACAAGTTTGAGAATTCACCCACCTGTTTGTATCTTTTTATAAGAAAAGAAAAGAAAGCCTCGCATCGGGCTCCCTACTCAGTGGGGAGCCTGCTTCTCCCTCTGCCTGTCCCTGTGCTCATGCTTTCTCTGTCTCTCTCAAATAAATAAATAAATAAATAAATAAATAAATAAATAAATAAAATCTTAAAAAAAAAAAGAAAATGTTTCATAGAAAATTTGTGCTTATTGTTAAAATATTAATTTGGAAAATACAGAAGAGTAGCAGGAAAATTGTCTTACCACCTGAAGACAATGACTAGATCTAATCCTAATCTTACTTTATTGATGTCTCTTTTTTTTTTCTAATCTTTTGTGTGTGGATTTTGTCTTCTATATACTTAATGATATTTTTCAATGTTATTTTTATGTTATTTGAAATGCAGGTCTATAAACATGATTTTCAATTATTGTATCAGTTCTGTAAACTGTACCAAATAGCTTTGGTCGTTTTAAAATATCTTACTGTGGCTTACTGGCTCCACTCCCGTGTCAGAAAGAACTGGTAGTTGGAGAACGAGTTCTGCTCTGCGGCCGGGTGAGAAGGCTTGGCCTCCTGTGGCCGAGTACAGGGTTTGAGCGGAAAGAACTGACCCTGGCTCTTCACGTTCCCAGGTGGGAGGAGAAGATCCCTCTGGCAAAAACCACCCTGGAGAAGACCTGGCTGTTCCACGAGATCGGCCGCTGCTACTTGGAGCTGGACCAGGCCTGGCAGGCCCAGCATTATGGTGAAAAGTCCCAGCAGTGTGCCGAGGAAGAAGGGGACATTGAGTGGCAGCTGAATGCCAGCGTTCTGGTGGCACAGGCACAAGGTATGGGCACGGAGAGAGGACCACCCTACCTTTCCCAGCCCTCAGGCCGAGCTGCCAGGCCAGGGCTGGGGACCCTTAGCATCCCGGTGTGTCCTTGGCCAGATGAATGTGGACTCAGAGTGGAGGACAAAGCCCTCCATCCTGACCAGTGTGTGGTAAGCACCTTCTTTAAGCCACGCTCAGTGAGAGCCCGGGGCACCCGAAGCCCAGCTGCACATCAGCACAGCATTGCGTCATCAGAACTGCGCCAATTCCTCTGACCTTGGTACCCTTCTTGCGTGCATTCCTGCACCTAATCACCGTGGGAACCGTGACGAAGGTGTTACTGTCCCCCTTTCACGGATGGGGAAACTGAGGCACTGAGTGGTTCAGCTGACTGCCCCAGCTCACATGAGGGACGTTTACAGAGTGATGAAGATGTTCTTTTTTTTTTTTTTTTTTAAGATTTTATTTATTTGACAGCACAAGTAGGGGGAGTGGGAGAGGGAGAAGCAGGCTCCCCACTAAGCAGGGAGCCTGATGTTGGGGCTCAATCCCAGGACCCTGGAATCATGACCTGAGCCAAAGGCAGTCAGTTAAGCAATTCAGCCATCCAGGTGCTTGATGGGAATGTTCTAAAACTGGGTCGTGGGGATCATTGTACAGCTCCATAAAGTTACTAAAAGTCATTGAACTATATAGTCACAAAGGGTGTGTTTTATAATATCTAAATTACACCCTGATAAAGTTGTAAAAACTAACCCAGCAAGGGGCAGGGGTGAGCAGGAATAGATGAACCAGGGTTGGTGGTATTTTGATAATTGTTGGAGCTGGGCGATGAGTTGTAGGGCCTCACTGTACTCCATCGGTGTTTCTGTATATCTGAAATATTTCGTAATACAAAGTTAGGAAATGGCTGGAGGTCACAGGTTAGTAAGCAGTGAGGCTGGGACTGGAGCCCAGTCCCCTGCCCCAGGGGCGCAGAGGACTACCAATGAGGGAGGCCATGTGGCAGGGGCTGTGGTCAAGGGTGTCATCATTTGTTATTCTTACCACAAATACTTTCTTGGCACCTTTGAGGCACCAAGCGGGGCAAACAGTAGGGATAAACATTGGTAACCATGTCCCGCTTCCATGTCTGAGGGAGTCACTTCGAAGCAGAAACCTTAAGGAGGAGAAGGCACCAAATACTCTAAAAGCTGTGCACAGCGCTTTCCAGCCAAAGGAACAGCGTGTGGAAGGTGGGGAGGAGTTTGGGGGATTTAAGAAGCGGAGGGAGAGGAGCGGCAGCCCGGGCCCTTGGGGGCCTGGGAAGTCTGGATGGGGGAGGGCGATGAGGGGCCAGATCCTCAGGGCTTCGTGGGCCTCGTTACAGGGAGACAACCACTGGAAGCTTTAAGCTGGGGGAAGGCGTGAGTACTGGAGCTCTTCCTACAACTCTTTCCTGTTCTCAGGAGGGCGTAGGATAAGGGGAAATGCGATGTACCGCTCAGGGCCGATGTTGTCCTCAGTCTACTCTTTTTTTTTTTTTTTTAAGATTTATTTATTGGGGGTACCTGGGTGGTGCAGTCAGTTAAGCATCCAACTCTTGGTTTCAGCTCAGGTCCTGATCTCAGGGGTGTGAGATGGAGCCCCGTGTAGGGCTCCACGCTCAGCATGAAGTCTGCTGAAGTTTCTCTCTCCCTCTCCCCCTGCCCCTCCCCACTGTGCGCTTTCTCTCTAAAATAAAGAAATAAATAAATCTTTTAAAAAGAGAGATTTATTTATTTATTTTATTGGGGGCAGGGAGAAACTTAGCAGATTCCGTGCTGAGTGCAGAGCCGGACATGGGGCTCGATCTCAGGCCCCTGAGGTCAGGACCTGAGCTGAAACCAAGAGTCAGTCACTTAACCGACTGCACCCGCCAGACACCCTTCTCAGTCTTACTCTTGAGGACTTACTTGGCCCCGAGGGCCCCTGGAGAGCCAGGCAGTCATTGCTGCTCTCAGTTTCCCCACTCTGGGATAGAAAAATGAAATGCAGCCGCCTGGGAGCTGCTGGGTTCTAGAGGCCACACAGCCTCGCAGGCAGAGCTTGGGCTCCAGGTCCTCCTGGCTCCGAAACCTTGGGCAGCCCGTCAGTCAGGCAATGATGAGGTCACAGCGGCAGCACTACCTGGCTGCGGCACTGAGCTCGGACTGTGCCAGTGTGGGGGCTGGGCTCCAGCTGCTGGCCTGTGAGTCACAGCCGGCCCTTTGATATCTCTGTCGGTCTTCACAGCGTGGTCGGGCAATTGGAATGAACGGTTTTAAAATATGGGTTTCCAGGGGCACCTCAGTGTTTCAGTCGGTTAAGCGTCCGACTCTTGTTCTCAGCTCAGGCTTGATCTCAGGGCTGTGAGTTCAAGTCCCGCATGGGGCTCCACATACGTGGAGCCTACTTAAAAATATCTATATAGATATAGATATAGATATAGATATAGATATAGATATAGATATAGATATAGATATAGATATAGGTATATCCGGATTTCCACTTCTGGAACAATCGTAAGTTGGGGCAAGATGGAATTGCCCCCTGCCCTGGAGACACATGATGCGTGCACAGGCCCTACTCCAGACCCTTCTTTCCTCTCTGACCTCTCTGAATGGCCTGCTCTCCAAGACGCAGGCTCCCAGGTTCTGGTCCTCAGAGGTGAGCTGGTCCAGGAATGTGATGGAAAGGGTGGTGCCAGGCAGCCGCATTGTCCAACACACAGTGTCACAGTCTACCTGTGCTATGCCTCCCCTCTGCTCTCCAGTCAAGCTGAGAGACTTCGAGTCGGCCGTGAGCAACTTTGAGAAAGCCCTGGAGAGAGCGAAGCTGGTCCACAACAACGAGGCTCAGCAGGCCATCGTCAGCGTGAGCTGCCCACCCCCGGGGCCCCGGCTGCGGGGAGGGCGAGGGTGGGTCCTCAGCCCCTCAGTCAGCCAGTCCCCGGGGATTTATTACCCACCAACCGCAGGCCGCGTTCGAGGTGGGGTAGTAGCTTTCAAAAGCTCGCTGCTGCTCTCGGTCTGTACAGCAAGCCGATACACCTATTCTTATTCGAAATAATAGAAACGAAAGTTTTACAAAGCATTTTACCTTTACTATGTATGCAGATACTTCCTATTATATTCTCCTATAGTTTTCATTTTCTTTTCTTTTGTTTAATGCTGGCTGAAACCTTTTTTTTTTTTTTTAAGATTTTATTTATTTATTCGACAGAGATAGAGACAGCCAGCGAGAGAGGGAACACAAGCAGGGGGAGTGGGAGAGGAAGAAGCAGGCTCATAGCAGAAGAGCCTGATGTGGGGCTCGATCCCAGATCGCCGGGACCACGCCCTGAGCCGAAGGCAGACGCCTAACCGCTGTGCCACCCAGGCGCCCCTGGCTGAGACCTTCTTAACCGATGTTAGGACTTGCCTTTTGGAAGATAATGCTGCCTCCTCCAGGAGACAAGCATGTGTGTGACTGCCTCCCTCCCAGGCCTAGGGAGGCACCACGCAGCCCAGCAAGGTCGCCCACCACGGGCTGCTATTTAGACTCAAATGAACTCGAAGTAAATAAAATGTCAGTTTCTCAGTCACACAGCCACGTTTCCGGTGCCCAACAGCCACGTGTGGCTCGTGGGTTCCAGAGAGTGCAGCTCTAGAGGAATCTCATGGTGGCAGAAAGTTCTGTTGGACAGTGCTGGCCTAAGCGTCGGGAGGCAGAGACCAGAGGTGAAGCCGGGGAAGCCCGCAGGTGCACAGCCTTGCCGCTGCTCCCGGAGCCGCTGCAGGCCGTTGTCCGCCCTCAGCAGGGTCAGCGCACTGACCTCGACGACGCACAGGCAGTTGGCATGAATCCCCTGGCCTTCCCCCTCCCACTACCCCCCTGGGCAGCCCCATGTTGAGATTCCAGAGCTTCCCACCAGCATGTGGTGGGACCCCGGTATGCATCTACTGGCATGAGTGAAGCAGGCCCCCTGTCCTTGGGGAGCTGGCCCCTGTGGTTAAGAGAGGCCAGACATAATGAGGGGGCCCACGAAGGGCATGGCCTTGGGGACCAGACTGAAGGTTCAGCCGGTACTCGGGAAAGGGAGCAGAGACCCTGGGAAGTGACAGCCGAGGACGCTCCAGTTGGAGGTGGACTTCATGCTGGCCTTCGAGGGACTGGGACAGAAGGCTTTGGCCAGGCTGAGAAGGAGCAAGAGCACCGAAGGCGCAGGAGGCCATGGGCACTGAAGGGTCTGTGGGAGTCAGGAAAGAGCCCCTGGGCCTGGATGCGAGAGCTGGCTCACGATGGCAGAAGGAGTAGGGCCAAAGGTCCCCAGGCAGTCGGTCAACCAGCTGGGACTTGAAGGGCTGGGAATGGCAGAGGAGCGACCTGACCTGCTCAGATTTTTAGGATGTGAGCTCATGGTTTGTGAGGACCCTGGTGAGGCTATCCCTTTCCTGTCATGGTGGGGAAATCGCTCCCGAGAGATTCCACCATGTGGCAGTCGGTGCCCTCCTCTCACCCGTCCCAGGGCCGCTTAGGCCTGTTGCACTGCCCTCATCTTCCTCTCTGGAGGGGGTCAGCTCCCCAGACGTGCACCTTGCCCTCCAGAGGAAGAGCGCTCCTTCAGTGAAGCCCTGTGTCTGCCGCTCATTCACACCCACCATCTCTGCCCCTCCCCCCCTTAATGCCCTTCTGCAGGATGGCCCTGCAACCGGAGAGGGACAGCTCCACAGCTCAACCCAGTAAATATTTGCTGGCCACGGGTTGGCTCTGAGCTGTCCAGCCCAAAGGTGCAGCTGTGGCCCTGGCCCACAGGAAGATTGCTGTCAGCGGGAAGGTTAAAACAAAAACCGCTTCTTCCTGACCAGGGCAATAGGGACAAGGGGATCCACAGTGAGAGCGCCCGAGCAGGCGAGGCGGGGCTGGGCGTTACCATCAAGGGGAAATCTGGGGTCGCCTTGAAGGCTGGGCAGGGTTTTGAAAATGAGAGGCAGAGAGAAAAGGCCCCACGGCCTTGGTGACCCCTGGTGAGACCAGGTCCCGGCCACCTCGCCCTCCTGGACTGGCGGCTCCGGGCAGGAAGGTGCTCTGTTGGGCAGATCGGCACTCCAAGAGCGTCCAGGCCCCCTGGTCTCTCCGTGGATGGTTCCCGAGGGCTCACTGCGGGCTCTGCCCGAAACAACATGCACACAGCCTGAGCCCCGGGCCTCCAGGGAGCCCGCAGACACCCGGGGGCCCCTCTTGGGACAGGCCAGCACCCCGTGCCACCCGGCAGTGTGTTTCCAAGTCCCCTCCGTGGCTTGCTGCCTTGCTCAGTGCTTAGGGGCTTCACTGTCTCTACATTGACTGGAGCCCAAAGAAGCTTCTAGCAAAGAGGTCGCAATGAGCAGACAAGAGACAACTCTGAAGCCCAGGGGAGATAAGTCCGAGTTAGCTGCAGTCGTGCGTCTGCTACCACCCAGTGTGGCCACTAGTCTAAATTAGCCCCGGGGTGGGAGCTGCCCAGGAGCCCAGAGGAAAGGGAGGACGGCTAGGCTGGTGCAGGGCCCTGCCTTCTGGACGTGGGGCTCGGTTGAAGAAAGGGAAGGTGTGGGTGCCAACAGGGGTTAAGAGAGGTCACAATTGCTCTCCACCCACAGGCCTTGGATGATGCCAACAAGGGCATCATCGAAGAGCTGAAGAAGACGGACTACAGGGAGACGCTGAGAGAAAAGAGAGAGAGAGGTGAGTGCCAGGGCGAGGTCCAGGGTCCCCATCTGTGCTCTCCAGCCGCTCTTCCAGGCCCAGGGTTGGGTTCCGTGGGGCAGGAGAAGGAGGTCCAGCCCATGCCCACTGCCCTGAGAAGCCCGCTCCTGTATTTCTCCAATGAACTCATCAGATACTAGTGAAGGACTGGTCATGTGCTGGGAAGGTGTGGGATTTGGGGGAGACAGAGGTTCGGCCCCTGCCCCGGAGGACCCCACAGCCCAGGGGTAAAGCCAGGAGAGCTGAGTTGTCAGGAAGGGGGCTCCTGCGTGTGAGCGGGAGCAGCAGGGGTGAAGACACGGGGGCGGGGGTGGAGGGGCCGCAGAATGACAGTCTGCACAGCTTCCGTCTGCCCCGCTGTGGTGTATGACTCCAGCAGCGCGGCCGTGAAAGCCAGTGAGGCCAGGCTCCGTGTCCCTGGGGAGGACAGCGCCCCCTAGGGGCACCGAGGCTGAAGTCCTCTCTGACCCAGGCACAGGGGGAAATGGGTTGTGAGGTTTTTGGGTGCCCCAGCAGCCAGAGGACAGCCCTTTATTATCCAGCACCCGCCATGTGGTGGCTGGATCTCCTCAGGGAGGGCGTCTGCCTCTGCTCCCACAGGCCCTTGGAGCTGCTCTCGGGAGCCACGGGGGCAATAGAGGTGAAGAGATACAGCAGGGAGAGGGCAGAAGCTCCTAGCGGCCTCCCATCCCTTCCGCCAGCTACGTTCTGGGGAGGCCCTGCAGCCCGCGGCAGCTGCCGGGCACTTCCCTCCCGGACCGGCAGGCGGCAGCATTGCCTAGGTCTTCCCTGCCCCATTCCTGCTAGGAACCTAAGACCCCTGCAGGCACCTTAGAGACCAGGGGCTTCCAGAGAGTATTGGGGGGACTCAGGAGGGCACTGTGACTTTTCTCTATAGCTCATAAAAACATGGAGCAAGGGTCCCTTTGATCATACAAACAGCTCTCCAGCTGAACTTCCTGCTGACAGTCTGCTCATATTTGGATAGGGAACCTCCCAGTAAATGATGAATGTGCTTCCTAGGGACAAAGCTCAATGCAGAATGAGGATGCTGGAGAAAAGAACCCCTCTGTCCCTTCCCAGCACCTGTTATTTCTCATAGGGAAAGAATGTGCTCGGAGGGCTGACCGTCCTGGGTTTCAATTCTGGCCCTGCCGTTTATTTACCGGCAGTGCGACCACTGGCTGTGATCTCTCCGTCATCAGTCTCAGGTCCTTTGACGACAAACTCAGATCACTGACACTATGCCGTTAATTCCATGACAACTGCATGACATCACCGCTGCAGCCCGCTAGATGCCTGGACCAGGGCTGGTGCTCAGGAAACAATGACTCGCTGTCTCTCGGAAGCACAGGCCCCCGGGGGGTTGAGGGCCCCCCCCCCCAGGCCCAGAGATGGACCAACTTTTACTTTTCTTCCTTCCTTTCTCTTGTTTTGCAGAAGAGGCCGCTGAATCAGAAACTTTGAGAGCGGCAGCGGCAGGGAAGGAGAAGGATAGCACGAGAAGAGGGAGAGACGAGCCTGAGAAGGTGGTGAAGCACTGGGAGCGAGAGCCCACTGACAGTGAGAAAGAGACAGAAGATGAGTTGTCTCAGGAAACTCTGAAGGTCACAGCGAGTGGACAAGAAGAAAACAGGCAGAGAGAAGTAGGGGAAGCCGGCTCCTTGAGGAGAACAGGGCTGGGAGCCGCAGGGCGAGACTCAGGAGATGCTGCCAGGAGAGTGTCCGGAGACTTGGGCGCAGGAAACGAGGGAGAGGAGGAGGGGAAACCGTTAGACCTGGGCAGAATGGAATCAAGGGAAATTTACAGGAGGCCTTCAAAGCTGGACCAGAAACCCTTGGGAGAATTAAGCAGAAGGGAATCGGAAGGACTGGAGAGTCAAGTTTCAGAAGACAGCAGAAGAGAGTCAGAAGAAATAGGGAAAACAGACCTGGGAGAAGCAGCAGAAGTGACAAAGGCAGAAAATGGTGAAAACGTGGAAGAAGGTGAAAAAGATGAATGAAGCAGCAGGCCTCAGGACCAGGGGCCTCAGGGATCTTATTCAACTGTACTTGAAATTTCAAGCTGAGATTTGTCTGTCATAGGAGAACACGTGGACTGGGCTCCGCAGGTCGCCTCTGCCTCTTTCCGTTACTGTTTTCCCTTTCAATAGATACCTTTCACTCTTACAAACCCTGAGTCTGTCATTTTGCCTCCCTGCTCACCCACAAGAGCCTTAGAGAATGAGGACCTGGCTTGGAGTACCACTCTCCAAGCAGAACACGGACCTTCCTCTGGCCAGGTGACAAACACAGACTCCAAGCAAGGCCTGACCCAGAGTGGGAAAGGTGGGAAATGTGTTCCTCTCCCTGGGGCCTGTCCGAGGACCTCGTGGAAGAAATGACGGGGTGCTAAGCAGAAAGCGTTCCAGGATGGTGAAGAAACAGGCGCGCTCCAAGGGGACCAGGCTCGCTTGAAGAGGGGAAGCAAAGGAAAGGCCTGGGAGTAGAGATACATCTTCTCAGCCACTGGCCATCGGTTCATGTTGCCGAGAGCCTGCTGTGGTCAGGGCACTGTGGGAGGCTTGAGGGAAGTGGTGACGATGGGACACGCTGAAGCCTGGCAGGCACAATGAAGTGAATGCTGGCACTGATAGGGGCTTTGTGCTCGAGGAGCAGAGAGGAAGCGAGTTCCTGCCCGAGAACAGGGAGCAGTTTCCAGCAGGCGTGGCGGCTGGACTCCACCTGTGCCACCTCCAGACAGTACAGCCAAGTAAGTCAGGCTCCGCAAGCTGGTTTCCTCCTCCGTAGAACCGGTATCCGCCTCCGAGTGCTCAGCGCAGGACTCGGTACACGGGAAGCTCTCCAAAATCCGACGAGCTTTCGGTGGCTTCGCAGAGGAGGTGGCGGCTGAACAGCTGCCTCAGAGGACGAGCTAGGATTGAACATTATTCATCTGTGCCCCGGCTATTGCCATCCCGGTTCCATCTCCACAGTCCTTGGAAGGGTTAGGGCTGAAGTTAGGCTAGCTAGAACCAGACCCCGACTAATGTGAGGCGAGTGAGGCATTATCTGCAATATTTCACGGGGCGCCATGAAACTCACTAAGCAACATATAGTATTTTAATGCAATATTGTAAAACACGCACACAACGCAAAACCCCGCGATGAAATAATATCACACTTTTAAATAAAGACAGGATCTGATCTTGCAGTTGCATGACCCTGCCTCCCCGGCCTCACCGCCACCCTGCGCGGGACCGGCGACGCCTTCCGTCTTTCTAGAGTTCCTCAGGAACTCTCGAGGGCACACGTGCGCCGCTTCCTCACCGCGCGAAGTCAGTTTAGGGTTTCGATTCGCCGCGCCTGCGCGAGAGCCCCCGCCCCGCCCCCGGCCCGCCGCGCGCGCCCCGCCCCCGGGCTATGTAAGGCGGCCCTGCGGGGGGTCGGGCCACCTCTGGGCTCCGTGTCCCTCCGCGCAGGCGGGCGGCCCCGGAGAGGTAGTGCCTGCCCAGGCGGCAGCGGCGGCGCCCCCCTCATCATGGTGAGCGGGCGCGGGGAGGCGGGAGGGGAGGGAGCGGGCCGGGCCAGGGAAGCACTCTTACGGAAAACGGGAGTTCGGGGAGATTTTCGGGAGGAAGTGGCATGCAAATGAGGACCTGAGGTTCCGGAGTTGAGCGCTGGCTTTCTGGGCCGTGGGGTGCAGCCTGAGGTAGGGGAGACCCGGGGAGCGGGCACGGCCCCTGGAGGAGGGCGGGATCGCGCGCCGCGGGAGCTCGGCGCACAGAGGCTGGGCCGGGGGTACTGCGGGGCGGGCATTCCTCGCCTTCTCCCGCCCGAGGGCCTTATCTGAGAAAAGCCAGTGCCAGCGCCGCGCTCGGGGTGCTGCCGGGAGGTGGAGCCTCTTTAGAGGAGACCGCTTTCAGCAACAGGTGGTGTCACTTGTGGCTTTTAGCAGGCGGGAAAACAAGTGGCTCAGAGAGGTGCTGCTGACACACAGCAAAGCGGGGGGCAGGGCCGGACCCTGGACGCAGGTGCCCTGGGCCACCCAGTCCTGGGGCAGGCACAAAGACCACGACTTTGTGGGAGGCCGAGGGCAGAGGAGGAGGTGGCAGGCGTGGTGAATGAGGCCCTTTGTCCCGCGCTCTCCTGCCCTGCCCCCCACCAGCCCTTCTGTGGGACCATTGTCCCCCCCCCATCCCAGACAAGAGAGTATTATCTGTTGCTGCCCTTGTGGGGGGAGGGCAGGCAGTCTTTGGGTAACCCTTCTCCACCCCCAGCCTCCTCTGCACACCCAGAGCCGGGGCAGCTGTGGCTTTGCCCAGACATAGCAGCCCCACCTCGGAAGAGGTCGTCCTTAGTAGGTGCCAGGAATATAAAGTTCGGTCCCCTCCTAGGACCACGGGCATGCGCTTCCAGCGCACTTCCCCTCCAGACGCAGCAGTGGGGGGTCCTTGAAGCTACAGCTCTGACCAGAGGGAATTAAGAGTTTAGGACAAGCTCTCCTCTCCCTCCTCCGCCAGACGCTGGCGGCTACCCCGACGGAGGACGGAGGAGGAGGAGGTCCAGTCCCCGGCTTGGGAAGGCGCCCACCGCACCCGGGGGTGCTTCCAACTCAGGGCTGGGGGCCCCGAGGGGGAGGAGGCTAGAGTCAAGGGGGCGAGCCAGCTGACTTCTGCTCTCCCCCCTCCTCACACACAGAACAGAAGCTTCTCCCGAAAGAGCCACACGTTCCTGCCCAAGATCTTCTTCCGCAAGATGTCGTCGTCAGGGGCCAAGGACAAGCCTGAGCTGCAGTTTCCTTTCCTGCAGGACGAGGAGACCGTGGCCGCGCTGCAGGAGTGCAAGACGCTCTTCCTCCTGCGCGGCCTGCCGGGCAGCGGCAAGTCCACCCTGGCGCGCGCCATCGTGGACAGGTACCGCGACGGCACGAAGATGGTGTCGGCCGACGCCTACAAGATCACCCCCGGGGGCCGCGGAGACTTCTCGGAGGAGTACAAGCGGCTGGACGACGAGCTGGCCGCCTACTGCCGGCGGGACGTGCGCGTCCTGGTGCTGGACGACACGAACCACGAGCGGGAGCGGCTGGAGCAGCTCTTCGACCTGGCCGACCAGTACCAGTACCAGGTGGTGCTGGTGGAGCCCAAGACGGCGTGGCGGCTGGACTGCGCCCAGCTCAAGGAGAAGAACCAGTGGCAGCTGTCGGCCGACGAGCTCAAGAAGCTGAAGCCGGGGCTGGAGAAGGACTTCCTGCCGCTCTACTTCGGCTGGTTCCTGACCAAGAAGAGCTCCGAGAGCCTCCGCAAAGCCGGCCAGGCCTTCCTGGAGGAGCTGGGCAACCACAAGGCCTTCAAGAAGGAGCTGCGACACTGTAAGTGGTGGGGGCACGGTGCGGGCGCTTAGCGGCTCGGGGTGGGAGTGTGTGGGGGGGGGGAGGTGCTTCCCAGGGCCCCCTCTTCTCTCGCTGCACCCCTCCTCCCCGCCGTGCCCCCCTGGATGGAGAGCACCGGCCCGTTCGTGGATCAGGGAACACCAATTCCTAGCACCCTAGGAAGCATGCGCACCTGATGCGAGGCTTCTACCCTGTGTTCAGCAGCAGAGCCGTTTTTCTGAAGGAAAAGCTTCCCTGGAGGGGCCCGGGGCTGGCTGTGGGTAGAGCCTGCGACTGTGGATCTCGGGGTGGTGAACCCCAGCCCCATGTGGGGTGTAGAGATCACTAAGAGAATAAGGTGCGCCGGGGTGGCCCAGTCGGTAAGAATCCTGCTCTGGATTTTGGCTCCGGTCATGATCTCAGGATCGGTGAGATCCAGCGTCACTTTGGAGCCTGCTTAAGATCCTTTCTCCCCTCTCCCTCTGCCTCTTTCCACCTCCCTCTCTAAATAGATAAATAATAAAATAACCTAAGAAAAATATTCCACAAAAAAAGAAAAAAAAAAAAAAAAAAAAAAAAAAAAAAAATCCCAACTAGGACTAATGTGACTTCACTGGGTGTGGTTCCCAAGTCTCGGGGTGCCCAGTGCACATCCTGTGGCTTGCTTAGCTCCAGAGAACAGCCTCACGCCTAGTCCAGAAGCCGCATTTTGCAGAGGGGAAAACACCCAGGAGGGATATGGGATTTGCCCAGAGTCCTGGAGAGAGCCCTGGACTCCGTCAGCTCTAGCAGGGGCCTTCGCATATTGGGTGCGACCTCTCCTGGCAAGGGCTGTTTGCTCCAGGGCTAGAGTAGGTTTGGGATAAGGGAGGCCTTCATTTTCCAAAGGTGGGCTGTTAGGGGTGTGTCACCCACTAATCCATCTATTCCTTTAACCCATTTCTGGTATCCCCAAATGTTGGATTATCTTCCTACTTGGAATATCCCCACCCATATTTCTGTGTGTTCGGAGGCAAAATTTGTGCCTGGGTGTGTGCTTAGGGATCTCTTCTTGGCTCCTGAAGCTGAACACTGGGGAACGAGGGAACCGTGACACCCGCAGTGACATTGTCGGGGTGTGAGCCCTTTACCTGGAATTGCTTGGCAGAAAAGCACCGTTCAGGCAGGGCTCTTGGTTAGAGCTGCTCTGCCTCCTGATGCTGCCTTTACCATTAAAAACTGCACCACTTTCCTGCCTGGGACGCAGCCGGAGAAATGTAACGGGCCTGCTCTCAGCAGAGCTCTCCCTCCCCTGTCAAGGGTGAGCGACATCCTTGTGGGAACTCAACTCTGGGAGTAAATACGACAGATCTAGTGACTCTGAAAGGAGCCCCAAGGCCTGGAGTCTGGAAGTTGAAATCAGACACCCCTGGTCTCTCCATGTTGTATCATCTCATTATATCCCAAGACCCTTCCTACTCTAGGCCCTTTATAGGCTCTCGTCCACCAAACAGGCCTGCACGGTACATGTTACGGTGACCAGGGAACTTCTGGTCCAGGTACGCCCGAGTGAAAGGGGGCACTGCTAAGAGTCCCCCCGATGGTCCTGAGAAGATGGGTGTATGGTCACCCTGATGGTACTTGATTGACAGAAAAGGGTCAAGCACTTGCCGTAGGCCGAAGGACTCATGCTCTGACTCCTTCCACCGTACCATAACAGTTCCAACACTGTTCTGCCTTTCTACCCCGTTTCTCGTGACCTGCTTCCCTCTTCCAGATGTGTAGCTGATAAAGCCGAGATTCCCTTGGCCTGTGCTGCCTGTCCCCAGGTTACGAGTGCGTTAGTTTTCAAATCTGGCAAAGAGATGTAAATGTTTGCATAACGTGAAACCAGGGAATTTAGACACCTTTCTGTAGCTCTGACGTGGCTATTAGTTTGACCAGCTAATGAAGGAGTGGATTATAGTGGATCGCTGAAGAACTTATGCTCCATGTCCGGTTTTTTACCCTCCGAGCCTCCGTGGTCTTGGTGATGGGGATCAGGATGGGCCTGCTCTCCTGCCCTGACAGCCCCACTCTCTCCCTGCAGTTGTCTCTGGGGATGAGCCCAGGGAGAAGATTGAACTGGTCACCTACTTTGGGAAGAGACCCCCAGGCGTGCTGCACTGCACAACCAAGTTCTGTGACTACGGGAAGGCCGCGGGGGCAGACGAGTACGCCCAGCAGGATGTGAGTGCTCCCTGGGGACACTGGGCTGAGGTGGGGAAGAGGGCAGGCTCAAGGCAGGGACCAGAAACCAGACAGCCTCTCCAGAAAAATGGCATCTCCTGCTCTGGCTCGCCCCGTCCACAGGCTTAGTCGCACAGATGTCAGCTGTCCTTTCTACCCGCCCACCCCCAGCACTGCCACCAGCCTGCACGCTTGCCCCTAAGGCCTGCCCGCCAGTGCCTTTTCCTCCTGCAGACTGATGGCCTCTTGAAGCCTGGGTGGAGTCCCAAAGGTTAGGTGACCCCACCCCCGGGGAGCCTGGTGCTGACTCCTTGTCCCCAGGTTCCAGGCCCAGCCGTGCCCTGGGCTAAGCGCAGGACGGGATAGTGCGGCTTCTTGGCGCCACACCTTTCCCTCCTCCCACTCGCCGCTGTCTGGCGCCCGCAGCCTCTGATGTGCGGTCCTTAGGCCGCAGGCACGCAGCCCGGCTGCGCACAGTCTCCAGCCTCTGGGGTGGCCTTCTCAAAGAGGCCTCCCTCCAACCTCCACCCGTCTCCCCCACTTGTCTGCCCCGGTTAATGCAGCAGCCATGTGACAGATTGTTCTCTGGTCCCTCCCACCTGCATTTGTCCATTGGGTTTACTGGTGTATCCGTGGCCCCTCGCGTGGCCGCGTGAGCGCATAGGTAACGTCCACACCGTCTCCAGCATTCACGTGCCTAGCAGTATTAAACATCTGCTAGGCACCAGGCACGAGGGACTGTGAGCAAAAATGAGAGGCGCTTCTATGGTGGGGTGGGAGAGATGGTCTGAGAATCAGATAGAATCAGAAAGAACCAGATGTAAACCAGGGTGTACGAGGTCGATTTTGATCTGAGGCATTTATTTCTGACCTCTGGCTTTTACCAGGATGAGCTGAGTAGCAGGGACAGTAGCACTTGTCACGTGCCTGTCATTGTTCTAGAACCTTCACCCAGAACACTCGTTAAATGTGGGCACTGAGGTAGGTTCTAGCATCATCCCTCAGAACAGGTGAATGAGCCAACACAGAGAGGGTGAACGGCCACTGGTAGGTGGGGAGCCAGGCCTGGGTTGGGGAAGTCTGGCCTTCAGCTCCGCTGTGTCCGGCACCTCTGCTGTCTCCCGTCAACCTGACCAGTTAAGCGGGAAGATGTCCTCCCACGACACACGGGCTGCGCGCGGCCGTTCCCCAAGGGTCCTGCTCGGTGGTGCTCAGCTCTGCTAGGCCCACCCTGGGTCAGCTGCCTGCTCCAGCGGCCACCACGTGCAGCTTAATGCCGTCGTTCCGTCCCCGCAGGTGGTGAAGAAGTCTTACTGCAAGGCCTTCACGCTGACCATCACTGCCCTCTTCGTGACGCCCAAGACTACGGGAGCGCGGGTGCAGCTGAGCGAGCAGGAGCTGCCGTTGTGGCCCAATGACGTGGACAAGCTGTCCCCCTCCGACAGCCTGCCCCGGGGCAGCCGCGCCCACATCACCCTCGGCTGCGCGGGTGACGTGGAGCCCGTGCAGACAGGCATTGACCTCCTGGAGATTGTGCGGCAGGAGAAGGGGGGCAGCCGAGGCGAGGAGGTGGGTGAGCTACACCGGGGCAAACTCTACTCCTTGGGCAACGGGCGCTGGCTGCTGAGCCTGGCCAAGAAGCTGGAGGTCAGGGCCATCTTCACGGGATACTACGGGAAGGGCAAACCTGTGCCCGCGCACGGCAGCCGCAAGGGGGGCGCCTTACAGTCCTGCACCATCATCTGAGCGTTCCCGCCGCCAGCCCCCCGCTCCTCAGAAGGGGGGGACAGGGAAGCATGCCTTCTGCTTGATCTTTAAGATTTTTTTTTTAAAGTTAACCTTTCTGTAACTTTTTAAAAACTTGTAAAGTAACTTTTCCTGCCCTCCCTCGTCCCCTCTAACACCCAAGCTTTCGACACAAGAGGGGTGTGGGGAGCGCCAGTCAGGAACCCAGAGCAAAGCTGACGAGGCTGAGCCAAGCTGGGCCTGGAGCCGCAGCCACAACCCCAAGCCCTGCCGCCTGTCCCAGGTCCCCTGTCCCCGCCCCGAGCTGGCCAGCGGGGAGACACCCCAGAGCTGCATGTCCCCACCGGGTGGTCACAGTGGCCGCGGGAAACTGGCTGTGGATTGGAGAGGGTGGGGGAATCCCTGGGCTTTGACCCCGCGTCTTAATCACTGCAGCCCCATGATGTAGGCTGGGGCTTTTTACCAGGGCTTAAAAGGGGCTTTACGTCCCACCTTTGGCCCTAAGTGCCTGTCCCCTCCTCCTTTACACTGTGACTAGGGACAGCTGGACAGCCACATCCCAGCTGGCTGCAGGTCTCACCCCAGACAGGGGATGGGCTGCCATCCTTTCCGGCAGGGTGGCTCTGCTGTGGGGATGGGGAGATCGAAGCCAGAGAAAGTACCGTCTGCCCAGTCCAGCTTGCCTCCTCGGTGCCCCGGGAGGCCCCTGCGCCGCCTCGACAGGGAGTCAGTCGGTGGGGACCAAGAGCCAACGGAGTGGACCCCTGGCTGGTGAGGGCCAAGCCCCAGCTGGTGCCTCTGAGAAGGGGTTTTTAACATTGGTACATGTGCTGTGGTTCCTGGGGTGCCCTCCGCTGCCCCCCTGCTCAGTAACAGGGCCTTGCTAATCGGGTTGTCACTGGACGAAAGTGCTTGAGATTTAAGTTACTATCCTGGCTTCGCCCGACCTCAGTGACTTGTAAGACTGACCGTGAAATAAACCGTGTTAATCCTAGCCGTGTGCAGTCTCTCTCACCCTTCTGTGCCCAGCTCAGTCTCCCCTGAGGCCAGGGCTGGTGTATCAGGACTGGCTTTGTCCCGCAGCTTGGGGCCATCGGTCCTGTCTCCCCTCTGCTGGCTGGGCACAGCTGTGGTGAGGTTGGGCAGCCGAACAGTGTTGGCTTTCATGAGGCGGCAGAAAGGAGGGCGGCTGATCTTAGACGCACACAGAAAGTGGGGGTGGCTGGGTCTGAGGCACGTGGAGCAGAGCCTGTCGTCCCCCATTAACTGCGGCAACAGGCCCACAGGTGTGCCAGCCCCAAGCAATCAGACCCACGGTTCCCGGTCTGGGCTTCCGCCCGTTCTCAGGTCAGCGTACTGCAAACACAAGGGAAGACCTGACTTGCAGGAGTTCCGTTCGGGCCAACGGGGGAGCGTCTCAGGCCTAACTCAGTCATCCTATCGCCATGGCCTTGGTGCCAGTGCGGGAAGACTGGAAAGAAAGGGGCCAGGGCTCAGAATAAAGAGAAGCAGGGTTCCCTGTTTGGTCGATGGTCCTTTCCCAGCCAGCCCTACCGCCAAAAGCGCCAAAAATCTAAGTGCCAAGTCTCCAATCCCTCTGCCCGGAACTCCTAAGACAATTACCTGCCACGAACACTATGCTTGACTTGAACAGCAGGACACTGGCCACCGCGCCCTCCCCCAGCTTGTCTCCCACACATGGGACAGCAGTGCAGAAGGCGAGCGGTATTTACTAAGAATGGTGCTTCTGACCAGGTGAGCTTAAGGTCTGTGCCCCGGACCCTGGGGCCCAGGAACTGCGTGTCCTACCTGGAAAGGGCCTGGGGTCAAGGAGGCAGGATTCTGTCCCTGTCCCCATGTCTCTTAGCCTGCAGTGGCCGCAGGGCTGTGAGGGCCTGGGTAAACCTCCTCTGTCCCAGCCACACTCCACGTGCGCTCTGGACACATGCAGCTTCTAGTGAGTTCTGGTGGCCCTTACCATCAAATCACCTGGACTGACGCCGGACGGGGCCCCACAGCATGCTCAGGCCCGCGCAGCACTGAGGCCAAATAGGATCAGGAGCAGTGGGCAGCATCGCCCTGCCACCAGGCCCCGGGTGCCCAGAGCCCTCTGGGCGGGCGCTGAGCCTACGACCACGTCCGCGCCCGCTCCACACGGGGGGCTCTGCTCCGGCCTACCGACTGCAGTGGCACAAAGCAGCTGCCAGAGCGAGGTGCCGGAAAGGTCAAAACATTTTATTCTCTTAATTTTTTTCTTTTTTAATAAAGTTAAACAGTAAAACAAAAATTCACAAGCTGCCTCCCTGTCCACCCCCCGCCTCCCTCCCCTCCCCTCCCCGCAGTCTTCGGCGCTGGCTCCCTTTCCTTCCCCCCCACTCACACAGACACAGGGTATCCAACTAAGAGAACGAAACTGCTCTAAGGACAGGGAGACGCAATGAAGGGAGGAGGTGAACCGTGCCCACGTTCAAGGCTACACTGAGCAAGTCTGCGCTTTCTGGGCTCTGGACGGTCTCCTCTCATTAGCCAAACTGAAAAAAGAAATTCCCCGGACCAGATGCTGGAAGGCAAGAGAAGGGCTTGTTAGTCGGCTCTGGGTGGGAAGATCACTGCTCTGATTAGGGGGAGTCTTCAAGGGCGGCTTTGAACTCACACAGAAAAACCGCCAAGAGCACCAACGGCCTAGGCCCTTGGGGCTTGGGAGCACGGGAGCAGCTGTGTGTGTGTAGCCTCCAGCTTCGCTCTTGCAGAGAAGCCCGGGCACTAGACAGCCTAGACACACCTCCCCGATCCCGCGGAGAGGTGTGGAGCCTCCCTGCCTCCATCCTCAGCAGCACCTGGGCGGACCCGGACCCCGCTGGCTGGGCGCTCCGACTCCCACAGAGCTCCCTAAGTGGGGAGTCGCGTTACGGGCCTGTGAGCTGGGAACTCCCGAGAGCGGGAGGCTTACTCACCTTCAAAGCTGAAGCCCCCAGGACCGCCAAAGAATGCCTTGAAGATGTTGTTTGCGTCAAAATCTGTGGAACAGAGCAAGAAACAGGGCAGGGACCGAAAGTTGAAAAAGTTAGACACGTCTGAAGAGAACTTATGATGACACTGAGAATGGGTCTCGAAGCTTTCCCAGACGCATCCCTTACCTCCCCGCCAAAACCTCGCCGACGCGGTGGGCACATCTGCGCCCACTCCCCATGCCTACCGCTGCTCATCCCACTCGTAGAACACGCCCCCTCCTCCTTCCCAGCTCAGCCGAAGGAAAGCTTTCTTTGCCTCAACCTACTTTGCCGGACCTCCTTCTACAACTGGGATGCCACCTGCACTTCCGAGACTCACCCCACGCTGTCTCCCTATAATGCTGGGGCTGCCAGTGAGAGGGCGAAAATCCATCCCTTCACTGCTAACAACACTAAATATAGAAACGAGATCTACGGTTGATTGTATTCATTCAATTCCATGCTGTCTAGACTGTAGGCCAGAAAAAAAAAAGCAAGCCACGGTTTGTTCACCTACTAGGTGCCGGTCACGGTGCTGGGTACTCTGCATACCTGACATCGTCCCCGATTCATACTCAACAGAACCTAAGGGAGCTCAGGTAACTTGCTCAAGACCGTGCGGCCGGTGACGGCAGGAGACCCGAACATTCCAGCTCCTGCCTGACTCCAGCGCTGTGGCCTTATCACCAGACCACGGCAGGGCTGCTGCCCCCACCCCCACCCGACTTCCTAAGCTCCACAGAGGACTCATCTCCACCAGCTGATCCAACAGGCACATCGTGTCCGAAAGCGAATTCTTCCTTGCCTGTGTACCTGCTCGTCCTGGGTCCCCTAGTTCGGGGACTGCCTCCAAGTCAGCCGTCCAGCGCCACCCAGCCTCATCCTTCCCTGCGTCCAACACATCAGCAACCGCCTCCTGCTACGTCTCCCACTGTGCCCTCCAATCCTTTCCTACCCGTCATGCCTTCCGCCATCTCTCACCCCCTTCGCTGCGCCAACCCCCCTCCGCGCTGCCATCACGGATACACTTCAGGAGCCGAACTCTGGCCCGGAGCTCCCCTACTCACAGCCCTTCAAGGGCTTTTGACTGCTCGTTGCTCCTCTCAACCGCTGGGCAGAGCGATGTTCGCTATCGTGAAAACCTACGTTTTTAAAGCAAGCGCACACACGCAAGCGCACACCCCCTGAACCAGAAATAAGGATTATCTAGGTAACATCATCAATCCTATTTTAAATTCCAACAGATGGTCTTAATGGGGGAGAGAGGGCTAGCACTAGACAGTGGTCTGAGAGCCGCACGGAGTCCCTGGCCCCTCCCATCTCCCACCGAGCTCGTGGCGAGCAGCAACACCGACCGATCTGCTTTATTTTGTTTTAAGTCTTTCGGGGAAACAACTCTGTGAAGCCTGCCGGGAATGGGTGACACACGTAGATGCCAGTCAGCATACACTCTGCAGCAGGGGAGAACTTCCGCCGATACGAGAAAGCCCGTATTCCCTACTCCGGCCGCGAAGGCCTTCTGAGGGGGTATCCAGCTACTTTGGGGCCTCGTGTCTCACCTTCCCCTGCTTCGAGCACCCTCTATCCTCCCACACTCAGCCCCTCACGGCTCCCCAAAAGTATTATTTCTGCATTTCCAAGCCTTCCCTCCCTAGTGCTCACCTCCTGAGTACCCACTCTGCATCCTGAGCACCCGTTCCCCTTGACCGTCCTCACTGGGACTCCACATCCAGGAGTCGGGGTCAGATGCGGCCTGTGGGTCAGTCTGCAAAGCCCAAGACTGGGTTCTCGGAGCTCAGGGAACCTGTCTGATTTACCTTTGTTATTTCCAGCGCCCGTCACGTGCCGCACACATTACAGGTGTTTATCCGGGGGGGCTGGGGGGGCTTACACGGCACTGTGCTACACTGGCTGTCACAGACTCCCCTCTGGAGTGGCTTCAGAAGAATTCTGACAGTCCACAGCTGCCGGGTTCATCCCAGGCCGCCCCAAGCCACTCACCGCCCATATTCATGCCCTCCTCATCCAGGTCCTGTCCACTGTCGTAGCGAGTCTTTTTCTTGGGATCAGAGAGGATGGTAAAAGCTTCTCCAACTTCCTTGAACTTTTTCTCCTCCTCCTTCTGCACTTCGGCACTGGCTCCACTGTGCCGGTCTAAAGGGAGGAGGACGGGAACAACTCAGAATCACAAGAAAACAAGGTTTAAGACAGACAGCACTTCGTGTCTGATTTTAGAATCTGGAACTTCCAAAGTCCGGAGGGGAGAAACTTTCACTCTGGCCTGAGTTTGGCAGGGCCGGCCTGGTTCATTCTTCCGCGTGCCCTCCCCGCACCGGCTGTACCTGGATGGTGCATCAAGGCCCGTTTCCGGTAAGCTTTCTTGATCTCGTCCTCGGAGGCATTCTTGTCCACTCCCAGAATCTTGTAGTAATCTTTCCTCTTACTCTTCTTCAGTTCCACCTGTGCATTTTTTAGGAGCTGTTTGTGTTCTAGGAGGAGACAACTAGAGTCAGTGGACAGATCTGACTCTGGTTTCCCTTACCAGGTCCTCACCCGGATACAGATGCCTTACAGTCACAAGCTTGTTACCCATACCAGGCGCGTTAATGGTGTTTTCTTCTGAAGATTAAAAAACAAAACAAAACAAAACAAAAAAAACACTACTCATACTTTGGTTCCTCACATCAGCCTAACTACACAGAAAAGGAAGTGAAAGTAACAGAGAGGATTGAGGGCCAGAAAAGTGCCTTATCCTGCACTTGGCGTTTCTGTTCACTTCTTCCGGGCGGCGATCAAATAAGCTCCAGGGATACCCCGATCTCTGAATCAAACGATCCCGTGTCCAGTTCTAAGGGCCTAAGAGTAAGACTTCACAGTCCCCTGACAAAGATGCTCTCAGACCCCTTTACCTTTTGTTTTCTCCGTCTGATACACTTTCTCATAGTCCCGCACTGCTTCTTCATACTGTTCTGTGTCCATGTAACTGAGAAGGAAATACAGGGAGGTACAGCAACATAAATAGCAATGGCCTTCGGTGTCGCTCTGGAAGAGGCACAGCTCAAGCAAGAGACACACACTTTTGGTTGAGATGCTTCCTGAAACAGGAGTCCTTAAGCCTGCCGTGAGAAAGAACTAACTACCGATTTCTCAAGTAAAAAGAGAGCGAGATCTCATGCCACTTGCACCCAACCAGCAAAGTGAAAGTCTGCTCTGAGCAGAAAGCAACCAATGCGAGAAGGTTCCTTCTGATTTCACAGAGCCCCCAGGAGGCATCTGGACCGCCTTAGGAAAGGCAATGTGACCACACCTACCTGAATGGTTACTTGGGATTGAAACGCAAAAGAAAATTATCAAGTGAGAGCAATGGATATGGAAAAGCTTTGAAACCTGCAGTGCCATGAACATGCAGGGCCAGCTCCAATCCAGAGCAGAAGTGGGATTAGTGAGCCACTAGAAGGATCAAGTTCAAGGTGGTGGCTGCTGGCATATGCTTCCACTAAGACTCATCAATCTGAGAGATGGAGGTGAGCGAGAGAAAAGGAGACTCTGAACACAGGCTTGCTTCTATTTCAATAGTGCAGAAGAAAAAGGGGAGGGGCTGGCCCAAGATGGGAGGAATCTAGCTTGACAGGCTGATTGCCAAATCTTTAAAGACCTTCTCTTCCACAGAAGCAAAGTGGCATCTTCCATGTCCTGATAAGACCACTGGTGCCAAGACTGGCCTACCACTTAAACAGGCTGTGGTAGAAGTTCCAGAGACAGACCCCATCAGCTGGGTACAGCACAGCCGGCCACTGCACAGGAAACCAAATTTACTACACGGTCCTACACCAACCCATCTTCGCAAACACCAGAGCTCCGCCGGGCTGAGAGGCCAGAGCAGGGCAGTGCTACTGATGTGGCTGGCAAGACGGATGCCCAACTTCGTAAGCATCTCTCATTTTTCAGCGACATCTTAATTTACAACTTTAATTTTTAAAATGGTGAGAAAAGTCAGTGCCCTGCACACAGAGGGCACAAGGGCTACCAGGAGCTCAGAGAATCCATTTACAGGATGAAGAGTAATGGAAGCTGGTAGCCCAGGTGCAGTAGAATGATCTGACAGATAAGCAATCTTAATGAACATTCCATGACCTTTTGGAATGTTTTAAACTTATTATAGTAATTTCTATTTTTATTTAACGTGTTTCTAAAATCCAGGGACATCTTTACATTTAAATTTTTTTCTGTGCTGTATACCCGAAACAATATAACACTGTATGTCAACTATATGTCTATTAAAAAAGTATTTTTTTTAAGTTGAAGTAAAAGTAGAGAAGTAGAGCCTCAGGGAAAATGGGAAATTGCAGCCCATGACAGGAGATGTCGCAAAGATCTGGCATTCCCCCCAACTTCAAGGGTAAGTTGAGGCAGATTGGGGCAGCAAAGCCCCTGGTTAGGCTTTGGCCTGAACTAATCTCCACTACTTCATGTCAATCCCAGCTACATGACGGGACCACTGGCCAAATTTTGGCCAACTGTGCCCAAAAGTGCATGTTGGACCCTAGTGGGATCACAAAGGCAGAGCCCCTCGGAGGACAGTTCTGTTTCTACCACAAAGATAAGGAGTTGTCTGATTAAAGCCAGTTGATTTTTCCTTATTGAACACATACAGAGTATAACTGTCCACCCCATTATCCTCCTAACAAGCCAAGAATTTCTCTTCTCTCCCCATTCCTTGTTCAAACACTGCAGTGTGTCCACTGAGTTGACATGGGCTCATGTACCAGCCACCCCCGCCCCACTAGACACTTGGGGGACCCTGTTTGCTGGCTATTACACATAACACCACAGAAAATTTGCAGGTAGCATTTTGTATCTGTTGGAATGAGTCATTAGCTGGGTCAGAGGGTATGGGTTGTCTTCCAAAGCTTCCATGTTTGCCAGTGGTTTGCAAACAAGAGATGACTGACAGCGGGTCTCAGAGTCTGTAATACAATTCCGTAGATGCTTCTGTTTGACAGACTTACTCATCTACTTAGAAATCCACTTAAAAACAAACAAAAAGCACCACACACGGTAGCAATTTTCCTATTCTTAAAAAATGCGGATAATTTGGGGAACACTAAATGGGAGGCAGGCCACGCCCTGCACCACTGATGACACGGAGGAGCCTGAAGAATGACAGGCCTTGCAGGCATCAGTAACAGCACCAGTTCCCTGGATCTGACACTTCGTAACAAGAAATGGAACGAGTGGTGGAGGATTAGTAAACAACAAATAGGTCTTCCTTCCAGAACTTTAAAGGTAGGCTGTTTTTCTGTCTGGGAAATAATCTGGAAGAAGAAGAGATGGATTTGGGGGAGTCTCTCCTAGCCCTTGCTGAGCTTCCGGTCTGCAGAGAAGAGTCTGGATGGACAAGGTAAGCCGGGCAGCGCCCTGACTCCGAAGGTAAACCCGGGCATTGGATCTAGGTAGGCCGCCTGGCCCCCCATCACCGAGCCCCAGGAGCTACTTCAACAGGGGCTTCCTTACACTGCTGGGCGGCTGAGCCAGAGGCAATCCCTTCCAACCGAAAGGCAGTCTTCCCTAACCCAGAACAAGCAGGATAAGCACAACTCTCAGCTGTCTCCAAGAGATACTTTATTTCTTCCTCTTCCAAGCACCATACATTCATTCCACAGAACATTTACGGAGTGAGCACCTACTGTGTGCCAAGCACTGTGCCAAGTTAGAGCAAAAGTGTACAACACAAAATACAATCTCCAAAGGAAATGGATTTAAACTTTAACAAAAGGAATTTGGGTCAGGCATCAGAGGAAACTTACTGACCGTGGGGCGTAAGACACAGGCATGGGAGACTGAGGGAGCTTGTGCAAGGTCCTCCGCTGGAGGTCTATAAAGAGAGTCTAGGGCTGGAGCAATCCCACCTAGAGGCAGGGGGAAGGACCGAATGACCTCACAACGTCCCTGGGTCTGCTTCCGCATCCACACTGCAAATCCCCTGGCAGGCCAGCAGCAACGCCCTCTTCCCCTCGCCCGCCGGAGGCACTCACCACTGAGCTCTTCTCAAGTAGGCTTTTATATAAGTGGCATCGAGCTTCACTGCACTCGAGCAGTCTTCTATTGCATCATCTAGTTTCCTAAGCTTCAGGAGAGAGAGAGCAGTCATACTTCACATCTCTGCGGACCGAGGGAGCCCGGAGGCCGTGAGCACGGCTTCAAAATTCTAAGAGGATCAGTCCTGCTGGCTCCCCTGTCACACTCACTCTCGGTCACTGAGAAAGCCAGTGTCTCAGAGGGCTAAGGATACCAGGTTCGAAACTGGTTTCTCTTCTACGGGATGGAAGCCAGGCACACTTACGTGCAGGGGTAGACCACCGCTACCATTCCAGGGTAGTGCCCAAACAAGACACGGAGATAGTAACGGTGGTTCCTGCCCTCCATTCTCCCAAAGGCCAAGGAGACGGGTAAGAATTGCTCTGCTTTCTAACCACTGGAACGCTGTAAGAGCAAGGAGCCTGCTGTTCTTACGGGAGGCAGGACTACAGTGGGCCCGCAGACCGTTTCCCGTCGAGCATGGTGACCATCAGTTACGCTAGACAAAAAACTAAGCCTGCCTCATACTCTAATTTCCTCCAAATCACTCCTAAGAAAGAAATAATCACTTGCTTAGGCCAAAAGCAGCAATAATATTTGCTTTAAAAATTATCCCACAGGCTCTAGGCATTCTCTTACTGGAGGAAAAGGATCTTGAGGAAGAACAGGTAGGAATACCCTTCCGAACTGTCGCTCAAGTGCCCTTGAATTCCACAGGAAAGGTAAAAGCTTGCCTCTCAGAAGGAAGTCCCTAACAGGCTGAGCCTTCCACCAAAACCACCTTTTCTCCTTTCATCTGGCCTACCCTCATTAGGCAGAATCCCAAGACCTCTTTGATGTCCCTTAAACATACCTCTATGGGCCCCGAGACCCAGACCGAGTGCTTACCTTGGAATTCACCGTGCCCCGATTACAGTAGAGTTTAGCATTGGTTTTTATATTGTTGGGGTCTATCCCCAGGGCTTCTGTGTACAGTTCATAAGCTAGCTTGTAATTTCCTTCTTTAAATGCTTTATTCCCATCTTCTTTCTTTGCTTTAAGTGCTTTGGCATTCTACAGGAAAAAGCAAGGGGACGTTAGCTCACATCCAGAAAACCTCAGACCACGGTAGAGAGGCCCAGGTCTATTTTCGATTTCTCACACCCCAGCTGTTTACCATCACACGGACCCTGACCACCACCACCCACCCCCTGCCCTGCCCCCACTACCTGGGCTGTTTGCTGCTCACTGGTACTTCCTACAGAGTGGACAGGGGAAACCAAGATATACAACAGAATACCAGTGAGACCTGTTTACCCAGGGTTTACCTCCACTCCCTAGGATAAACATTACTATTTTTTCTTCACTGGAGGAAGAAAGAAAGAAAAAACACACTTAGGTATTAGAAGGAACTGACCCTATATGATCACATTTACCTTTAGGCAAATAAAAGTAGTTCTGAAATAATTTCTAACGAAAGGACCAAGCATCCCGGCAAGGTGGGGAAAGGAGCGATCACACTGCATGTGATCCTTGAACCTTCCAGTCTTGATTCTCTTAGAGGCTCAAAAAGGAAGCTTTCTTTCCTACTCAGATCTGGGGCCTAGCACTTACTCTGCAAGCAATGCAGGCCTTCTCATGGTCAGGAGCCATCCTGAGAGCCTGTACAAAAAACTGCACCGCCTTCTCGATACAATCTTCGTAATAAAGGCAAAGACCTCGTACATACAGAGCATCCGCATTGGTAGAATCCATTCGTAAAATGTCGCTGCAAGAGCCGGAAAGGGGCACGTTCAGCGGTGGTTTGGATCTCCTCACCATCACCACCATTCACGATTACTGCCACCAGTTTTTCTCTTGACCAAGTGTCTAGTATGGAACGTATCCCAAAGTAGACAGATCCCAATGAGCCCTTCCCATACCTTCCCCAAAGAAACCACCTTTATTTATTTACCTTTAACACACTTCATGAGTCTCAGTCTTTATTAGAACAGAGACCGGCAAATGACAGCCCACAGGGCTGAATCCTGCCTGCCACTGTTTAGGTAAATGAAATGGTACTGAAATCTAGCCACGTCGCCCGCTTATCTATTATCAATGGCTGCTTCTGCTCCACGGTAGCACAGGGGCATAGCTGCGACGGAGACTATATGACCTACAAAGCCTAAAATATTTACTACCTGGCCCTTTACAGAGCTCGCAAACCTGTGATGTAGAATGAAAATGACATTCAAACAAACAAAACACCGAAACCAAAAACCACCTCACACATCTGTTCTTCCATACCCAGCTGAAGTACCCGCTGTACTTCTACGTATCTGGCAGGTGTTCAAGTCCGGTCTAACTTTGGCTTTAAGTCCCAGGAAGGTCTGATCGGCTCTACTGATCTACCTACAGGACATATGGTAGCTCCTGCTATAGAGAGCTCCCGACGGTGCCTGTCCGGTGGTGGGGCATTTCAACGCGGAACTGGCCTCACTTCATACCTGGCCACAGACTGTGCTTCCGGATAACGACCTAGCATTGCTAAACACTCTGCTTTGAGGATTTTGAAGCGATGGCAGGCGGGGGCAAATTCTAGGGCACGGTCCATGCAGAAAACCACCTATGGGGAGAAGAAAGCAAATAAGACTCTTCATTCTGGACTCTAGAAATATCTTCATTTATAAATGTCTGGCCATAGGCAACAGACAGATTCAAAGGGAAGTAATATCAGAGTTTAGGAACATACCTAATTCATTTGATTAAACCACTGAAACGAGGAGAGCAATTGATCTGGATGATAATGACATGCCAACAGCAAACATTTAAGCACTTTATATACTGATCCATTTAATGCTCATGATTTTATAAAGTAATTTTATGAAGCACCTTATTTTATTAATGAGAAACCAAACTAAAATGCAGAGATTAAGGAAATGTGTTCGAGGTCATCAAAGCCAGTAAGTGACAGAAACGGGATTTGGTCTCAGACATTACGACTCCAGAGCCTGTTACTTTCATCACCATGTTAAGCTGCCTCCACAGGGACTGTGATCAAAATTCACTTTCTTCTAGTGTAGAAATATGATGATTTGCTACTCTGCATAACTCACCATGCTTCGCCTATTACATAAGACAAGGATACCCAAAATAACCTGATACAGAATCGCTGCTCCCCATATTATTCAAATTGCTGACAGTTCCATTCTCCCTGTGCCATAAGCCTCACATCTCACTAAGTACTGTGGCGGCCACCTTTCCACTTTTATTTTATTTTTATTTATTTTTTTAAAGATTTACTTATTTATTTTGGGGGGTGTGTGTGAGGGGGGGGGGAGGAGGGGGAAGAGAGAATCCTCAAGCAGACTCCCTGCTGAGCATGGAGCCTGACACAGGGCTCAATCCCAGGACCCTGAGATCATGACCTGAGCCAAAATCAAGTGTTGGCTGCTCAACCAACTGAGCCACCCAGGTGCCCCCCCTTCTATTTCAGTAGAAATATACCAATAAAATGGTTCGTTTTAAATGGTCCTAAATAGACTATATCAGATTACTATATTCAACATATTAATACATAAACCAAAAGGCAAGTTTCTCTCTCTCACACACACGCGCACAGATGGGATTTCTTGTCTTTCAGCTTGATAAGGCCTCTCCATACATTCCCATTTTCTCTTTTCAGAAGTCTGTTCTCTAAGCCTTCATTTTTGGTTTAGCTGCTATTGCTGGGAGATCCTTGCTGAATCATACTCTTGTCAAGGATAAATGCCCCGAAGGAGCAATGTGGAATTAAGAGACACCCATTTCATCTAAGAATCTGGCCATGGGGATCATGAAGAAATGAAGTCTGAAAACTCAAAAGCAATAATAGGTCAAATTCCAGCACCAGGCAACTGGTCAGACATTCATATAACGGAAAGCCACGCGGCTCTAAAACAGAATGAAGCAACTTTCCATGTGTCAGTACAGAAAGATCCCGGGGTGCCTGGGTGGCGCAGTCGTGAAGCGTCTGCCTGCGGCTCAGGGTGTGAGCCCAGCGTTCTGGGATCGAGCCCCACATCGGGCTCCTCCGCTGGGAGCCTGCTTCTTCCTCTCCCACTCCCCCTGCTGTGTTCCCTCTCTCGCTGGCTGTCACATAAATAAATAAAATCAAGAAAGAAAAGAAAAGAAAAGAAAAGAAAGAAAAGAAAAGAAAAGAAAAGAAAGAAAGAAAGAAAGAAAGAAAGAAAGAAAGAAAGAAAAAAAAAAAAAAGAAAGGAAAGAAAGAAAGAAAGAAAGAAAGAAAGAAAGAAAGATAGATTTCCAAGGTCTCCCAAGGGAAAAAAGGCAAGGTACAGAACAGTGAAGAGCGTATGACCTTTCATGTAAAAAAAGGAAAACCAGGACTCTGTATTTCTATCTGCTTATATATGTGCAACCAAACTGGAGGGGAACAGAAGAAACAAGACCAGAGATTACTTTAGGGGGTGAGAACTAGGCAGAGAGAAGTTTAGGGGAATACCTATCACTGAGTATCTGTTTATACTTCCAGCTTCTCCCCCGCACCAATACTTCTAACTTTTGAACAATGAATAGCACCTACGCAAAAATTTAAATTTGAGGGGCGCCTGGGTGGCACAGCGGTTAAGCGTCTGCCTTCGGCTCAGGGCGTGATCCTGGCGTGATGGGATCGAGCCCCATGTCAGGCTCCTGCGCTATGAGCCTGCTTCTTCCTCTCCCACTCCCCCTGCTTGTGTTCCCTCTCTCGCTGGCTGTCTCTGTCAAATAAATAAAATCTTTAAAAAAAAAAAAAATTTAAATTTGAAAATACGCAGAAGTAGGGAAACACCAAGGGCTGCTCCACTGTTCGTAGAACAGTGGTGGGGAGAATTCTCTTCAGGGCACAGGTTACCATCCTACAAGTTCTAAGGATTCTATGAAAGTTCAGGTATCATGTAGAGTCATGGTGCTAATTCCCCCCCTTAAAGAGAAAAAGAATGGGGGGGGATCAGTCAGATGTAAGCAGCCACACCCTGTTGCCTTCGCAACGTTCTCTGTGGAGATGGTTCTGCTCATCGGGTCAGTGGCGTGTCAGCTGAAGGCTCAGTGCTTCACTTCCCACCCCCCACTCCCCATGACTAGGGACAGCTGCAGGCAAAGAAGATCTTTGTTTCTTCCAAGTTCATCTGTTTCCCCTGCCAGGATCATAATTCTTCATTTGTGACATCACCATGAGCTACAGTGGGGGGGCTGGGATGTCACAAACAGAGGATTCTGTCACAAACTGGGGATTCTGGCTCCACAGTGGGCAAGAGAGAAAAGAAACTCAAAAGACTGCCTTTTGAGACAAAGCTTTTGCCTATGTAAACCTCAGAAAACATGACAGAAGGCAGAATCGCTTTCCAAACACACACACACCCCCCCAAAAAACTTATGAATCACAGTACAAAGACAGTGGGTATTAAAACCAATGGACAGAAGAGGGATGCTCCTAGGTTAATGCCGGGACTCTGCATAAGCTAATCAAATATTTATTACCAAATAAAAGACCTGCACAGTTTGTGACTTAAGAATAATTAAGAATAATTCTTAACAGTGCCCTTTTATCAAATGTTAATTGAGTACATTCTACAGAAAGCACTGAGCAAATTCCCACATGTGGAGTAACAACTCTGTTCCTTGGATGATACAAACCTCTTTTACGTGATCCTGAAAACTGACCCTAATCCACGTTTTTCACCTTTTTAGGGGGCCATTCACCTCCCTTTTGAAACTCTAATGAAAGCTACTTCCAAGTATCGTCTAAAGCAGAGAATTAGAAATTACACAGATGAGGCATAACCACTATAAACAAGACCTAGAAAGGTATTTAGAACTTTTACACCCTTCCCATGTTTTCAGATAGGGTCGACCCCTCTGGTGCGTAAATTTTCATGGACCATCACAGCGCCATAAATGAGAGCAGCTGCTTTCACAGAAAGGCCTAACATCAAAACGGAAGTGACGACAGGTTACATACACTGGTCAAAAATCTAAAAAGAGCCTCTACTTTTTTTTTTTTAAGATTTTATTTATTTATTTGACAGAGAGACAGCCAGCCAGATAGGGAACACAAGCAGGGGAGTGGGAGAGGAAGAAGCAGGCTCCCAGCGGAGGAGCCCGATGTGGGACTCCAACCCAGAACGCCAAGATCACGCCCTGAGCCGAAGGCAGACGCTTAACGATTGCGCTACCCAGGTGCCCCCGAAAGAGCCTCTATTTTTTATTTAGACCTGCATCTAGTTCACATAAAGCAGGAGTTAAAGATAGCTCTCATTATTCAAATTAAAATGGATTATCCCAACCTAATAATTCCAACTAGTATTCCCTCTATGACCCAGCACTTTTAGGCTACTATCTTATATCAAAAGCAGGAACAAACTCAAGTAAACTCACATTGCTTTTTATCATAAAGCCAAATATAATTAAGAAAGTAAATACGTTGGCAAAAAACATTTTTAGATGCTGGGGATGATGGGAGTAACAGGAATTCTCATTCCTTGCTGGCGGGAATGCAAAAATGGTACGGCCATTTTGGTAGTTTCTTGCAAAACTTAACATACTTTTACCACACGATCCAGCAACTGCACTTCTTGGTACTTGCCCAAAAGAGGTGAAAACTTACGTCCACACAAAAACTTGTACACAGATGTTTACAGCAGCTCTATTCGTAACTGTCAAAAACGTGACTGTAACATATGTGCCTCTGGGGGCGCCTGGGTGGCTCAGTCAGTTAAGCATCTGCCTTCATCTGCCTTCAGCTCAGCTCATGATCCCAGGGTCCTGGGTTCAAGTCCCACATCGGGCTCCCTGCTCAGGGGGAGTCTGTTTCTCCCTCTGCCCCTCCCTCCTACTCCCGCTCTCTCTGGTGCACGCTCTCTCAAGTAAATAAATAAAATCTTAAAAACAAAATGTGCCTCTGGTGGGGAATGTTGATAATGGGGGAGGCTATGCAAGTGTGGGGCAGGGGGATATGAGAACTCTCTGTACCTTCCTCTCAATTTTTCTGTGAACCTGTTCTTAAAGAAATAGTCTTTAAAAAAAAAAAAAAAAAAGAAAGGAGGGGCGCCTGGGTGGCACAGCGGTTAAGCGTCTGCCTTCGGCTCAGGGCGTGATCCCGGCGTTGTGGGATCGAGCCCCACATCGGGCTCCTCCGCGGGGAGCCTGCTTCTTCCTCTCCCACTCCCCCTGCTGTGTTCCCTCTCTCGCTGGCTGTCTGTCAAGTAAATAAATAAAATCTTTAAAAAAAAAAAAAAAAAAAAGAAAGGAAAGAGGCAAAGCCAAACTGAAGTGGTACTACACACACACACACACACACACACACACACACACCCCTTCTGTACCATATTACACACACGTGCGCACAGCCTTGTGATAAAGGGTAGATGAGATCTCCCCATAGTTGTACTTTACCTTTCGAAAATCGCGCTTCTCAAAATCCGTTTCTGCTATTTTCTCATATTCTATGACTGCATTAGCATTCTTGAACTATACCAGAAAATCAGATAAGGGAAATTTTTAATGAAGTTGTAGATTCAACAACCACAAAAATCAAGGCTTTGATGAATTATGAGTTCAAGAAAATCAGAACCACAGACTTCTCACTAATCAGGTTCGTGAAGATACAGCCCAGACCCCTAACAGGCCGGCTAACGCCCTATCTGCCACCTCAAGGCAGGAGACCAGAGATGTGCCTGATAGACATAAATTAAAGGCACGGCATCGTCAGAGGTTGAGTAGAAGTTTCTAGATTCTCACTAAAACACATCCAGGGGTAAACGGGGTATATATGGAAATGGAACTGAAACACATTTTAGCTGCTACTGATGTAGTCAGGATTTGAATTTACCCAAGTTCTTTAACTGCACTCAAAGCAGTCCCTTGCAGCATCTGCCCGCTCCTCGGCCATCTCAGAAACCCTCCATTTCACAGACTTCTAAAGCTATAAATTATATTCACAACTCTGTCTACAAGTAAGAAACTGAGGCTCGGACAGGCCATGAGACTTGCCTACAGTTACCCAGGTGTGGTGATGGCAGAAGTGAGACTAGGTCTCAGTTCTTATTTGTTTTATTTTTTTTGTAGCTCTCAGTTCTGACTTTCAGGTCACTATACCACAGCGTCCCCTTCCAGGCGGACACCACCAGAACCGTACCTCCTGCTGTGCCTGAGCGTTTTTGTGATCCAGTTCTAGGGCTCTCTGGAAACTACGACACGCCGCCATGGCATTCCCTAGAGATAGGTGGCATTTGCCCTCTCGTAGATGGCCCTAGAAGAAATGCAAAGAGGGAAGAAAAGGAGCATGACTGGCCAAGCAGAGAGCAATCAGCAGCGGTAACAAACACCCACACAAAGCCCACACGGGATGAAAGTGGCCAGAGCAGTGGTTCTCACCCAGGGGAGAGTCCACCCTCCAGGGGACGGTTAGCCATGTTGGAGACATGTCTGGCGCTCAGCCAGGGAGGAAGGGGTGCTACCTACACCTACCGATGAAAGAGATGCTGCTAAACACCACACAACGCACAGGACAGCCCCCACAACAAAGAATTACCTGGTCCCAAATGTCTACAGTGTCCAAGGCTGAGAAGCCTTGGGCTAGAGGAACTCAACGGCAGCAACTGGTCCCCCCCAAATGGCCGCATTACGTACCCGGACGAAACTGTCATCCAGCCTCACTGACTGCTGTGCGTCTCCAAGAGCTTCCCGGAACTTTCCAAGCATCATCAAAGTGGCTGCTCGATTCCCGTAATAGCTAGCATTCTTAGGACACATATCTACAGGGAGGGTGGAAGAAAGTAAAATAAAGCCTAGCACGGGGCACTGCTTCAAAAACTCAGGGGCCATCTCCCCGCAGAACTACATCAAGGTAATCAAATTGTAATAGGAATGCTGACATTCTCTCTAAGGCCATGGCCACATTTTTGACTACCTGTGCAAACAGACAGCAGCAATGGTATGATCAATTAAAACATAAAAGTCACTTAAATGTAACAGCTTTAAAGCGCGCTGACTGCCCTTTCAAGGGAAGGGGTCAGCATATTCACCTCCTGAATGAATTGCATTATATATAATAAGAGAGGAAAATGAATTTGCATTTGTTGAATCAGGGGTGGGGAGCCTGTAAGCAAGTTAGGTGAGAAACATGCCGACACGGGATTCAACCATGCTGGCAGCTGGAGCACGAAGTTAAGACTTGATAAGTAATATCTACAAGAGCCATTTTCTAACATGGTTAAATGAACTGGAAATGGCTGAGGTGCATTTAGGGGGTTATCTTTTTGCCATATCTAGAATTTCTGGAATTGCCTTTGTCAAACGAAGAACTACCCATTTATAAGCCATCCCTCGTAAGCCAATTAAGTCCAAAAGAGTTCGCACAGTTAAGTTATGAACCCGCTAAGCCAAAGGCTACTTTTCCAAGAGGCGTTACTTATCATAGTATTTATATTTAGCAAATTTATCTTCCAACATAAGCAGCAGGTCCTTCTCACCTATGGCTTTTGTATAATAGTTATAAGCTTCATTGTAATCTTTCTTGGCATAGTATGCGTTTCCTTGTTCCTTGAAAGACTCTGCTTCCCTGAAAAGGAAAGAGAAAGACCAGCGTGTTAGACCCAGGGAATAACCTCTGTAATCTCACGGGAGCGATCTCTGGTCTAGAGCCCCGGGCATATTGAGCTGAAAGTCAGTGCGATGTACTTGAAGGAATTTCTAGATTTGTTCAATGCTATTTTTTGGTCACTTAGATACATTCAAACTAAATCAAGAAAACCTCTCTCATGTTGCCTGACCTTCCTCGCTATTCCTGTCTATGGTCATATCCCACACAACAAGCAAATTTTGACACCCTCTCACAGAGACTGAAATTTTTTAAGTTTACTTATTTATTCATTAAGTAATCTCTACATCCAACATGGGGCTCAACTCATGACCCCGAGATCAAGAGTTGCGTGTTCCTCCATCAGAGCCAGCCAGGTGCCCCTGAATTTTTATATTTATTTCCTTTCCACTGCGTCACAGCTGCTGCCTCTTCAGCAAACATAAAAAATCAGTTAGACATCACTCCATTCAGGGGCAATGATTCCTAAATGTGAAATGGGTCACATCCTTAGAGTTCTAATGATTTATTCTCTTGAAACTCGACTGGCTCATGCATTTGTCACTAACAGGACAAGCAGAGCAAAAGCAGGTGGCAAAGGAGTTAAAAGCATAGCATATTGTTGTTTAAGATGGAGGACGGAGTTGAGTGACAGCAGAGACCAAGAACTTAGATAACAGGGACGTCTGAGGTATAGCAGCCTGCCAGTGCCATGCTGAGTACCCATCTACTGATGTTCTCTCTGCCTATCCCATCTACGTGGGTACTTACTGCCCCCTCTATCGTTCCTATAGTACCCTGTATAACCACCAAGTGGCTAATATCAGAATTCCTGCCCTACTCCAAGATCCATTTTTGAAGCTGTGCCATTAGACAAATTGTACTTTCCGAAAGGAACAATGTTATGTAAGGAGAATTATATGCCAGATAAAGGAACTAGAATTGAATAAGACATGACCAACAATGTCTTAAAAGAACTAGTAACCTCTACCAAAGATACCCCAAATCATTCCAATCACCACTTTGAGTGACAAAGATAATTCTTTACCCAACTGATTCCTGTAACATAACTAAATATCTGAGCATTTTTGTTATAAGGAAGAATCTTTGTTTCTTTTTCTGTCCTCTACATATCCAAAAAAGAATCTAGTTCAAGGGAAGTAAGGACAAAAGTACCTAATTCTTAACATGGTGATGGTATGGGAGCTTACAGCTTGATTCTATGGACATCAGCACTGAGAAGATTTGTGATTTATTTACTTACGTATTTTAAACTACAAAGTGGTAAAGCCGCCCTCCTTTTATTTAGGCGATCTCCCTTTCCATTCTTCTCCAGCACTGTCCTGGCAAGCCCTACTAACATGAAAAGGCTGCAAGAAGAAAGGAGAAGGAAAATGGCAATGATCTATAAATGCTGACAGATTTGAACTGTGATGGACATAAATCTGCCTGAGTAATTTACACCAACTGGTATAATGCTATAAAGAGAACATCTGCTATTAGAAGTCCTCAAGAAGGATCCCCCAACTGCAAGATTTATAGGACCAACTGCAATCTTTCTACATGGTGTACACCATACTTTAACTCTAAATTAAGCAAGGCACTATAAAAACTATGAGGAGCCTATCCTTTCAGAGCAGACATGCCAAGAGATCTGAAGAAAGGGCTTTCCAACACTGGATGTCAGAAGTCAAACAGCCGTGAAGAAATGGAGTGGTAAATTCAAAAGAAACATTGGGCCCACAATGCACCTGAGAAGATCTGGTTTTCTCTGCGGTTGGCTAGTGGCTAAGAATACACAAATCCTTGAGGAAAACCAAGGGTATCCAGGCACTTGGACAGACACCATATTAGCAGTAGAAAGCCTGTTAATCAAAGGTGAAGCGATCTGTAGAGCTACAGAAAGGTGCCCTTTCTTTACTAAAACACCAACTTCCGTGGAGGTGAGGGGCTTCACCACCAGCTTCTATAAAAACACAACCGATGCTTTCTGTGGAAAGTCAGAAATAATTACTGAAGCCAGGTACTTTCCATGCATTATCTTCCTACCAGGTGTTTCATTATTCCCATTTCTCAGAGGAGTAAAATAAGGGGTAGAGATTAAAAACTGGCCCACCGACAGGATGTCAAGCCACACCTGTCACATTCCAAAGCTTGTGCACTGTCTACTATGCTGAGCTTTCTCTCCAATGCACGTCTCTATCTAGTGCTTAAGACTTTAAAAATTAATCTGTCCTGCTAGGAATAAGACATGGGCAATGAACATGAATTTCTTCAAACTAAGACCTAAAATAGCCCCAGCATATAAAATCCAACTCCAGAACGACAATCTGGATTTAAACAAGCTAAATGGCATTCCTAACAATCAGTCGCACAGACAGCAGGGCTCCTTTCTCTTTAAGACGGAAGACCTAGTGAACTGGACTTTGCTTCCCCCAAGAAATGCATTTCATTTTAGTAAATGGTGAGTAGATTCCATTCTAGAGCAAACAAAGCGAGTAATGTAGAGTCAGCCCACAGCAGAAAGAACAAGAAGAATTGTGTTGTGACAAGTTACCATGTTTTTAACCTCACACTGCACAGCATCAGGCCAGAATTAGCTATTCCCACACAACTGCCTCATGAAAAGGACTTATTTTCATAGAAACATGGTTGATTAACAGCTGCCTAAACAATGGGCACTTAGTGCTTTTACGCTGAATGCTTATTTTTTGCCTCCAGGTCCAACTCCCAAAGTGGAGTCCCTCCTTCATTTGAACCTCCCCACCAAACACGCGACAAGCTTTAACCAATGGGCCTGACCCTGTGAGACCAGCCGAGGAAAAAGCGGATCTTTGGAATCCAGCATGGCAGCAGCAAGAACTGAACAAGGCTGCGTCAGGAACAATTCCAGGGTCAAATCCATTCAAGTCCTGCCCTGGGAGTCTGAGAAAGGGCTGAAGCTTGTTCAAGTTGCCCTTACAGCAAAGGGACTGAAGGATGAGATGTCAGAGGCGTGGGACTGGAAAAGAAGGAGAAGAGCTGGTTAACACCGGAATTGAGGGCAGTCTGGCGCTGGTATCTGTCACTCCACTCACCGCCAGGGTCAACTGATTTGATAACCAAGTGAGGTTACAACACGTACCTGCCAAAACACATCAGCACTGAGAAAGGAAGGACTGGAATTAATTAGGTCCACTTGGACCAACCAAAAAGAGGAAAGGAGTCCAAAAGGGACTAAATTACACTACGGGTTATTTTCTAGGGCTACAAAATAAAATTCAGACTAAACCCTGAAATATAATACCACATCAAAATATAGACATGGCCATGACTGACCTGCTGGAGCTATAAATAGCTACACTACGTCTCTAGTGCTTTTTCAGATTCTCAAAGGCATTCCTACGGAAGGTCTGGGCCTCTTGAAGGGTTATGGCGATACTATCACAAGCCCTTCAACAGAGGAAGAGCCAGTGAGGTACCCAAGGCAGCCGCACACAGGCTGCCTAACTCTAACAGTCCCAGGTTTTTTCCCCACCAGACCCTGTTAACCAACGTCAAGGTTTTTAGATTAAAAATAATTTATCTAGTTTCCCATCCAATCTCTAAGCAGAATAAGCTTTACCCCTGACTCTCCAGGAGATGCTGGGAAAGACTCTACCCTCCACCAAACCAGTCCTTTTAACAGTGAGCAACAAACTCCTGTGAAAAGAGCTACTGAAAGATTTTCAAAGACTTCTATCCTCTTTGGAGGTCTGGGGGAGGGTCCACCACAACAGGATCAGTGCTGGAGGGCCTGGGCGGCCTTCCCTCCGACAGATACAGGTAAGGAGACTACATTCCACTCTTGGTCTGCTTTGCTATTTTAAAATGTATTTATTTTTTGGAAATAACTTCATCAATCAGAAAACTGCAACCGGACACCTGCTCTTCTACATTACACGTTAAAGATCTGTGTATCCTCTGATCACACAGTTACACTCTCTCTCCCCCAACGCAGCACTCATTCATCACGGATGCTCATTACTCCAACGAACAGTGCCAAGGGAATCATTTGGTATCACACAGGTCTTAGCAGGGCTCAGCATCATGTGATCAATTCAGACAACTTGGGCTGATGATCACCAGTCAACTCTGCACATTTACAGCTCAGCTAAATTAAACATACATCAGAACACCACAGTTCACGTTGCGACGTGACCCAAATTAGATGCCCTATAAAAATCTCCATTTTCTCTCTAAATACTTCCAAGTTGAATGGTAAAGCAAGATCTTCGCCTTAAGCCAACCAGTCTATCTCTTAGCAATGAAAGGGAATTTTATTCTGAGCTTTCATTAATGCAGGATTCACTGGGTGGCAAGTTTTTTGTGTTTTTTTTTTTAAGATTTTATTTATTTATTTGAGAGAGAGACAGCCAGCGAGAGACGGAACACAAACAGGGGGAGTGGGAGAGGAAGAAGCAGGCTCCCAGCGGAGGAGCCCGATGCGGGGCTCGATCCCAGAACCCCCTGAGCCGAAGGCAGATGCTTTATGACTGAGCCACCCAGGCGCCCCCTGGGTGGCAGTTTTTAAAACGCCCTCAATATGACTGAGTTCTCTTTGGAAATGCTTCACATTTCATGTATTTGTGAATTATTAAATAGGAATGAGATGCTTCAGTAATCGTACAGTATCAGTTTAAGATTTAGTTTATCTGTGCATAAAAATAAAGGCTAGTGGGTGCCTGGGTGGCTCAGTCAGTTAAGTGTCTGCCTTTGGCTCAAGTCATGGTCCCAGGGTCCTGGGATGGAGCCACTGCACTGAGTTCCCTGCTCTGTGGGGGAGCCTGCTTCTCCCTCTCCCTCTGCCTGCTGCTCCCCACTGCTTGTGCTATCAAATAAGTAAATTTAAAAAAAAAAAGAAAGAAAAAAGAAAAAGACTAGCACAGTTCACTATTCCATAACATTTGCAACCTAGGAAATGTGGATTAGATTTTTGTATGACAAAAACATACCTGACTGCTTTTACTTATTTCAAGTATTTGGGTAGAGTAATATATTTTTCATAAAGTTCAGCTCTTCTAATAGCCATTAATAATATTTTAAATCAAAAGAGATGGAGAAGCTTGAATGAGAGCTTCTTTTTTCTTCTTTTTGTGCATTTTCTTGATGTATTCGGCTACTCCTGATGTGGAAGAAAAATCTAACTGCTAAAAATACAACTCAGGGGGCGCCTGGGTGGCACAGTGGTTGAGCGTCTGCCTTCGGCTCAGGGCGTGATCCCCGCGTTGTGGGATCGAGCCCCACATCAGGCTCCTCTGCTATGAGCCTGCTTCTTCCTCTCCCACTCCCCCTGCTTGTGTTCCCTCTCTCGCTAGCTGTCTCTATCTCTGTCTAATAAATAAATAAAATCTTTAAAAAAATAAAATAAAAAAAATAAAAATACAACTCAGGACAAGATGATTTCTTTTGTTAGAGCAAAGGAGTGTTTCAGGGCCTCTGCTTCTGGAGACTACTTTACTGGCAGGAAGAATCTCGGAAGAAGATACCTATTAACAATAAAAATTTATACTGCCCCTGAGTCAAATATCCTTTATGCATTCTTACTATACTTACTACTTCCAAAATGTCGCCTTCACTCTATGACTGGTGCACCCATTTCTTTTATTCAGCCAAGTTTACTAGTTGTCTGTTGATCTAGAAACATCCTCCACCCTTTAGAATTTACGGGATCTTGGCCAGTCTCAGAGTAAATTCCTCCCTCCTTCCCACAGTCCAAGACCTCTTGTCCCCAAAGGCATGTCACAGGGCCTGTTTCATGTTGTACTCCCTCTGGCCTCCATGAGAGAATGAAGTCAAAGAAGCCTGGGAGCCTTTTATTCCATCTTACGAAATGCATACTACTCGTTCTTTTCTAACTAGTCTAGGGAAGAAATGACAAGTTTTATACAGGTAGGTGGAGCAACTCCACGGATTTAGTGCTTGCTGAATGCAAGGTGCCACATGCTGGGTGTGAATAAAGGCTTCATAACGGTCCAAAGAAAACAGACAGAGGGCTCTCCAACTGCTACCGGGTGATAAAAGTGGGCTACCCAGCTTCCTTTACCCAATTTGCTTTAGAATAAACAGCTTCTGCTTTCACTTTAAAGCACAATTAAAATACCCACCCTTCTCCCAAAAAGAGGGGAGGAGATGAAGATGAAGAAAACTCATTAATGTACCAGTTCAAACTGTTCTCTTTCTGGACATTCGGGGGGTGGGGGGGGGGAGCCTCAACAGGGGCAGAGCTAGAAAGGACCATGTGGAGTCACAGATACAGTCTACACAACACAGTAGCACTCTCTACTGCTCGAGTAGGGAAGGACACCAGGCAACACACTGGAGTTGGCGATGTCATATTCAGTGGGGGGGGAAGCAACCAACTCATCACTCGACCCAGACAGAAATCCTATTATTGCACACACAAAGATATTCACACAAAACAGGTGACTCAACCACGATAAATTTATGCTAGTTCCTTAAATGGGAGGTGTCACGATCTGTGGCATTGGTATACCTAAGCTTTACTCCAGGGGAAAGGAGACCCAACCATAAAGCTGATTCTGAGAAACAAGCTTCTCAGAAGCCACTCTGAGGACATAAGTCACTGGCCTTTTAGCAACAGCCAGAGGCTTGCTTTCATAACATACCCCAAAACCCACCATTTTCTATCCCTTAGTTCCCCATTCTGTGACATCTCCTACTACCCTCGTCGGGACATTAGCACCCAACAAAAATCTAGAACTAAGGAACTATAATTAAGAAAAAGGCTGCTTTCTGAGTTTTTTGGGGAGGTGGGGGTGGAGGTGGGAACCAGAGTGGGGAGTCTAGACTGTCAACTGGTATGTGGCTTCTAAAGTTCTTACAAAAATAAAGTTCTCTTGGGTTCCTTACTTTAACAGGTGGTTGACTATCAGAGCAAACTGCCAGAGTAAGAACTCTCAGGATAGAAACTCCCCAAGTATTAGAGAAAATGTTGCTTGCCTCACACACCCTCCCCAAAAACCTAGTAACAAAATCAGAAGAGATGGTTAACACTTTGCTTATCTGACAATATGGCCTCCCCACAAAAACTTTAAGTCCTACGACAATAGATTAGGGGTCAGAATTAGACTCTGAAAGTCAAATACTCCTCTTCATATTTTCATTCTCTAAAGTCTCAACCACTCATACCCCTGCCGATGGTGGATAAAACACAGGAACTGCTATTCTGATTTAGATGGGGAAGAAAAACTATTGTCAATCCAATAAAATGAACAGATAGTGGGATAACTTGTGTCATGAATCCTGCTCTTACTGCTGAAATTCAGACAGTTTAAAAGAATACCTGGAACGACCTCTAAGTAACTTCCACATCACTCAGCACTGGAGAAAAGGGACCAAACATTAGTGGAGTAAGGGAGAAATGGGCTCTCAGAGGGACTGTGCATCAGACCACAAGGCACCTAGGCAGCCGCTGACCATTGTTCTCCAATCTTCTAAAGTCCTAGAGAAGAAAAGCAAAGGCAAGTGCCCAGTACTCAGCTTTTAAAAACTTTTAAAATAGTAGCTTCAATGACTACACTAATTCCTGATTGGCCGGAATGTTCAATAAGCCTGGGTTTTAAGCCAATCAGATTTCTGGTCGTTGGGAATGGACTAGACACTAGAGCAACTGCCATTCAACTTGGCTCAATTTGGTTTCTGGTTCTGGTTAGTATGTGGACCTGAATTAAAGCAGCAAGGACAGAGAGACCCTTCCTCTGTACCTTAAGTCCAGTTATAATTATTTAAAAGATTTTTAAGTAATCTCTACACCCAACGTGGGGCTTGAACTCACAACCCCAAGATCAAGGGTGTATGCTCTATCGACGGAGCCAGCCAGGCACCCCTGATTTAACAATCTTGCTACTTGCTAATATCAGGTTCAATTAATCAAGTAACTAACCAAATTCAATCCTGGTGTTCAGGATTCTGTATTCCTAGCTTTATCCTTAACCATGACTTATTTGTCCCATCTCCCATTTCTTCACCTCTGACCCCACACTTCAACTATATCAAAATGAAAATGAAGGCTGAAAGCAGTGTTTTCACTGATGTGAATTTAAGGTCAAAGATAATATCCCATTCAGCTTGTGGGCTTACTGAAATGTCTAGCTGCCTATCCTGGAACTTCAAGAGAAAGTTTAGAGAGACAAATACCTAAGAATTTAAAACAGAGGAAGAAGAGCTGGGGAAGGCATCCGCACAAGCTCTTCCGGTTATGGCCATGAACTTCAAAATGTCCCAGGAAGTTGTAGTAAATCAACAGCAACGGCAGCAGACCCTGAGATATGGATTCAGGGTTCGGTGCTTCCCACCACCGATATGAATAGAGAAACAAAAAGCAAACTCTACAGAGTTTACTACACCTGGATACTGAGAAAGGATCTAGTGTTCTTGCTTGAGTCCCCCGTGAAAACAGATACAGAGATCATCAGATCAAGGAATCAGATAAGGATGTTCTACTTCCTAAACCTACGCTTCCATTGGTTCCTTTAGGCCCTATTGTTCAGTCACACCGGATACATGCTGAGACACAGAAGTGTTTCCTCTATTGATGAGGAACTCGAAATCCTTCGATTTTACCATAATAAAGACTACCTACAGACACTTCCCCACCCCAGGAAAGGTGACCAGAGAGCCTTCGCTGGAGACAGGTATTCACATATCAGATACAGCAATCAGCAACTTCCCAGGAAAGTGAGGCCTGAAATTAAATTAAATTAAATTAGCTGAATTGTAAAACCTCTGAAATTTAGCTCTCTGGCTCCCCAAGCAGCTTTTTCTGTTCTGGTGGGCAAAGAGAAATAAACAATCTTCACGTTCAGAACCCTGATCTATTTTGGAGTGCCAACTAATACATCTTTTATTTTAGCCTCTCAGCTGCTATGGGGGAAAAAGAACTTTGTCAGAGTGACAGGCAAAAAAAAAAAAAAAAGTCCATTCTTTTCTCTTTAGAGACACTAAAGCTAATGAAATAAAACATGCAGCCATTTAAAATGCTGCAACCATGAGGCCCCGCGTCTTGAAAGCTCTTCTCACTTTGCCCCCCCACCCCCGTGGGACTGTAACAATTTAGTAGCAGCAGCATGCCCTTGAGCCAAGACGCAAGGAAGGAAGGACTCCTTGCTGGACTTCACAAAAACAACCCAAGAGACCCATTAACTCCCATGTCCCCAAGTGAACTGGTAGTAGGACTGTAACAAAAGACACAAACTTGGCCAAATGACTAAAGGGCATCTGAAGGGATGTCCCTATCCCTGCCCTCTGCTATGGCTACACAGGATTACAGAATACATGAAAAATGTAAAACCACCTTCCTCCAAAACTTCTACATCATCACCGCATTTTCAGCATTGGAAAACCATACATAAACAAGGTTTTTTTCTTACTAACAGAGCCCAGCGTTTACTCTCCTAAGGATGACTTATACGGCAGAAAGTCAAACTGATTTTGTTTATTTCACTATATTTTCCTTTTGATTTGCTCACATAAGTGATATATCAGTATCTGTTTTATTTTAACTAAAAGAGATCTATATAAATATGTATTACGTATAAGTCTATTTAGCAACGATGTATTTTTTCACAGTTAAATTTACAGTATTTTTTCTCAGCGGTAGATAAAACAACTGTGCATTTTACAATCAATGACATCTTAAATTCCACGAAATAAGGCAGTTAACCCAAGTCAACACCCCTCCCTCCTCATTCTGCTGCACTGCTACCAAATATTATGTTTTTGTGTCATGTGGTCATGTTACAGCATCACCTATTTTGCATTTTTTAATATATCTTCAGGTTCATTTACTATAATTTTATGAGGCCGTGTTTCTTTGTTTGTTTAAAGAAGGACCTGCTATAGATAGAGGGCTTTGAAGTAAAACCCCAATTAGGGACAAACTAAGCGGGAGAGGGTTTTTTCAAATTACTACATAGAGCCCAAGTCCCTATTTATGGCACACACAAAAAAACCCCACTGAACGCTTTACAATACCAAGTAAATCCTTGTAATTAATATAAGCTCTGTCTGTTTGGGGTTAGGGGTGTGGGAGGTGTGTTTCCCATCTTGCAGTTCCTTAATGATGCTTAATCCCAAATACCTGAGAAGCACTAGGTATGTGAAAACTCAAAACTAAGAACAGTGACTAGACTCTGGTGTCCTGCCGTCTCTATTATTCCGGGTACTCACTACACACTTTGTCAAGCCTCTCTGTTCTCAACAGATCTTGGGACACAGGCTGCAGTGAACTACCCTGAAGCTTGATAGCTATTCATTCTGCCATAGTGAGTACCTCCTGTATTTCTAACTTGGATAGTAAAAAAAATTCTCAGAATCCTGGTTTCAGATCTCATGAAAGGCAGACTGAAGCCATACAGGGTTTAGAACAAAGATATGAAAGATGAGGGAAGGAGACTGAGGGAACTGTAGCCAATTAATCTGCAGTTGATAAGGAAAGCGCTCCGGGCTTCCAGAACTTTTTCCTTAATTCTCCTTCAGGATTAGCACAAGTATGACTACCCACAACTGTGTTCCAACCCACTTCCAATAACCTGCCTTAGCTGTAGCCAGAATCCAGAGTGTTCTCGAAAACCACTCACTCAGCAGCTCCCTTGGCTAGTCCAGACTGGCAATCTCGAGCCACTGCGGCCGCCCAACAGTGCCAACAGCGCCCAAGCAGCTGCCTTCCTCTCTGCTTAACTTAAGAAAGAACAGTACTGGGAAGAATGAGGATCTTCCTCCGGAAGGACGGAGGGGCAGGAGTTTGACGTGTAGAGCATGAGACAGGGCCCTCACTCTTCCTTCTTTCTCCCTCATCTCCGACTTCTGGGGTACGGAGAAGGGGCGCCAGGTCAATAATGGAGACACACTCGGACCCAGGCTAGTGGTCACTGGGGGTACGTTACTGAGCAACGGGGGTGAGGAGAACAGGGGGCAAGGAGAACAAGGGCTTTGTAGATGCAAAGTGCTGATAGACAACAATGCATAGAAGTTAACAAGAGAAGGGGGGGACGGGGGCGATGTCGTTATCGTCGTTATCGTCGCCGCGCAGCCTCCCCCACCCCACAACAGACCTCTGAAATCCCCTCAGAGACCCGGCCTCTACAATAAGAGCGACGTTCCTCCTGGCCGAAGAACGGAGGCTGTGCCTCCGCTTCCCAGCCAGGCGGAAGCAGGAGGGGAGGGCCGACCTCCGGGAGCGCCCCTTCAGGGGGTCTATCCGGACTTAGTTGGGGGGGTCGCGGAGGGCGGGGCATCGCCTCAACAGGGGCTGCATCATGGCAGGGACGGGTTTCCCGGGGTCACGGAGCTGAAGCTCACCCCTTCCACTCCCCCACTACCCGGCTACCTCTTCGCTTCCTCGTCGTCGTGCAGCTCTGGCTCGGTCGCCGCCATTACCACATCGCACTCCGCGGCAGCCGCCATCTTACCGCCGGGACCAGAGAGGCGGGTGGGAGGCAGGCGGTGAAGAGCACTTCCGGCTGGAGCATCGAGCAGCTCAGCGGCGCTGCGCCCAGAGAGGCTCCCTCGGGCCCGTCTACCAGCGAGAGGCTCCTCTTGGGGCCAGAGCGGCCTCCCGCCCCCGGAGGTCCACGGTGGTCTCCGCGCCGGGGCGGGGGCCCAGGGACGGTTCCTGTGCGTAGGGGGCGCCACTTTATCCGCGGGTCCGAAGTGGGGGGTTACAAGAGGGTGACGCCTCTCTAGGCCTGAGTTGTCCTCAGTATGCTGAGAGCTTCGTTGCCATAGCAACTTCCAATCCTAGAGAGTCTCCAGTAAGGTTCAGGAGAGTCGAGTTGGGTCGAGGGCTCGATGACCCAGGACTCCGGAGGAAAAGATCCCCCACTACTACCTTCCCGACCTGTCCACAGCTTCCTCCCGGGAAAGGCAAGAAGACACTTTGAGCCCAGTTCCTCCAGCTTTCATCGGCCCTTGGAAGCCCTGCCCAACCAAGCCAGGAGAACGCAGGGCGTCTTCACCCCGCGCCTTTCATCCCCTCTGGATCTCCAAGCAGCAACTGGTTCATCACCCTAATGACGCTGATCCTTTTATGAGGCTGCTTTCATGTCAGCTGCCTGGGAGTGCCATCTCAGCATTAAGCCTAGGGAGGGTGGCACGGCGCCCCAGACCCTGCCCTAGAGTTTATAAGGCAGCTTGCAGGGTGAGGTCCCTGCTCCGTAGTGTCCCCAGTACTCTCACCCTTTATAGTAACACCCTGCTCAGCACGCTTGCCTTGCCGAATGCAGTCTGAACTGGGAACTCAGGGCAAGAACACAGCCCAATCATCTTTGTAGTAACTCGCTCACCCAAACCGATAGTATTTGTGGGTATGAATTAAACTGGAGTTTTCTGAGGTTAAATTGGGTGAGTTTGAGGTTAAAATTTTAGAGTTAAGGGCTCCTGGGTGGCTCAGTCGTTAAGCCTCTGTCTTCGGCTCAGGGCGTGATCTCAGAGCCCTGGGATTGAGCCCCGCATTGGGCTCCCTGCTCCGCTAGGAGCCTGCTTCCTCTCCCACTCCCCTGCTTGTGTTCCCTCTCTCACTGGCTGTCACGCTCTCTGTCAAATAAATAAAATCTTAAAAAAAAATTTTTTTTTTAGAGTTAAGAGGGACTAAAATAAGGGGGCAAGTGAATTTAAAAAGGCTGGACTCCTTTCCTCCATTCTTCCATTGTATGCTCCATTCTCAGTAGGCTTCTTGCAAGGTCCTGCCAATCACAGTGCTAAGGGAGCAGAAACCACACCCACCACTGGGTAGGGAAGGATGGGAGAGTCTCAGTGGGTGGGAAGAGAGAAGTCATTCATCCAGCCAATCATTCACTAGCCTCTCCAAAGTGCCTACTTTGTGCTAGGTTGGGAGGGCACAGACTCACAGACCACCTGCCCTGCCTGCTAATGGCTCGCTGTCTACCGTCTACTGCAGGAAGCTAACCTGTCTTTAGACTGTCTTCCCACTGTGTTCTTTGCATCTAAGCCAACTCATTTACTCTCATAGCTTTAATTTTAGCTGTAAATGACGCTGAACTCCGTTGATACCTCCAACCTAGACTTCTCAGTTGTGAGTTCTAGATCTCCATATCCAACTATCTACTGGATCACTTGGGTGTTTCACAAATCCTGGAGACATAACATATTTAAGTTGACCTTGTCATTCTCTCCCCACTTTTCAACAAAAGAAAAAAACAAATGCAGTACTTGATTCTCTTTTCCTGAATTCCTTGTCAAATCGATTCACCATTCAACTGGTCACCAAATTAGAAGGATAGCAGACATCACAAACTCCCTCTTTCTCACTCCTGACTCCCAACTTATCACCAAGTCTTGATTCTCCTACCAAATGTCTTCTAAATCTCTCTCTGTTCCATCCCAATTCAGGCTCTTATCATTGTTATTCTTAAAACTTGGAATACTACCATAGTCTCCTAACTGGGTCCCCGTCTCATCTCTCTCCATTCTTTACTCTTCTGCCAATGACTTTCTTAAAAGCAAAAACTGATCATGTCACTTCATGGGCATAAAATCTATCAATGGCTTTCTACTGCTGTTAGGATAGTTTGAACTCTTTGACCTACCACACAAGGTCTTTGATTATTTGCCTCCTTTCCACAATCAATATCACCCCAAATACTTGTAGTTCTAGAAAATGCCATGACTTTTGCCCGTTTCCTCCCACACCCTTCAAATCTCAAAACAGACATAACCTCCTTCAGGAAGTTATCCATGATGCCCGCTGTTCCTGAAGTGAAATGCCCTTTGCTGTGCTCCCATAGCACCGCGGTAAGACTTCTCACCGTGCTGTGCTGTAATTGTTGGTTTAGGTGTCCAGGTCCTCTGGACAGTGAGTTCTAACAAGCAGCTACCTTGTCTAATTCATCCATTTTTTCCTCAGCATGTGGTTTTGTACCTGGCACAGAGTAGGTGCTCAGAAGACATCTGACGAATAAACGACTGAATAAAAAAAGTGTTACTACGCTATGGTAGCCTTTAGAGAAAGAACATTTGGGCATCAGAGACACCAGCACCCCGCATCCAGAGAGCCTAGAACCGTGTGCTCAGGTGCACAGGCAGCCCAGCTCCTGTCATTCTCCCCGCCTGCCTCTGGGGGCGCTGCGTGTTCGGCTCCTGCTGGCCGCCGCCGGAATTGGTCATGCCGGACGGAAGCTGGGGGGCGGGGCCAGACGGAGCCTGGAAGGAACCGGGAGGAGAAGCAGAGAACTTGTGGCTGTGCTGCCCCTCCCCTGGTCCCGGGGCGGCTGGAGGGGCCCGGCCGGGGTGCTGCGAAGGCTCCGGGAGGTACGGAATTGGGAGGCCACCGCGTCCGGGCCGCCTTAGGTGGAGGGGCTCTGCCTCCGATTCCTTCTGGGCCTCCCCCCTCCGGGGGAAATCGGTGGCGGAAGCCCTCTGGCAGTCGTCTCTCTTAAGGGTATCCCTTACTTGCGGGCCCCGCAGGCGGGAGGAGGGGTCTGTATCAGGAGTTTACTTGAGAGGTCACTGTTTGGGACGCCTTTTGGGAGCACATCTGTATCTGCTCTCTGGGGCAATCTTGGTCTGGGGTTCCTTCCGGGAAGCCTGTGTTCGGGATGCCTTCGACGAGATCTCTGCCTGGGGTCTCTTCGGGGAAGGGGTTTCTGTGTCTGAGCCTCCTCATCCTGCTTTGTCAGTTCAAGGGCAACACAGATTTTCTCCTTTCCGAAGCCCTTTCCCCTTAGATTCTTTCACTCTTTTCCTTGTTGTCTGATGTTCTTCGTCTTAGCCATGGACTTGACTGGGAATTAGAGGGAATTAATTCTTGTCCGGATAAATCACACACGAAAATAAAATACCCTCCTTATTTGCTCCATCTCCCGGTGAAGAGTAGCTTAGGACAGATCCACACAAAACAGCATTCCTGCTTATTTCTCCATGGAGTCCTGGTTCAGGACTGGAGGCTGGGCCAGAGCTCCTTCAGCAACTGGTCTTCCACATCTTGTGCACAGAAGGGAACCTGGGCAGTGGTTCCTTTAAACCAGAGACTCTCTTCCCCCTTTATGGCAACATTTACGGACAACCTGCCCTGAGCCAGTTACTGGTCCTGTACTGGTTATAATAAAGATGAATAAAGTATAGCTCACTGTCTAGTAGCCAACATAGACACATCATTCCAATACCCCAGACCCGAGCAGGGGACAGGCAGTGCTGAATCCCTGGGGCTGTGTATTCTGTCCAGAATCTGGGCTCTCAGTGACGGGGGGTCTGCCCTCTGTTTTTTCATCCCATTTCACCCATTGTGCTTCTGTTTTTCAAGGTTGAAGGCTAAGCATGGGGAAGAGCTGCAAGGTGGTCGTGTGTGGCCAAGCATCTGTGGGCAAAACTTCAATCCTGGAGCAGCTTCTGTATGGGAACCATGTAGTAGGTGAGTGTTGTTGGGCGGGGGTGTGGTGGGAGAAGTTGAAAAATAAGTAGGATTTGATCACAACACGAAAAGGCTAAAAGCTGCTGGTGGTGGTGATTGTACCTCACAGAGTAAAATCTGCATAATGACCCCAACCCTAACATTGAAATTACGAGAGAGGAAACCCAATACTTGAGATAGGGAAGAAAAGCTCTCAAGTCACACTTTTGCTTAGCATGGGATTAGCATGAGATTAATATCTGTTCCTCCCACACCCAAGTCATCCAGTCCTCCCGGACTGTCAGTCCCTGGCCCTCTCTCCTCGGCCCCACATTCCTCTCTCTCTCTGGCTGGTAAGCCTGTTAGGATATACTCAGTCACTCATGTTTCCCATCTTCCTTCTCTCTATAAACAAGTTTTCTCTCTTCATTTCGTTCCAGGTTCTGAGATGATTGAGACCCAGGAAGACATCTACGTGGGCTCCATTGAGACCGACCGGGGGGTGCGGGAGCAGGTGCGTTTCTACGACACCCGGGGGCTCCGAGATGGGGCTGAACTGCCCCGGCACTGCTTCTCCTGCACTGACGGCTATGTCCTGGTCTACAGCACGGACAGCCGAGAGTCCTTTCAGCGGGTGGAGCTGCTCAAGAAGGAGATCGACAAATCCAAGGACAAGAAGGAGGTGTGTGTGTTGGGGGGGCACTGGTGATAAAAGGGATTGGGCCCTGGCATTGGGGAGCCTGGCATGGCTCTGGAGCTGGAGTGGGAATGGAGGCCACTGAAGGCGGTCTTCCCCCTGGAGGCGGCCGTGTGTTGAGGCAGCTCAACCAGAGAGGCTTTTCTTTAGTTTCAGAGGTTACTGATCTAACTCTGGAAGCCCTCACCAGTCTTTCTTGATGATTGTTCCTTGTTCTTAGCTGTGAAGGCCCTTCTGTTCCCAAATCCCCCGGTAAACTGCAGGCATTTGGGGCTGCTCCCTCACGAGTTGCTTAGACAGACAGACTGATTGCTAGTAATGAGCAGGCGTAGGTGATACAGGGCTTGTAAGGGAACTCCCGGAGGGAGGGCCAGATGGAGGCCAGAATTTGAGCAGGGGAAGGAGACAAAGCGACCATCTTCCTCTCCCCATTGTTTCTAATATAGGAAGAGGTGAAACGTTAGCCGTTGAGACTTTCCCTTCTCTTAGGACTCCTAGGTAGGTGCCAGCCGTCACACCCAGGCCTGAGGTCCATGGCGCATCCTCAGGTCTCTGCTCTGTCCGTCTTCCCCAGGTCACCATCGTGGTCCTGGGCAACAAGTGTGACCTGCAGGAGCAGCGGCGTGTCGACCCCGACGTGGCTCAGCACTGGGCCAAGTCCGAGAAGGTGAAGCTCTGGGAGGTATCTGTGGCCGACCGCCGTTCTCTGCTGGAGCCCTTCATCTACCTGGCCAGCAAGATGACCCAGCCCCAGAGCAAGTCTGCTTTCCCCCTCAGCCGCAAGAACAAGGGCAGTGGCTCCTTGGATGGCTGAAGAGCTGCCGTCCCTTCTCCACCTTCCCAGCCTCACTCCAGCGTCTCGGGCTCTGCCAGATGTGTCCGGGGTGGGGTTAGGCAAGTTGTCCTTCCCAGGCCAGGCAGCTGGGCTGTCCCAGGCTCAGGTCACTTTCACTCCCTCTTGACTCTGGGAAGTGCAGATAATCTAGGCTAGTGCCCCCAAGTCCTCCCCCCACCTCCAGCTCTCATCATCCCCGCCCTGCTGTGACCGGGGGCAGTTGTGGGTCAGTGTGGCCGGGAAGCAGCGCTGCCATGCAGAAGTGCCCGGTCCAGGCTCTGGTTCCTGTCAAGGGTCCCCCTGCCTGTGGGTTTCCTGCCACTGACAGACACACGCACACGCTCACACAGTTAAACTTATGGCATCAGCCTGGACGCCGGAGAAAGGCGTCCGGGCCTCGCATATGTGCGTGTACACGTGTGCACTCGTGCATGTGTGTGCCTGCTGGTGTCCAGCTCTGACACCCTGATCTTGTGTCCTCTCCTTGGCTGGAGGAAGCCAGCCTCCTGGGAAGTGTAATTATCCGCTTTCACTCTCCCCTCCAGTTGTTCTGGTTCCTCTTCTGGCTCAGGGAGCACACGGCCCTTGTTGGCTGAGATGGGTGGCATGATGGCCGGGCTTTACCAGCTGGCTTTGGGAACCTGCAAAGCTTTCCCCTCTCTGGGTTTCAGTTTTCTCATCTGTAAGGTGATGGGAGTTGCTTAGGTGATCTTCTGGACCCTCTCCAGCCCTCAGATTTTATCATGCCTGTGGCTTCGGGCTGGCTGTTACTGTGCCCTTTGGCTTCTCCCTCCTTCAAGGTGCTATGCCCCCTGGCCCTGGAGGCTGAGACACTGCTCCCCCCCAACCACCAGGGGGCAGGAGTGCACTGTCCGCTCTAGTCGCCAGAGTGGCCGCCCAGTGCCCAATCAGCGGACCTCACACCGATGGGGCCTGGTCTTCACCCCTTCCTGTGGTTGTTTTCAGCTAATAGCTGGACTTCTATTTATAAATTACTTGTGTTTCTCTGCCTGCTGCCATGGTGAAGGCTGGACAAGGTGCTCCTCTCGCCCTTTCTTACCTCAGATGCCTGAACAGAACAAGGCAAACCAGTAGCAGCTTCTCAGGAGCTGACAGATCTGTCGGGACTCGGAAGGATGGTTACACTTTCAACATGCCGTAAAGCGCGCTTGTCACCCACCACTTCCCGTGTCCACTTCATGCTTCTAATGTGCACACCCATCACAGATGAGACGCTAGAGCCAGGTGACCTCTAGTACCTGCCCCTTCTCCCCGAGATGGGAGAGGTGAGCAGGACAGGCCGCCCAGCACTGGGTGAGTCGAATTAGGGCATATACAGGCTCGGGCTTGAATTCATTTATTGATGCGTTGGACACAATAAAACCACAACTGTTATCAAAAAGTTTCCCTCCCCTCCCCCCTTCTTGTCCTCCCACTGGAAATATCTAAAAAAAGAAAAGATACAGGTGGATACTGGCAAAGTCCCATATTGTGGGGTGAAGGAGCAGTGCCGGGGGTGGGATGGAGGTTGTGACATTGACTTTGACAGCATGAATAGGGGTCTTGAGAGTGTGTCATCCCGGATCCCAACGCACAGCTTCACAGTGAGGGGGGCTGGGTGCTGGTTGGAAGGAGGGGAAGCTGGGTTTAGTGCTAAGGAGCAGTTTGGGGTGAGGAGCTGGAGGGGAGTTGATGTTTGCTGGGTCCAGAGTCTGAGGGAGACCCAGTGCTTTCCTCCACACACACCCAGCTGGGGCTCACAAGGAATCAATGAAAGGCTGAAGAGAGAGCTTGTGTGGGGTTGATCGCCTCTGTTAAAACTGGGCCCAGCCAGAAAATCACTCTCACCTACCCCTCTTCCTAGCCCATCTTCTCAGAGCAGAGGAGCCCCAAAAGCTTTCAGCCCCAGCCCCATCTTGGCTTTGCCCCCACTTAGCACTGCTCCCTGTCTCCTCCACAGTCTTCTTCCACTCCCCCAGGGTCACCTTGTCCAGATAGCCTTGAACCCTTTCCAGCTTGAGTCCCCATCTGCCACCTCCAGTCTCCGGAGAATCCAGTGAATGGGGAGGGCCTCCCCCCGAAGACTTGTCCCCAGGCTCAAAGTTAAGATTCCTAGGGCCTCTGGCCATGGGGGTATAGGTCTCAAGTAGGGGAAATGCGAGCACCGTGGGGTTGGGGCTAGGATTTTTGCATAGATCTTTGGGATTTCTCAGTTTGCTCCCCATAGATCAGGCTGGGTAATGCAGGAGAGCCCAGCCCTAGCCTGAGGTTGGAGAAAGGAGGGTGGGGATGGAAGGTCCTTGGGCCAGGAGGGTAGTAGTGGAATCCCCAGTCCAGACTGGGTAAAGGGTAGGTGCCCTTGAAACTACCCCAGCTCTTCCTAGGTTGGGCAGGAAGCCCTCGGCTGTAAAAGGCAGTCTCCTGGGGATGGAGGAAACTGAGGCATCTTGGGAAGAGGAGGTGGGGACAGAGACTGCGGGGAAATGAGCCCTGGCCTCCCCAGTAAGCCTAGTAGGGGGCAAAGACGATGGGCCCCGTGGCAGGGCGGATGGCTCCTGCTGGGGTACGAAACAGAGCTGGGCCCAGGATGGGAGCTGGAAAGAGGGTGGTGGCTGCTGTGGGGGCAGGCCGGAGGGCCAGGGGCCCAGGCAGGGCACAGATGGCAGTGGCCGCAGCAGGGATCGGGTTGGGCAGGAAGCGGGCCGCCAGCGTCTTGGTGAGTTGCTTCTGCAAGGCCAGTTTTGACTGCAGAGAGGAGAGAGAGGAATGGACACAGTCTGACCCAGAAAACTCCCACCCCTCCCGGGGCTCCATCCTTGGGCTTTCTGCTGCAGGAAAGACGTGCCTTTTAGGGTTCCAAACCTAAATCCTCCCTTCCCACCCCCAAACACTCATTCCAAAGGGCTTTCTTCACCACCTGTCTTCCTGCCCAGAGGAAGGAGGCCATGGGGGGTGGAGGGAAAGATGGTCTCTAGGAGATGCACGCCCACCCCTTGCTCTTGACCCTGAGCTTACTATCTCAGCCCACCTCCCCGGAAATTTCTCTGGGCAGATTCCAAGATGGCCAAAAACCCCAGCCCAGCTCTCACTGGGCCCAGGCACCCTTGAAGGGGGGAGATGGGGGTGGCTTCCTTCCTGCCCCACCTCCTCCCCCTCCAGTCTCCCCAGCTTGCCCTTCTGGCCCACCCTCTCCCCCCTCCAGTCCCGGGCCCAGCCCTGTTGCCTGGAGACAGATACCTTGAGGATGCTCACAGCCAGCGCTGCATGCTTCTGCAGCTTGCTGTGCTGGCTGGAGGGCTTGGGGGGCTTCCCAGCCAGGCGGTCTCTGTGCCTCCTGCTGCTCAGGTGCTAACGGAGAAACAGACAGACTGGCAACAGGAGGGGGAAGCCCACGGACCCCCATGCTACCTATCATCCTCGACTAGCTAACCCACCCCACATTTACGGGGTGTAGCCCTGGGAAGGGGAGGTGAGACTTGGCCTTGGCCCTCCAGGAGCCCACTGTCCCTCCGGCCTTGCTCCTCTGCCTCCACTGGCTCCTTCCCGGTGCCCGACACCTGTCCCACCCCGTCAGCCCTGCTCAGCCCCAGTCCCGGCCCCACTTCTCCCACCTGCTTGAGTTGGGTCTCTGAATTGACCTGGAGCTGACACAGAGCACAGTGAAAAGGGGGGCTGGGGCCCTGTCGGCCCCCCTGGCCCCCTGCCACTCTCTTGGCCTTGTGTCCAGCTCCCCGGGGCACTGGGCGGCCCCGGCCCCTTCGGGGAGCACCTCGCTGACCTTCCACCATCCACCGGTGCTTGGCTCCTGAGGGAGGAGGGAAGATAGCCCATCAGCACCAAAGAGGGCTGCAAGGGCCATGGAGACCCCCTCCGAACGAGGTCAGTCTGGCTGCCCCGCCGAGCCTCCAGGCTGCTCGCATGTGCTCTCCCCACCAGCCACCTGAGAATTTTCTTCCCCACTTCCGCAAGGTGCTCCCAGCTTCTGTCCTTCCCCGCCAGCTGCCCCCGACCCCCAAGGTCTTCTTGTGGTGGAACCGCTTCCCTTTGATCTCATCTCCTGCCTCCCTTCTGGGTCTGACCTAAGGACAGACGGAGGAGGTGTTTCCCGCCTTCTCCCAGTGACCCTTCAGTTCTTGCTGCCCCAGACTTCTCTTCTCAATTCTCCCCCCTCAAACGTCAGCTGGAGGAGTGCCCATGCAATCACCGCTAAACACAATGCCTTTGTCACCAAGCCCTTGCGCAAAATACCCAGGAACTCCAGCCCGCAGCTGGGGAGGGCAGTCTGCCTGTCCCTCTCCTCCCCTAGACCCCAGCGCACTGACCTGTGTTGTGAGCCTGAAGCTGGGACGCAGAGTTCACTGTCACCTTGCACGTGGGGCAATAGAGGCGCCCCTTCTCGCTCTTGCCCTCCCCACTCACACCGCTTCCCACAGCAGCCGCTGCTGGCTCAGGCCCTGGCACCTCTCTCCCAGGCTCTGGGGAGCACGGTGGGCAGGAGGAAGAAGAGGAAGAGGAGGCAGCATCCAAGAGGTCTGAGTGGGCCGGCTCCCTGGGCGTGGGGTCCGGAGTCAGTGGTGGCTGGAGTTGGGGGCCAGGAGGAGGGGTCGCAGGAACTGCTGGGGAGATGGAAGACATCGCTAAGAATCATCTTGAGACCATGATTTTAAGTAGTGATATATTGGGGGTGGCATGGCAGAGTAGAAGTGTCCCTGAGGTCGGGGTGACCAGCAGTGAAATCCAGACTCCACTCTCCCACCAACTCACTGCGCAGAGTTGGGCCTCTTTGGGTCTCAGCCTCCCCATTGGAAAATACAAAGCTGGACACGGGGGTCTCAGAAAGCCCTCACAGCCGCGATACTTTAGAGTTATTAGCTAACTGTTAAGTAAGTGGAAGTCACAAAAAAGGTGCCCTGGAATGTTCCTAGAGCACTAGTCATACTAGCATACAACCGGAAACTGTCCAGGACGCCTGGGTGGCTCGGTCGGCTGAGCATCTGCCTTCAATTCAAGTCATGATCTCAGGGTCTTGGGATCGAGCCCTGTGTCCAGCTCTGTGCTTAGTGGGGGGAGTCTGCTTTTCCCTCTCCCTCTGCCTCTCCCCCCACTCATGCTCTCTCTTTCTCAAGTAAATAAGCTCTTAAAAAAAAAAAAAGATAAAACTGGAAACTAACCAAATGTCCTCAACAGGAGAGTAGATTTAAAAAAAGAGTTGTATGGTCACGCAAGGGGGCACTACACAGCTACACACAGCACTGAAGAGGCCAGGCACAAAACTTCCAAACCACGGGCAACTGATGGATGGCAAGAAAAGTCAAGATCACTCAGGTGAGGGGTACGTAGTTGAACAGTGTTGCCCCCAAATTCACATCTGCCTGAAGCCTCAGAATGTGATTTTATTTGGAACCAGAGTCTTTGCAGATGTAAGTAGTTAAGATGAGATCATGGTGGACCAAGGTGGGCCCTAATCCAATGGCTGGTGTCCTTATAAGAAGACTGTGTGGAAATAAAATAGGATAAAAACAGAGAGGGAGACAGACCACAAGAGACTCTTAACTCTAGGAAACAAGCAGGGTTGCTGGAAGGGTGGGCGTGGGGGTAACTGGGTGATGGGCATGAAGGAGAGCACGTGATGTGACGAGCACTGGGGGTTATATGCAACTGATGAATCCCTAAATTCTACCCGGAAATCAGTAATACACTATATGTTAACTAATTCAAATTTAAACAAAACAAAACAAGGCCAGAGAGACAGGGAGAGTGGGATATGAAGACAGAGGGAGAGATTGGAGAGATGCAGCTACAAGCCACGGAGCACCAAGGATGGCCAGTAACCACCAGAAGCCCGATGAGAGGCATGGGACAGAGTCTCCATCTGAGACCCTGCGAAGGAACCAACCCCACTGACGCCTTGATTTCAAACTTTTCACCTCCAGAACGGCGAGAAAATAAATGTCCGCTGTTTTCAGCCACCCACTGTGTGGTCATTCACTGTGGTAGCCCTGGGAAGCTAATACAACGGAGGTAGGGACTGGGGGGAGGCACCTAGGAGGGCTTCTGGGTGCTGGTGTCATGTTTGCTGATCTCAGTATATCCAGAACGGGAAGGCTCGTTGAGGTCAACACTTGTGATGTGTGCCTTCTTCGGTATGTACGGGCTACCCCAACATAGGAAAAATAATCAACAGAAATCTCCCAACCCCTCACCAGAAACCAGATGTGAATTGGGGAGTTGGGGGGCGGGGTTCAGGACTGACCTTTGCTCTGCGGCTCTCCAGGGGATCCACTGGCTGGAGTCGGGGTTGGGGACACCAGCACCCCATCCCGGGCCAGGGTTTGTGGCCTCTGCTTGCTCTTGGCAGCTTCGACAGCCTTGAGTTTTCTGGCGTGTTTGTGGCCTTTGTAATGGGCTTCGGCTTGGTTCTGGGGAGGGGAGGGCTTGGGGTCACCATTTATTTGCTGAGTCTGCATGCCTCCTCCGTGAGCGGGCGCTGCGCAGGGGGCAGGTCAGAGGGGGCAGGGCTCTAGCCGGACAAGAGGGGAATCTTGTCATCACAGCATGTGTGTGGCCCTGAGGTTACAGAATTCCTTCTCACACATGAGCCTCCAGGCAAGCAGCCTCTGGCTTCAAATTCTGTCTCAGCCACTTATTAGCCGTGTGTCTCTGGGCAAGTCGCCTCACCTCCCTGAGCCTCAGTTTGCTGACTCGTAAACAATACTGACCTCACAGGGTTGTGAGAATTAAAAAGAACATGAAGGGCGCCTGGCTGGTTCAGTCAGTTAAGCAACTTACTCTTTGATTTTGGCTCAGGTCATGATCTCAGGGTTGTGAGATGGAGCCCCGCATTGGGCTCTGCGCTCAGCCAGGAGCCTGCTTGAGATTCTTTCTCCCTCTGCCCCTCCCCTCGCTCTCTCTCAAATAAATAAATAAAATCTTAAATAAATAAATAAATCGAACATGAATGACAAGGGCCTAGTACGTACAGCAGGTGCTCAACAAATGTTAGTTAGCACATTTATAAATGCACAAATGGAAAAAAAAGAGCAGTCCTCATAATTGGGGTATGTGCACCCCAGAACATTCATCCCTTTGTTCATTTTTTTCAGCAAATCGTTTTTGAGCATTTGCTCTTTGCCCGGCTCTCTGCCAGGGGCCCAGCATGGAGAAGCCATGGGCCCTCCCTCAGAGTGAAGTCTTTCTGTCCATCTCTTGCAAGACTCATAGAACCTGAAAACCTGGAGAGAACCCCTGAATCTAGCCTGGTAGTGTTCTCCCTCCTTCAACCAGGAGTCCCTGCTTATTGCTTCCAAGTGTAGGAAAGACAGGCCCCTGTGGCTCCTCCCTAGACCCTTTCAGCAGAGTCGATCTCCCCAAGCCCCAGAGCTGTCCAGACAGAAGGTACCTATTCCCTGGGAAGCCAGAATGAGGCTTCTCCACTATCTAAGGGTAGACTGTGGTAGAAAGTACGTGGACCTTGGGGTCAGCCAGGCCTGCGTTCAAATCCCAGCTCTGCTACTCACCAGCTGTGTGGCCTCAGGCAAGTCACTTAACCTCTCTGAGGCTGTTTCTTCGTGTGAAAAGTGGGCGTGATGATAGCGCCTCTATCCTTCTCACAAGGTCTCATGAGAACTAATTAGTATGATGGGCACGCACACACTCAACACATTAACTCTCCGGTGCTTTAAGAACTCAGCTCCAGACCAGGAACTGATAGGGGCCCCTGGGACCCAGAGCAGGGAAGGGCAAACTTTTCTCTTGCAGAAGGATCCAGAACACAGGAGAGAAGCAGAAGGGAGGAAAATGGAGGCCCCAGGACCACTAGAGATGAGGCAGAGGAATTTGGAGAGAGGAGAGGGCAAGATGGGTAAAGGATCAGGAGTGCCTCTTCGGCACCCAGGGACAGAAAATAAAGACCCCAGCCCTATTCCTCCAGGAAAGACCCCAGAAGCCAGTGTCCAGCCCTCTCCCTGCCCAGCCCCCTCCCCAGCCTGTTTCCACTACTCCCTCTCACCGCTGAGTTGAACCTCAGGTGACAGATGTTACAGGAAATGAAGAGCTTCTTCTTCAGAGGGGAGGGGACCCCAAACGTGTGGCTGATGACAGCTTTCTGGATCGGGTCCATCTGTGAAGGGGGTGGGAGGGCACAATAACGCTGGGGTCGGCTCTGGCAGGGGGGCAGTACAAAATGCCGAAAACTGAAGACTATTGAGGAACGCAGGCAGCGGGGTGTAGGAAGGACTTCCCCATCCTTGTGGAGAGGAGACACACGAAAGAAAGTTTCTTCCCTGGTTGACTTTCTCTGTTTGCCCAGCCTTCAGCTTAGAGGCAAGTGGGATGGCCAGGGTGACCTCTGTGATCGTGAGAAACACAACCATGTCCCAGTGATCACCTTGGCATCTCTTGCTGGCCCTCTGGTCTCTGGTTTGATTTTTTTTTTTTTCTTCCCTCTCTTATTCACAAGAATCACAACTATTGGGACAGAGTTGGGGGCAGGGAGAAGCAGGGACGGGACAAAGAGTTTCTCTGTTGGAAATCCTCTCCCATAACCCAGCCTTGTGCTGGGCCTGTGGGCTGGGGGAGAGAAGGCTTATCTTTTCAGCTCTGCCACTGTCACAGGGCCTGAGAGGGGGAGTGAGGGCATGGCCAGGGCAGGTGGGGGGCTGGGAAGGGGCAGGTGGCAGCACGTGCAAGCCAGAAGGTTCCTTGAGTCGTAGGATTGTTTCTTTGGTATATTAATTTATGTGGGTTTTCTTTTTTCCCTCTTCCTTATTTTAACCTTTTTTTTTCCTTCTATCAAACCAAGCCTTTATGTTCCCTTTTCTCAGGGGCTTCTTGTTGGACCAAAAGCAGTTGTCTGGGCTTGTTTGTCAAGAGGAACTTTCCAGACCTTTCTGAGAGAAGAGAACAGAGGCTTTGAGAGAAAAGCACGATTTCAGAAACTTCCTAGGGAGCAGAATGAGGTTCTAACCCTCACCTAACAGCACCTGGGGCCAGGGACAGGCAGGCGACAGGAGCACGGCCTGCAGGGCCCCCAGTGATGCGGACAACAGAAGCTGTACCCACTCCCAAGGGACCGTGTGCATGGTGTGTCAGCAAGTGACAGAGGGGACCAAACAGGGGACACTCCCCAAATGGCTCAGGCTCCTTTGGACCTCGGTGCGACCCTGGAGGTTAGAAAGGAAGGGACTCCTAAGGATGACTGACACTGAATTTCCCCACCATCTTGTCAGGATGGGCTGGGGTTCCTTGAGGATTGATGTTTCAGAATTAAAGAAAGGGGGGTACTTCTTATAGTGAAGTAAAATTCATGCTCCCTGCACTTGTCATCACACACACACACACACACGCACACGTGGAAATACACGCAGAGCACATAAGCCTACAGGCAGGTGCCGCAGACCCACAGGAGTACAAACGGCACGCTTCAGAGACACACTCACAATCCCCCAAACCACACACACACACTCAGAGGTCAGACACACACCAAACACATACAGAGTCGACACAAAGACACAAAAAAATCCCTCAGAGACACAGGCACATACATTAATTACATACAGTTACCAAGTCACAAAGAGTTGTTTACAAATACCCACACACATCCACACATTGACATCCACAGTAGCACACAAAGACCCACAGAGACATAAACTAAAACAGAAGGGCACACCCCCCAATGCACTCAGACACACACAGATCATCCACGGATGTCCCGCTACAAAAATGCAAGTGTAACCTCCGGGCCACAGGCCCAGCAGTCGTTACCAGGGGAAGGGGTGACACCATCCTCATTCCTTGGCTTCCGGGAAAGCTGGACCCAGGGGTCCCTGTTTCGGGAGTGCCTAGTCACTCTTGGGGATGTTGCTGCTACTTACACCCCGCTTCCAAAAGCCAGCCCCTCTGCGCCCCCCTTCCTGCCCTCCCCCAAGCTCGGCTGCATGCCCCTCCACACCAGCCCAGCCCGTACCGTGCTGAAGTTGGGGGTGAGACTGAGCGGGGTGGCGCCATTGAAGTGGACGGCGAGCAAGTGCTTGAAGTCCAGCGGGGGCTGCAGAGGCCTGGCAGGCAGGGGCAGGGAGGCCAGCAGGGGGCTGGGGGCACTGGAGGCCGGGCCTGCTGCAGGAGGAAGAAGGGCAGGGTCTGAAATGGGGAGTCACAGGGCTCGCAGCAACCTCCACGGCCAGAGAAAGAGGCTGATGGGCTTCTTGGGTGCGGAGCCAGGGCAGAAACTCCCATCTCCCTCTCCACGAAGCAGCACTGGCTAAGCCCTGGGCACTCACAGCCCATTTCTGTGCCTCTGTTCTCCACCACCGGGGGAACAGAAGCAGGGAGACCACAGTTCTCAGTTCCCAGCCCTGAAGGATGCCCCTCCCATCCCCTCCAGAGGCAGCCAGAGGGCCCCCATGAACACCAGCAGGGAATCAGGCCAAGGGAGGGGACAGAGGAGTCCTGACACACACACACACCACCATGGAGACTGCGTGATGTACTGGGTTTCCATTTATTGCAAGTTAAACCCAAACCCAGGAGTCCTGGGGAAAGGCCAGCCCCCTCCCTTCTCACTAACTGCCCCCCTTCTGATCTCCACATCATTCACAGCAGAGGCTGACAGAGAGGACAGGAAACCCATCGGAATCTGAAAGGATGTGTTCCCCCCTCTGGTGAGGCCCCAACTCCTCCCAGAAGGCAAAAAATCCCTCCAACCCCTGGGTCAGGCCTGAGACTGGTCCATAGAGTTGGCCAGTCCAGCCCTGTGGTTTTACAGTCTTTGGTCTTAAAGGTCTGAGGCAAGGGCAGGGGAGGAATTTTGGGGAGCAACCAGACTCTGAAGAAGAAAAGAACTAGAAATAAATCCAATCCCTCAGGACTTTTCTGGACCCTGTCATTGCAAAACTGTAAGTCCCTTTAGATTTTGTGTGTTAACAATACACAAGATAGGTTTATTTTACATTTATAGATGTGTATGTCTATACACACAACCATATACAGAAGAGCCTCAGGCAGCCTATGGGTAGGGGAGGTAGGCCACCACTACCTCCCTTGAACTGGTAGCTTGTGCACAGAGAGGGTGCTGTGCTGTGTGTCAAAAACAAGGAAGTCATCTGCTCTCCAGTTCTATCTGAAGAGAAGAGATGCTGCCAGGAGGGGAGTTAACAGCCAAGACCCCGCTCTCCTTTCCCTCAATCCCGGAGACCCAGTCTTCCTCTCTCCCTCCAACCAAGACGCCTCAGCTTTTCTAGGGCCCAAATCTGGGCTGGGTCCAGAGGGGGAAAGGTGAGCTACTCCTCACCAAACTCCGGCAAGGGCAGGAGCGCTATTGAGGGTGCCCCCAAACCTAACATCTCTGCCCGCTCGCCCAGGCGCCCCTTGCCGCAGCCCTTCCTCCACAGCCCACGGGGCGGGGTTAGTCCTCAGCGTGGAGCGGAGGAAGCACGAGGCAGGTGGGTGGGAGGCCACAGGTAGGCGGTCAGCTTGGGGGCAGCACGGTCAAATCCGCTTCGGGCCCTAGAGGGGCTGGCTGGGCGGAGGGAAGGCGGCCGCCCTCACGTGAGCTGCGACCCCAGGAGCCCCTCCGCCCACCCGCTCTCCAAGAACTCCACGGCCAGCGCAAAGTCAAACTCGTGCAGCGGGGGCCCATCCACGGCGATCTTCACCGCCGAGCCGCCCCGGCCCTCCCCGGCCCCGCTTTGCCCCCACCACCGCAGCTCCCGGCTGCGGCCCACCTTGTCCAGGAGGCCGGCGCCCGCGGGCAGCGCCAAAGCCAGGGCGGCAAGGGCGGCGAAGTCCGGGAAGAGCTCGTGCAGCTCCGAGCGCGCACACGCCAGCTTGGCGCACAGGGCCCGCGGGCCCAGCCGGCCCAGGCTGCACACCACGCGCTTGAAGAGCGCGAAGTCGCCCAGCGCCCGCTGGCGCACCACGGCGGGAGCAAAGGTGCGCAGCAGCACCCGCAGCGCTCCCTCGCCGTGCGCGCCCAGCTCCTCGGGGGCCTGCGGGTAGCTGCGCGGGTCGAAGATCGCTGCAAAGGCGGCCACGGCGTCCAGCGAGGGCCCGGGATAGGAGTCCCACAGGCCCTTCCGCATGGAGTCCAGGAAGGCCCCCCGCAGCCGTTCCAAGCCCCGCACGGCCGCGTCCGAGTAGCCGACCAGCTCCACGCCGCGGTAGGTGCAGCGCCCACCGCCCAGGTCGCGGCCCGAGGACGCCAACTCCTGCAGGAAGCCCTGGAGGCGCGCCCCACCCGAGCTGCGCTGCGCTTGGAGGGAGGCGGCGGCTGCCATCACCAGGGGCTGCAGCAAGGCCAAGTCCGGCTCTTCGGGCTGCAGCACAAGGGCGAGGTTCTGCACGGTGGGCAGAGTGTCCAGCAGCAGGTAGGTGAAGGCCACGAAGGTGAACTGGCGCAAGGCGAGGGCCAGTGCCCTAGCTGTAGGGGAAGCGAGGGCAGAGGCCTCCAGTGTGGGCACCAGGCAAGGCCAAGCCTCAGCCACTGCTTCCACGATAGGCAGCAAGGACGCCCAGGGCACTGGCCGTGGTCCTGCCAAGTCAATAGCTGCGAGGTCCAGGGCCGTCCGGAGCTCGGGGACCGTGTGGGAACTGGGGCCGCCATGGAGGCGGAACAGGGCATCCAGCACACTTTCATATTCACTTAGGTAGGCAGGGGGCTCGGGATCTATCCGGCCTGGGAGGCAGTGTAGCTCGGTGAGCAGTGGGCAGGCGGCCCGGAGTTGTGGGCCCACGTGCCCAAGGCGGTCACTGGGGAGGCTCGAGCTGAGCCAGGCCAGCTTGGGTGCAGACACGCCGAAGGCCTGCAGGATGTCCAGGAGTTGGCCAGCAGTGGCCTCGCCCTCCTGTAGCTCCACACTGCCCAGGAAGGTGGTAGCCGGTTGGCCATCACTGGGGGACACCGAAGTGGCAAACAAGGCCAGACTGTGGGACTCAGGCCAGTCCCTGGTCTCGTCCAACACCAGCCCCACGTACGGGGATGCCTTCAGGCGCTGGCAGGCCTCTGTGTGCAAGACACTGGCAATGGCCACCTGGGACAGCCAGGGAGAGAAAGGGAGGGACAGAGTTAGGCTTGTCCTGAGCAGTGGAGGCAGCAGTACAGAAGACAGAAAGGGCACAGGCCTTGGGGGCAGACAGACAGACCAGTCCTGGCTTGGCCGCTTACTGGCTGTGTGACCTTGGGCAAATCATTTCACCTCTCTGAGCCTCAGTGTCCTCAGCTCTGAAATCAGGCTACTACCTGCCTCTCCGCTCCTTAAAAGGTTGTTGTCAACTAAATGCAACTTTTGGGGCTGTGCTTGTAAGTATAAAAATGCTTGAGGAACCATAAAGATTCTGCAGCGTTTTGTGTGTGTTTCTACAGGATTGCCCCAGTCCCTATTCCTGGGGGTCCCCTCCACTCTGCTGCTCGGGGATTAACTGATAGACATGTTCCCTCCCAGTTACATAGAGCTCCAACTGTGTGCTCTATCATCTCCTGTAGGATAAGCTCTAACTCCCCCACCCTCACGCCAGTCTCTAGGACTCACACACACCTGGTACCTAGGACCGAGCTGCAGCTTGCATGCCCCGAGGGGCCACGTGGGCAAGGGTTACACCAAAGGGAATGGAGGAGCCCTGGGTGGGGTCTTCACGCCCCAAGAGCACAGGGACCTAGCTTTTCAGAAGTCACAAATCCACATTTTTTATATGTAATCTCTCTGTTTTTTTAACTTGGAAACTAATTGAGGCTTTCCAAAAACACTGATTATCAACAAAATACATCTGTGGGCCAATCAAGGCCCAGGCTACCCAGCTTGCAACCTCTGGCCTTGGAGGTGAGGGAACACCCCTGTGCCCCCCTCCCACCTGGGGACAGGGCCCGGTCTGGCCTCTCCATGGCCGTGCCCCCAGCAGCTGGCCCAGGGCCTGGCACGCAGCACGCGTCCGTGAAAGATTCTGCTGGGTGACGGTATGAATGTAGCCCTCTGGCTGCTGCCCGGGGGCCTGGCATGGTGGCGCTGTGCCCAGACGGCTCGATGTCCTCCCTCCTCAAGCCCTCCCCCGCACCTCTGGCCGCCACCCACCTGCATGTCCCTCACCCTCCTGGGGCTGTAGCGGTCGCCGTGCTCCGTGCCCAGCAGGGCCTGGCACAGGTTGAACCTCTGCAGCTCGAGCAGGGCGGCGCAGCGGTCGTCGGGCACGTCCTCCTTGGCCATGCAGTACACCGTGGTCAGCACGGCCACTTTGGCCGGGTCCACCTCCACCTTGACGCCCCTGGAGGTGGGGGGCGTCTCCAGGTCTGGGTAGGCTCCTCCTCCCTCGGCTTGGCCCTCAAAAGTGGGCTGGCCCCGGTTGACGGCCAGAGCCTGGCGGTGGGCCCCCGAGGTCACGTGGCGCAGCAGAGCGTGGCGCTGGAAGTTGTCGGTGCCCACGGTGAAGGCGTTCTCGGCTTTGCCGTGCTTGTTCCGCACCAGGGCCTGGCGGCACTCGAGGCAGAACATCAGCTTGCGCTCGTAGTCAAAGTCCAGCCAGGGAAACTCCTCTTTCCAGTGCTCGTTGAAGTAACGCTTGCACTTCTTGTTGGAGTTGGAGGCCTCTCCGGCGGGTTTCTTCCCTGGGGGCACCATTCCTGCTCGAGGGGCAGGGCAGCCCCAACCCCCACCCAAGTGCTCTGGCCCCCAGCCTCGCCCTACACCCAGCGGCACCTCCCTTGACAAAAGAAGTTGGTGGGGAGGCCGGAGGGGAGCAGCACGCCGGGCTAATGGGGACCATCCATCTAACTTAGCTGGGAAAGTTTATTCCTGCTCGGCCGGTGGGAGACTAGAGATGAAAGAGACAAGGGAGAGGCGTCAGGGCATCCACCGTGGGTCCATGCTGCCCGCAGAGCACCCCCCAACTGACGGGTGGGTGGCACCTAACGGGGAAGGGCTACTGGAATGGGTGGGGTCAGGCAAAGGGCCACAGAGTGGCATCCAAAGTGGGGGAGGCCTGGGGGCCCCAGCCCACTCTGAGGGTCTCCCTCCATGCAGGACGAGGCCCTGATGAGCTCTGACTGTCGGAGCATGTCAGAACTCGGCTCTGGAAAGACTGGCGCCATCTGTGCAACCACATTTTATAGGCGGGGGCACTGAGTCCAGGCGACAGTGGTTCTCAGGGCTCGTGAATAATCTGTGACTGAGCCAGGATCGGACCTTGACTCCTCATTCACGGGATGGCCAGTCTCTCCAGTCCATAGTCATTTACTTCACCAGAATGAAGTTAGCCCAAAGCTGAACTCCCAGAGCCACGGGGCCCAAGAATGGCATTTGTTTTCCCTGGACCTCCCTTCCCTAAACCTATACATGGGTGCACTCACACGCACCCCGATAGTGTGGTTCTGGGAAGGAAGCCCACGAGTGGGGGCGGGCCCCAGGCTGACGGAGCTAGCTGGCCGCCTGTACCTTTGTCACTCTTCCACCATGCCAAGGACGAGGCCAGGTGAGCCGTTCAGGACCAGAGGCCACGTCCAGCCAACGGCCAAACCCAACCAACTCTACCTCTTTATTATCCCTCAACCCTGTCCCCTAGATGCCTGCTAGTAACAACAGCAGCTGTTGTCAGTGTGAACCGTGTCAGGCCTTGTGCTAGGGACCTTGCAGTGACTCCATGAGAAGACCAAGATTACTCTTGCAAGTGCTCTCTGACAGTGGTATCATCCTCATTTTGGAGAGGAGGAAACCAAGGCTGGGGGACCTTAAGTGACTTGCCCAAGGTTCCACAAGCAGTAAGTGGCTGAGGCAGAGTTAGGACCTACGTCCAGGGGCACCTGGGTGGTTCCGTCGGCTAAGCATCTGCCTTTGGCTCGGCTCATGATCTCAGGGTCTGGAGATTGAGCCCCGCATCGGGCTCCCTGCTCAGTGGGGAGCCTGCTTCTCCCTCTCCCTCTGCACCCACCCCCCACTCATGCTCAGTCTCTCTCTCAAGTAAATAAAATAAAAATAAAATAAAATAAAATAAGGTACTCTTAAGAAAACGAAAAGTCTTTCAAAAAAAAAAAAAAAAGAGTCTACGTCCACTTGGCCCCAAAGGCCACGCTGAGACTGGCCTGCACGGTCTCAGCGGGTTATGCATCCGCCTCTAACTCTGTAGCCATGCCCCCAAATCCATCTCAGCATCCAGAGAGCGGGCTCACACACGGGCCACTCCCTTGCTTCCGCCTCTTCACTGCTGCCCTAGGTGGTTGCCTGAATCTACACACCTCACCAGAGCCGGCAAGGTCCTGCCCAGCCTCCCGCTGCTCCTGGCTGCTCGGCCAGCTCCAGAGGCTCACCGTTCCCCCCCCCACACACACCCAGCTGTTAACTCTGCTCCTGCCTTCAGCCTCGGTGCCCGGACTTTCCTATCCCTCCTCCCTGGCTAATTCCCATTCATTCCTGGAGAGCAGCTCTGCCTCCCCTCTGCCACCCCGATCCTCCCAATCCTACCAACTGGGGCTGAGGCCTGTGCTCTAGTCTCCCATAATTCTCTGGGTGTGGGTCCGGTGATACAATATGGTAAACACAGGGATTCTCTGCATATCTCTGCACTTGGTTCCTGGAAGGCCAAGATCACGTACGTTTGCTCATTTGGGGATCCCTAAGCCCCTGTACAGGGCTCAGCACGCAGATGCCTTTGAGCAAAATTTGTTTAAGAGAATGGAAGCACTGATTTGGGCTGTATGAAAGAACTTCCTGTTCTAAGGCTGTTGGTTAGAGGACTGGGCTCTGAGAAAGCAGGGACTGTCTCGTGCTCCTGATATGCCCAGCACCCTTCATGGGACATAGCACTTAGTGGATAGGTAAAACCAAGGGCAGATGAACAGAACTCCAGGGGCAGCCTGTTGAGTACAAGGGAAGGTGCTCCCTGTTGCCCGATGCAGTGAAACTCGTCAGTCTTCTTCCCTTAGGCTCTCAGCGGTATTTGGGACTGCTCACCCCACCCTCCTTGAAACATGCAATTCTCTTGGCTTCCAAGACCCCGCATCCCCCGGCTTTCCTTTCCCCCATCAGCACCCCTCTGCCTCTGATGTCATCTTCTCCTCCTCTTCCTAACCTAAAACTGTCCAAAAGGTCCAGAACCACATCTGCTGGTCACCCTGAAATAAACCACCCCAGCCCGAGCCACTCCTCTGGGTGCCACACCTCTCCATCCAACCACGTTCCTGGCTTGTCTAGATGGAACTGTCAGTGTGTCCCTACAAATATGCTCCTCTCCTAGTCATCCCCAGCTCAGGAAACACCCGCTCTCCGACCCAGGTGCTCTGGCCAGAAACCTTCCCCTGCAGCCCCTGCTCTCTTCCACATCCCGGACCTGGTCTACCCACAGGTGCTGTCGGTGCCACCTCCACAGTCTGCCTGTAACCTGTCTCTTCTTGCCATGCTGCCGCCACCTGCCTTGTCCAGGGCACCTGCATCTCTTACCTGGACTACGGCAGTCACTTCCTGATGGCACTCTGGGTTTCCACTCTTACCTTTCTCTGAGCCATCTGGACCGATAGCAGCTGGAGGGGGCTTTTGGAAACATACTGCTTGAAACCTCTCTGTGACTGCTTGTCCTCAGTGCCAGGATCCCTTTCGAGGTCTGCCAAATGCCCAGGCATTGCTGACCTCTCTTCTGGCTACTTGTGCCTTTCTCCCCTTCCAGCTACATCAGCCTTCCCTCAGTTCCTCCAGAGTGCCAGGCTCCCATCCCCAGGGTCTTTGCACATGTTGTACCTTCTTACAGAAGGTCTCCACCTCCTCTCAACACTTTGCCTATTTCACGTCCCCTCTTCCAAGGAGACTTCTCTACCCCATTCCCAGGAGGTCCCTTTCTTTTCTTTAGCTACTTCCTGTTTGTTTCCTCCATTGTACTCCTCACAGTTTACAAATCAGTTTATTTTCTCAGCATTTCTATTGCTTGGCCCTCCCTCTCTCTCCTCCTCCTCCTTCTTCTCCCTCTCTCTCCAGAATGCAAGCTTCCTGAGGGCAGAAAGGTAACTAACTTGTTCACATCTGAACCCCACAGAAGGGAATGCTGCCTGGCACACAGCAGGTGTTCCACAAAATTTGGGGAGTGAATGAATAGGGAACCACCTGCTTTCAAGCAGAGAGAACAATGGAGTGGGGCCTCGGGCACCTGTTGGGTGGCTAAAACAGCTGCCTTTGACCTCCTTTCCTCCCAAGATCCCATGATTCTGCGACCCTGTCTAGCCCACCACCCAAAGGATCTTAGAATGGGGAGGGGGTGCAATTCCAAGGTGGTACTCTTTGGAAGTTTGTCACCTCCTTTCCATATACCTAGAAGCTGGTTATCCTGCCCCATTCTGCCAAGGGATAAAATTACCATGGGACCTAGGATGCTTTTGATAAAAGAACAAAAGAGTAGGAAGGGAGGATGCATGGGAAGAGGGATTCTGAAACTGCGCTGTCAGAGACGGTAGCTAGTAACCACATGTGGCTGCTTATGATTCATCAGAATTAGAAAAACATTTTAGAATTCCCCAGTCTCACTAGCCACATATCAAGTTCTTGATAGCCACATGTGGCTACTGGCTATTGTATGAAATGGCCCAGACAGAGACCATTTACTTCATCCCAGAAAGTTCTATCGGACAGCTGCTGCTCTGAAACAACCCAGCCAAAGCCACTGACATTCCTCTACCTCAACCTGGGGGAACCAGGCTGGATGGGGTGGGGTGTAAATAAAATGTGACTATGGGACCAAGGCTGACCAGGGCGGCACACCTGTCAGACCCAGGTCCCTCACACCTTTCCACCCTGGCCACCTGCATGTGAACCGCCACAACTTGTGGGGCCCCTGGGGTGCCTGTGTCTTGGTCTGAGGTCCCCACTCCACCCTGGCAGGTCAGCCTCAAGCACAGCGCTTATGTCGTCCCAGGATGGCGGACCCCAGCCGCCTCCCCAGGGCCCTTTGGGCCCCTTCCTCTGGGGAGCCCCTAGGGGGATCCCCGCTCCAGAGCGGAGGACGGGCGAGGTGGGGGCTCCCTGCTCGCCCCGGACCAGAACACGGAGGGCTGGGGAACTTCCTCTGGGGGGCGCGTGGTGGGGGAGCCCTCGAAGGTCCCCGAGGCCCCCGCCTCCCCAGCGCTGCTGCTCCGCCCTCAGGGCCCCGCCCGCCCCCCCACCCCCGCCGGAAGCTCCGGGAGGGGGCGCCCCACCCGGCCCGGGCATCGCGCCCGCCGCACACACTCACGGAGACTCGGGAGCCACCATCTTGCGTGGTGGACGCTCTGGCCGCGGTCTCCTTGGGCTCCACTGAGCGACAGCAGCCACTAGCGGTAACCGGGGCGAAGAGGCGCCAGTCAGCCGGCGAGGGCCGGGGCGGTGGGCAGGGCGGCGGCCCCCGGGGCTCACCTGCCCGGCCATCCCCCCCTGCGCGCGCGCTCTGCGGGCAGCGGGGGCGACGGAGCTGAGGCCGCCGGAGCGGTGTCCCGCCAGCGGGAGGGGCACGGTCGTTCAGGCATCGCGGGCACCCGCCAGTTCCTAGAGGAGCTCCCAGGTGAGAGCTCCCAGGTGAGAGCCAAACAGGCCGAGCGCTAGCGAGGCGCCGGCAACGTGCTTCGGGATCACAGAGCAGCAGGGCGAACGCCGAAGGTCTGCGGGAGCGTCTATCAGGTTTCGCTGCGCGATAAGTGAGGTTTTACCAGGGGAAGAGCATCCCGGGCAGTGGGGCTGGCCCAACAACCACGGGGAACTTGAAAGCCCAGTGCGGGTTCAGGAAGGTCAAGGCAGAATGGAGGTGGGGGGGGGCGGTGCCTGCTGCTGGAACGCTCTGCAGTGAGTGCTGGGGAGTTTGACCTTCTGGCCTGCTGAGGAACCTCAGGAGAGGGGTTCCCTGTGTGGGTTCCCAGCGGAGCGGAGGAGAAGGTGGACGGGTGTGGAGTTGTAGCTGATCATCCTTCCCAGACCTGGAGTCCAGGGGCCTGCAGTAGAGCTCCAGGGACACTGAACTCTGAGGCCTCGGGCTAGACACTTACCTATGAGCCTCAGTTTCCTCCATCTGTGAAGTGGGAATTACAGCTGGGTGAGGAGGAAAGGGCAGGGCAGGGATGGGTCTGAGGAACAAATGAGCTAGGTGTGGAGGCCATTTGAAGAGGGGGTGCCGGGGCACTTGGTGATGTGGTCTCCCCTTCCCGTCAACATAGTCACCCAGAAGTGCCTTCCAGCCCCCCTCCCCAATTGGGTACACTTTGCTCCCACACAAGGCCTAGGGCCCACGTTGATTTGAGGTCAGGACCTCTTCAATGGCTTCTGGGAACTCCCCCAGCACCTTTCACACAGCACTGCTCTATGCCACCCACCGTCTGCTGCTGACATTCACCGTGAACCCTGGTCCCCCGGCTGCTGGGATGATGCATCAGTCATGGCACACGCACACACGCGTGACCGCCTGGCTATGGGTACACTCAAACGAAGGGACACACCGCAGACCCAAAACCTGCTCCAGGAGGGTACCCCACAGCCTGGCACCCATGCCAGGGTCAGGTATGTGGGTGTGGGGGGTCTTCTGTGATGGCATTTTGCAGCTGAACACCCTGGCTGAGTCCCTCCCTTTTCAACCCTGGCCAGGGTCCACAGCCGGGACCCACGGCTCATTGGACGGCTGCCTCCGGAGGGGGGGGTTGTTGCTCTGGTCACACACAAGCGAGACTGAGCGGCAGAAAAGAGGCCACCGTCCGGGGTCCAACGGAAGCTGGGGCAGGGGCGCAGAGCAGGCGTATGAATTAACATCACTCTGGCTGCCACCCAGGGGAAAGGATCTGGGCAAACCACATCCTGCTGTTTTGCCGTCACTCGGAAAGCTACACGGACGAGCACAGGGACACACACCCTCGAGCCATAGGTACCCACAGACGGCAGCAGGCGCAAAGGCCAAGGCACACACTTACACACATCTCCCCTTGATGAGCCCGTCTAGGCTCACTGGTGTGTGCAGAGACAGAGGTGGTGCCCACCGCAGAGATGGACAGACGCCCATGCCGGCGAGGGGCAAAGGCCGGCCCAGGGGCCACGCACAAGCATGCACGTACACAATGTGCGTACACACAGGCAGGATCAACAAAGACACACTCAGATCATATACGCCCAGAGGGACAGACACGCGGGGACTCCCAGACCACTGGTAGGCGTATACAGATAATAGGAAACTGCAGACAGGCAGCGGCCCAGGCCGTCACAAAGAGATGCACAGACGCCGAGATCCGTACACGGACACCGTCGCCCAGAGACAGGTGCGTGCACACACCCTCCCTTACCAAATGAAACGCACAGATAGACACACAAACTCCTGTAGCCAGAGCCAGAGTCTCTCTCTCGTCCCACCACAAGTCACAGGGGCAGATGGGAGGGTCCCCCCCGAGGCACATGCCCCACATCGCAAATAGTAAAGCTGCTCTCCTATCACAGAGGAAACCAAAACTCTGAAGAAAATAGGAGTCTAGGAGGGAGAGAGAGCCAAAGGGAGGGAATGGGGGTGGATCCAAGATCTGCTTGCTCACTTCCTGGTCGGCTTAGGGTTCCCACCATGGCTAGAGGGTGCCCCCCACACTCTCCAGAGCCCCCCTCACCAAGCTGCAGGAAGACCCCCAAGACCAGTCACAAGAACTCTGCCCCAGCCCTTGCCCTTGTGGAAGGGGTTCCCCAAAATACCTCTTAAAAGGTAATGGCTGTCTCCCTCAAAGAGTGCCAGGTAACCCTGGTGGAGAGGTGGGCCAGGAGACCATGGATAAAGGTGGGGGGCATTGGGGTGGACCCCAGTGCAGTGGCTGGGCCTCAGAGAGGAGCCACCCAGATTTCTGCCTGTCTCCCTCTGTCCACTTCTCTCTCTCTCTCTCTCCCTCTCTGCTGAAGTAATGATTCCCCCTTCAACAGTCCCCCTGCCCTCCCCCACAACCCTCCTTGGAGGCTCCTGGCAGCCCCTTAGACGCAGTTGAAGGTATGATTTGATACAAGGAACCTCTGGCACAGGCTCTTCAAACGTGCATCGCCCCACGGTGTAGCCCACCTCCCTCCTGCAGGGCGCACCTCCAGTTTCCTGACCAGTCCTCCTCACCACCCCCACCCCTACCTTTGTTCCCAGCCACTGTGGGGGCTCCCCTGCCCAGCCCTGGACCTGGGAAAAGGCACCAAGAGTCAAATGGCTACCAGAATCCCTCCACAGACAACTTTTGGGGGCCAACAATAGCAGGAAAAGGATAGGGCGGGGAGAGGAGCCACCCACCCTGGTCTGAGCCCCCCTCCCCACGCTCTGGCATCCCCCTCACTCACCCAAGAGCATTCTCTGCCTTTGGAGGCACCGCTGAGCGCTGTCTGAGGAGCAAATGAAACCAGCCAGAGAGTGACAGAGGGAAGGGGTGGGGATGTGAGGGGCAGGAGGGGAGGGCGGAGGGAGGGACTCCTGCTCCTGCTGGAAAGCAGCGGTTGCAGGGCCCTTTCTCCCCTTGCCTGGAAGGAGCTGCCTGTTCCCTAGTTTCTCCCATCCCAACCAGGGTGGAAAGCACAGAGCACTTCCTGCCCCAAGGGTGGAGGATGGGGCAACTGTGGGGACTAGGGACAAGGGGCTGCCTCCATCCCCCCCTCCCGAGAGTCCCTGTCCAGTGCCTCTTGTACTTAAGTGCAGAGTTGACCTTGCCTATAGAGACCTCCAGAAAGGAGGTGCTGCCAGCCCCTTCTCAGCCTGCCAGAAAGTTCTTGCTGAACTTGGAAGCCCTGCCTCTGGGTTTGCTGCTGCAGGAGCCCCCATTCTCCTGTCCAGACTTCTTCATCCTCTGGCCCACCATCCCCTTACATTTACCTCCCTTTGCTGAGGGGGAAACTGAGGCCCAGAGAGGTATGACCAGTTCACCCCAGAGCACTGGCCATGGTGGTGGGGGAAGGCAGCCCCAGGCAGCTTGCCCCTCTTAGTCCAGTACCTGGCCCATTGGACCTACTACCTGGACAATGCCAGGTGGGGTGGGGGGTGGTCATCTGTTCAACTAGAACTTCTGACACTGCTCCCCTGCTCCAGACCCTTCCCTACCCCCCAGGCCCAGCTCTCCTCCATTTGCTCCTTCCTCCCCCTCCTCTTCCTGACTACTGGCCAGCTCTCAACTCACCTGAGCACCTGGTGGCTGGGAGGGGGTGGAATGGGGGAGAGGAGGCAGCCAACCCACAGCAGGATCCAGTCTGGCATTCCAAGCCCAGGCCCAGAGCTAGCCCCCCACCCCCTCAGCATCCTGTCTCCACCAGACAATAACCTGTAATCTCTGGAGCAGCCAGTACAGCCGGCAAAGGGTCTGGGGAGGGCTTGGCAGCAGCAGCTCCTGAAAACAGGTTTGTTAGGAAGAGGCTCTAGGGGGAAGGAGTTGCTCGTTTGGGGAGAGGAAGGAAACTCAAGCCCAGGGCTAATTAACCCACCCAGACACAGACGGAATCTTTGTCTTCTTAAGGGCAGGGATCTGAGCTAAGCCCCCTAATTCTCCACCCAGACAACCTTGCATTTCCTGGTGGTCCCTGGTAGGGGGGAGTGTCTGATGGTCAGGTTCACATCTGGGGGAGGGGGAGGTGATGGCTGTCCAGGGAGAGCGAGGGGCACCTGCTACTTAAGGAGAACAGCAGCAGGAGGCGCTGGTTAGACTGCCAGAAGAACTTACCGGTGGCCTTGAGGGAGCCCAGTATCTCCAAAACATGCACCCAAAGGCCTCGGGACGGATTGGGGGGCACTGAGGAAGAATCAGCAGCCCAGGGAGATATGGAAGCGATGGGGGGACAGGCTGGAGGGTTTCCAGGGCTTCCTGATGGGACTGAAATTAATCCATCTGCGGGGAGTGGGGGGGTGAGGATCTCATCAAACCGGTGACTCAGGCGTGACCTGAGCTCAAGGTCTTTGATCTCTGGGGCTCAGAATGCAGCAAGAGGCTTGTGCAGTCAAAGACTCGGAGAGGAGATGGAGGGTCTGATTAGAACAGGAGCTAGGGGAGGTCTGAGGGTGCAGGACTGCAGGACGGGCGACAGCCTCCACCCACCACTCTGGTCCCCAGCCTCCCCTAAAGACACAGCATCTTTGCCCTGAAATCCATTATCATCCGAGTTCATCTCTGTTCTCCTGTCCCCCTTAGTGTCTACTCTGCACTCCCCACCCAAGGCCCTCCTGGCCCGTTCAGAACTTAAGTCATTTCCAAAATCCCCTTCTCTCTGCTCTGGTGTCATGTTGCATTGCTGATGGTGGATGGGGTGGGGGGATGAACTGTATGGCTGGGTCAGTCCTGCCAAGAGAAGGGAGAAGGGAGGGATTGGCTTTGGGAGGCTCCCCTCCCCTCCCCAGCCAGGTGAGGCTAAGTGGGAGACGGCTGGCATCTCCCCATTTTTCAGTGGAGGATACCAAGGCACGAGGCAGAGGAGAGGCCGTGGGTTCTGAGCACTGTGAAATCATCTCCCCATTCCTGAAACATCCAGGTCCACTCTCTCTTCATGGGGGCTGCTCTCCTCAGCAGCAACGGGGCTAAGGCGGGTGAATCAGACACGCTGGGATCTGAATCCAGCTTTGTGACTTTGGGGGTGTTGCTTAAACTCTCTGAGCTGCAACAGCCCAATGCAAAGGGAGAACTGAGTGCCGCGTGTGGCTGGGTGAGGGGGGAATGCCCTGCTACAAGAGCTACAGTTCAGGTCCCAAGTAGATGCTTCCATGTTCCCCGCGCCTTGTGCAGGCCCAGCACGTGCAGTGGGGGCCGGGGCTCAGAGGGTTGAGCCGGCAAACCTTTCTGTAGGTGTTCAAGAACCACCTAAAATTCGGGTGTGCGTGTGCGTCTGTGTGTGTGTGTGTGTGGTCGACGGGGTCACTGAGTCCAGCCTTATTGGGGCAGAGGTGCCCACACACCCCACCTTGTGGGAGGAAGGGCAAGGGGGGCAGGGAACGACGGCTCAAGACACATTCCTACAGAATGAAAGGGCCTACTGTGTAGGAGACAGGGCGGACGATGGGCAGGGGAGACTGGGGAAGTATCTGCAGGGAGGGAATTAGGGAAGTCTGGGGTACCTGCCATTTCCCCATCCTGTGACCCCTCCCAAGTGTTCCAGGCTCACTTAGGTGTGGCTGAGTAAGGAGCAGGCGAGGAGGCTCAGAGAGGGAAGAGTCCCCGCCTCCCCCTCTCACCGATGGCCTCAGGGACAGGAGCAGGAGAGGGTCCCCGCCTCACTGCCTGTGACGGCCTGTCATGGTGCAAGCCGCCAGCCCCACAGACCCCTAATCAAAGTGACAGCTCCAGGAGGCCTCCCGGAGCAGCCGTCCCACCCCCACACCTTCGGCACCCTCCCAGCAAACTAGCGGTCCTCCTAGCTGCCACAGCCCTGGCACCTCCCGTGTCCAGCAACACAGGCTTGTGTTAAAGCCTCCCTGTACTTTGCCTCAAGCCTCTTGAAGGATTACATGGGACTCTTTCGTTTAGAGGCCAAGGCTGCCCCCAGTCAGCCGCACCCTAAGGGCTCTCTGCTCTGGCCCAGTCCCCACCAAGGCTGGGAGAGGCCTTCGGCATGGCTGAGGGCCCCTCACCCCCATCCTCACCCCGGGGCAGTTGCTAGCATCCTCTTGCTGGGGCTGCCTCTCCCACCCCCAGCTCTCAGACAGATCCATGGGAGTGGTGGGGTGGCCAGGAGTAGGCTCAGAAATAATGAGGCCAATGGAGAACAGGTTTGTACCTGGGGCCCCCATGCTGTTCCCTCCCGCAGCAGGGCAGTTAGAAAGGTCTGGCCCCATGGCTGCCTCCCCCTCTGGACTGTGTGTACCCGAGGGCAGGTGCTGAGCACCGCTCCGTGCAGAATCCTGGCACGGGCCAGCCCAGACAGATGACTGGAGGGACAGTGACTCACTTCCCATTTCATAATCTAGAAAAGAGGAACAGGCATCATGTCTCCTCAGGTCCCCACAAACCTACCCAGGACTCCGGGGACGAGGACTGTGGGAAGAGGGAAGCCTGGCGAAGAGGTCCCCATCCCCTTGGGCAGTCTGTCTCTGGTCACAGCTGGTGCTATACCCTTTTGTCCTCGCAGGCCACCTGCTCTCTCCAGGGGGGCGTGGCGGGCAGGAAGGGAGAGAGGGAGGCTTGTACCCCAGGGACAAATAAATAAATAAAATCTTAAAAAAAAAAATCCAAGAAAGTCAGGTCTTGTAGAAATACAGATTACAGTGGTGGTGAAGAGGCCACGCTGGGGGGCAGCCAGGCCAACCTGGCCTTCCCCACCCACTACTGCCCCCCAGCCCTGCTTCCCTGTCGGTGTCCCCCTTCTGATGACGGAACCGCCCCGCACAGCATCACCTCAGCTGGAGTCTCATCCCTCCGTCACCAAGTCCAGCTGCTTCTGCTACAGAAAAGACCCCAGAACCCGTTCCTCCTTCTTCTCATGAACCCCCAAGTCTTACCCTTCCCCCTTGCCGGAGACATCTAAAAACTCGAACGACTCCTGCTCAGAGCCCTTCAGTGACACCCATCACCTTTGGGACAGAGGCTAAATACCCAGCCTGCTGGGAGGCCCTCCCAGGGGTTCTGCTCGCCCTCTGCCACGCCCACTGCACACCCAGCGTGGCCACCGCTCCTGCTCCCTGAACGCCATGGGCCTCGGACCTTACAGCATTCACTCCAGCTGTTTCTCTGCCCAGGATTCCCTTTCTGTCTCCAAGATCCAACGTCGACGTCACTTCTCTGAAGTTTTCCCTGACTTCTGTCACTTCCCTCCTGCCTCTGACTTCTCCAAGCACCGTCTACCCACCTCTTCGGAACCTGTTATTATCTTGGACACCCTTGTAGGCATGTGTCTTCAGACAGCTCTTTCTGGACAGGCAGGCATGCCACCTTTGAAAAATATGAATTTCTCGACAAATACTGTATGTTCTCAGTTCTATGCAGAATCTAAAAATGTCAGTCTCAGGGCACCTGGGTGGCTCAGTCGGTGAAGCGTCTGCCTTCGGCTCAGGTCATGATCCCCAGGGTCCTGGGATCGAGCCCTGCATCAGGGCTCCCTGCTCAGCGGGGAGCCTGCTTCTCCTTCTCCCCGCTCATGTTCTCTTTTGCTATCTCCTCTCTCTCTCAAATAAATAAATAAAATCTTAAAAAAAAAAAAATCCAAGAAAGTCAGGTCTTGTAGAAATACAGATTACAGTGGTGGTCAAAGGGTACAAACTCCCAGCTATAAGATAAATAAGATCTGGGGCTCGAATGCACAGCGTGGTGCCCATAATTAACAATGCTGAATTACACACTTACATTGACAGAAGATGTTACATGTTATGGACACACACACAATCATAATTATGTGAGGGGACGGAAGTGTTAACTAACCTTAAACCAACATACATGTCAATAGTATCTCAATAAAGCTGGAGAAAAGTAAAAGTACGGATCCTCCAAACAGCAGCTTGCAGAGTTGGTTTCTATAAATAGCTAATGAATGAATGACTTTTGAACACAGACACACACACACACACACACACACACACACACACACACACACACTCACACTCCAGAAATACCCATACAGTCAGATACACTCTTACTCAGAGTCATACCCTTAGGGCAGTGACCTCTGCCTGCAATGTCCCTTCTTCCCACGCCCCTGTTGCAAAGCTCAGTGTGTCCCCCCTCCTCCAGGAGGCCTTTCCTGGTGTCCCCAGGTACAATCACGACCCTTCTCCCTTTGTACCCACACGTGGCACCCACAGCACTCATCTGCTCTTTTTGTGTCTGTCTCAGACCAAAAGACAGACTCCATCTTGGAGCAGGACAGTGAGGAGTACGACGGGGATTTGTCTCCAGGCCCCAGCACAGTGAAGGAAACAGAGTGGGCAACCCGTGAGAATTCACCAGAAGAACAGGCGCCCTTGTTACGGAGTTCAGAGAGTAGCCCTCTGGCAAAGCTACCAGCCTGGGCTGCAAAGTAGGTTTCCAGTGGCCACTCCCAGGAACCAGGTGGAAGTTCTGGCCCTTCCCACCTCCCCACACTGGGCCTGGTTCTGAACCAGCTTCCCCTGCCCGCCTGGCAGCCTGCCTCTCCTCCTTTTCCCCATGGCCCCTATGTACCTGTCAGCTGGAATCACCCTCATGAATGCATTCACCCATTTCCCCCAGAAATCTGTCTTGTAGCCAGCGGCCCCTTCAGCGCTCACAGCCAAACCTCTGCAAAGTCTTCCCAGCCAGGGAGAGGCAGAAATCCTGGCCAGGAGTCCAGCCAACATAGGAAGAAGGGCTTCCCCTGTCTGTCCCTCAGCCGGAGTGTGGTGCACCTTGCTGAGCCCAGCCTGCAGAGGCTAGAGCAGGAGCCCAGGCTACCCCTTGTCAGAAAGGCTAGCCCTGCCGGGGGGGCTCCAGACTGGGGAAATGTTGCTTAGGGGTCCTGGTCCCAAGAGACCCCGCAGGGAGAGCTCCCACGCCCCCAAAAAGATCTTAAGAGAAGTCCTCAGCCCTAAAGACCCTCAGATCCTGAGAGACCCCATGGAGGCTTATCCAGACGTATCAGGGGGACTTCTGACCCTGAGGTCCCATTGAGGGCACCCCAAGACCCAACACCCCCCAGGGAGAGGCCACAGACCCAGAGCCTTTCACGGGGCCCAGACGGAGCCTGCAGGAGCATCGCCCCTCCGCACTGACCTGGCCCGGTGGGGGTCTTCCCCAGGCTGAGCTGCCGCAGCCGCCGCTGGTGGGCGCGCCCCCCACAGTGCACCTGGGCCTGGGCTGCCGAGTTCAGCTGGATGTTGCAGACATCACAGAGCGTGTAGGACGTCCGTTTTCTCTCCCTCTTGGGCTTAGGCAGTTCTGGGGGCCGAGGGGGGCACTCCGTAGCTCCAGATATGGGGGGCTCCTTCTCACCTGGGGGAGAGGGGCTCAGTGGCCGCTTCATACCTGAGCAGAGAGACAGGGAGACAAGGAAACAGGCTGAGTACTGTGAACACATAGAAGGAACAAGAGGGGTTCGAGACCCCGAGACACCTGCGCCCTGTGTCCCAGATGAAACTCCCCAGCTTTGGGACATCCCCAACCCAAGGGTGGCAAAGGGAGCGTGATGGGGTCCATTCCGAACAAAGCAGCATTAAAATACAGGAATGTCTGGAAGAGTGTCACAAATGTCCACACACCGAGAGGCCGACGCCTGGGGACTCGGCCAAAGGGGAAAGCTCAGCGAGGAAGACCTGGATCTGGGGGACTGGGGGAGCAGCGAGGGAGAAGCAGCAGTGAGGTCAGGGGAGTCACATTGGGGGAAGCCAGGGCCCTAGTCTCAGCCTCGCACAGGCGCTGACAGTCCTGTGACAAGCAGGCATGTGGCGCTTGCTGCAGCTGCTAGCCAGAGGGGTGGCTGCCGAAACCCTACCTCCCTGTGCCCAGTGCCCGGCCGGGTGACATTCGCAAACATCGACAGTGTGTGAAGCCATCCCCACCCCTGACCCACGTGGCTCCAGATGTCCCTCACCGTGTTGGCCGCCCAGGCCGTGGCAACAGTTGATATTTTCAGTAGCAACCTGGGCCCTGCTGCTGGCCTCTACGCACACGCACACGCGCCACCCCTCCAGGCCCCGCATCTGCCACACACCATCCTTCCCCTTCCCACTCACATCTCTGCAACCTTCCTGCCTGACTCCTCAGCTCTAACCTGCTCTCTTCTGGGCTTGCCAACCCCCTTTCTCACACTGAACCGGGTTCCTTTTCACTTCCTGGATCCGTGTGCGCACTCTCTGCCTGGGCTGCAGACGGGGGG
>NW_024424897.1:19968644-20010797 GCF_017311325.1 Ursus maritimus | reverse complement strand
TTGGAGGAGGGAGCTCCCCAAGAGCCTGGCCCGAGCTTCCCTCCTGTGGGGGGACAGAGAACTACCCAGCTCAGGGCATGTGACTCCCTCAGAGCCCTCAGAAGAAACCGACCCTGATAACACCTTGATTTCGGGCCTCGAGCTTCCAGGACGGTGAGGCCATAGATTGCTGCTGCGTAGGCCCCCTGGTTGGTCAGACTTTGTTGCCGTGGCCCTAGGAAACGGATACACGGAAGGTCTGCTGCAGGGGCTTTCTAGAAGCCTAGTGGTGGGAGGGCGGCGGTCCCGGAAACCAGGTGGAGAGGCTAGGGTGCAGTACCAGAGACGGGCTCCAGGTGGCGCAGCGAACACCTAGCGGGAAGCGAAGAGGTGGCACTCCATTCCCCTCCTGGCAGGGAGGACCCCACTCTTCCACACTCCTGGGGCCAAGCAGGCTGCCGCCCCCAGCCTGAGCCACGCCAACTTCCCGGGCACTGTGTCTGGGGTCCAGCGCACAGTTGTGCCCACAGAGGACCCCCTGGGAGGTTACTCCCCTCGCCTTGTGAGCGACCCCCTCCCAGGCTGCACTGAGTCCCCACCTACATTCTGCATGCTGTCACCTCTAGGGGGAGGTCATCAGAGTTAAGGTCATGCCTGCACAAGGCTTCCCCTACCCTCCCAGAGGGAGGAAGGAGCAGGAAGCAGGGGTCCAGCTTGCCAGTGGGGAACACGCTTCGGGTGGCAATGAGATTTTCCTGGCCACATCTAGGAGAGCCGCCTGCCCCTCCAGCGAGGGGACAGGGGGATTTTGAAATCTCCGTGCAATTTATGACAGGCAGGCTGAGGACACGGCCCAAGAGAGCCGACAAATATCTGCCATGGGGCTGATTAAACCTCTGTGATATACAGCCTCTGGGCTCACGGGGCCTGCCTGGATTCCGGGGCTAATTGTGTTCCCCTGGCCAGGCTGCCGGCCTGCTACAACCTGCCCTGCCTGACCCAGCCTTCCCAGCTGTCCCCCCAGGAGCCACACTGCTCCAGCTAAGCGATGACTCCCAGCCAGAAAATGCGGAGGGGTGGACACTTTTGAGGGCACACACACATCTGTCTAACCCCTGCCGTGCGCTTTGGCAGGCCAGCACACCCTGCCGATAAAGAAGCAGCGTGACTCCCCCTCGCTGGACCTACACTTGGGCAGGACCTGGCTCACCCGTTCGTTCTCTTTAGCAGAAGAGGAAATTGAGTCCCAGAAGAGGGGAGTGGACTTGCTTCAAAGTACATGGAAAGATAGTGAAGAGCTGTTTCTAGAAGCTTCCTTGCCTCCCTCTTTACCCAGCTGCCCAGGCCACCTCTTTAGAATTAACAACCCCATTTATTGAGAGCTTACTATGTGCCAGGTGCTTTGCACATAGGATCTCTTTTAAACTTCATAACAACCCCATGAGGTGGCCACTATTATTAACCTTTTATCCCGCTTCATTAGAGATTAGAGAACAGACATTGAGAAGTTTCATAGCCAGACGGGGAACCTACACTTGTCTGACCCTGGAGCCCAAGTCCTTAACCACTGCCTTCCCCCCCCTCTCCTTAAAGGCTGCCAAGCCCTCTTTTGAACTTCTGGGGGGGGGCGGTTATAGATTCTGGGAAGGACTCCTGGGGAGACTCAGGGGTGCCCAGGGCCTAACAGGCTGGAGTCCCAGGCAGGGAGTGCCAGGCAGGGGTGCCCAGGGCCTAACAGGCTGGAGTGCCAGGCAGTCCTTCTGGGAAGGACTCCTGGGGAGACTCAGGGGTGCCCAGAGCCTAACAGGCTGGAGTGCCAGGCAGAGACTCAGGGGTGCCCAGGGCCTAACAGGCTGGAGTGCCCTGGCAGGAAGGGGCCAGAGCCAGAGAGCCTGGGAGGGAGGGAAGTGAAGAAAGGGGGAGAATTGAAGCTGAACTGAGTTCTGGAAAAGACGGAGTGAAAGCAGAGAAAAAGAGTACGCATGTATGCGGGTGTCTGTCTGTCTGTGATTTGCACAAAGCTCTCCTGCTCCCACCTTCCCAGGGCTGCAGGGGGGCGGGGTTGGACCCTGGAGGGAGCCACCATTTAAAGGCAGGCTCACAGCAGAGCTAGAGAGCTGATGGAGGCCAGCTCCCTGTCTGTCTGTCCATTCACTGGGAGCTGGAGGGGATGGGGGATGGAGGGAGCCCCCAGGCAGGGCCCCAGGGCTCTACTTCCACCACTTTTCCCGAGTGATGAATGGACTTGGGGGCTGGGGTTTCTGTGGGGCCCTTGGGCACCGCAGTGGGATGGAACTCTCGGCCTGCCTGTCCCAAGAGGGCTGGCTGGAAAGGGACCTTGGAAGCCATACAGTGCAGAGTGGGGAGTTGTTGCAGCTGCAGCCTGGGGAAGGGGTCATCAAGAAAGAGCCGCTTTTGCCAGAGGGTTAACAGGAGAGGAAGGTTCTAGGCCTGTCCCCAGCCTTTGGCAGGGCATGAAGGACTCCCTCACTAAATCCTTAATGAGCCCAATTACACTCTGGTATTTTCCCCCATGCCTGCCAACATCTACCCTCCCACCTTCCCCAGCCAGGTCCTAGGCCCTGCCTCTGAGAAGGGAGCCTGGCTGGCTGGCCAACCTTGGGCCAGTCCCTGTCCCTCTGGGCTTCAGTTTTCCTCTTTACAGACAGGGGGGTTGGGCTCGACTAATCTCTTAGGTCCTTTGCAAGCAGTGTGGCCATTGCAGCTCAGAGCAGCTCCCTCTAAGGTGGGGGTGAGGGGAAGGCCAGGTCGTATTTGTCTGCTCAGCCGCCAGAGGAAGGCAGGGTGGGTTTGGAGAGAGAACTGCCCACGGTAGGTGTCCCTTGCTCTCTGGGCACCGTGCACACTGTGCCTCCATTTACCCCCACAACAACCCTGTGAGGCACTACAATTGAGGAAACTGAGGCTTAGAGGTGAAAAGAGAGGCAGGTGAGTAGGGCCAGTCCTCTCCCATCCTGTCATGAAAGGGGGAGGGGGCGCACACCCCAGCAGCCCCCTCGCACTCACAGGATCACCAGGAGGAGCTCGGGATCCTGCCCCTCCCCACCAACCCAGCTGCAGAGAGAAGTGTCTGGAAGAAGAGAGGCTTCGTCTGTTCTTGTCCTGAGTGTGAGCCCTCCTGGGCCCGCTGCCCACTCAGTGCCCCCGAGGAGCCGCCGCTGAGCATATTGGTCTCTCCTGCCACCTCCCCTCTCCCATGGCTGACACCTTTCTAGGCCGAGGGAGGGGGAATTAACCACTTCAGGGCTTGGCCACCACAGGGTGGCACCGACCCCAGCCATTCTGTGGGCTCAGAGAGCTGGAGTCACACCCAGGTCACACCCAAGACTCCCCAGAGGAGCCAGAGACCCCCACCTAGAGGATTAGGGTGGCCTGAGTGGGGCCAGCCATGCCAACCCCCGCCCGCACCTCCCTGCTCTGCCAGGGCAGGGGCCCTGGGACGGGGCACCAGCTGCTCCAGGTGTCAGGGGCCGGGTGGGGGAGGTTTCCACTGGGCAAACCAAGGCAGCCGTGTCTGTCTTCCTGTCCAAAGTGGTGACAGAGGCAGCCCATCACCTTCCCCGGGGGATGCTGGGTACTGGGGGATTTCAGGAGTAAACTGGCTAAGAGGTGCTGAAAGCCAACACTCAGCTCCAAGGAAGGGAGAAAGAGGGCATGGGAGGTGAGGGAGAGCCATGGTCCAGAGATGAGGTCACCGTCCCCCACCACTTCCCCTCCCCCGGTCTGCTCTGTCCTCACCCCTATTGGCTGGGTGTCCCAGAGGGCCTCCTGCTGTCCTGACACCCCCAAAGATAGGAGCTGCCTCTCCTGGGCAGTGATACGCCCTCAAAAGAGCCTCAAGCCACCCTCAGGAAGGAAGTCCTTCTTGCTGTCTGACCTGCAACTCTCCTTGCAGGGGCCCCAGTGACCACACAGCGCAGCGGCCTCTAAGACGGTGATGTGGGGGTGCTTAGGAAGGGAGTATTAGCCTCAACACCCCCTTCTCCAGCCTCTGCTGCCAGGCCAGGCCTGGGAAGCCTGACTGTTGTACAGGAGATCCCCTTACCTCCACCCTCTTAGCATCAGGGCCCAGGATCTCCTGCCCCGGCCTCCTCATCCATGGCTTGCTTGCCCAGCCCAGCTCCCCACAGGCTAAGCGGTAGCTCCCCCAAACCCCATCCCCTGCCCGTGATGGCTCCACCATCAACACTTCCAAGCTAGGGCTGGAGCGTGAGTCCGGGGAGCCAGAGGGAGGAGGGCTGGGAGTCCCCAGACTGTTTGAGAGCTGGGGGCGGAAGGCTGGCCAGGAGGGCCCCACCTATGCCCTTTGCTGAAGGTGGGGCCACCGGCTTGAAGGGGGAAGGGCGGACAGGAAGGCCTCCAATGACTGGGAATCGTGGAAGTGGAGGGTGGTGGCAAGTGTTCTCTTTGCACCCCCAAAAAGACAATAGGACATCACCCCTCCCCTACTCCTTCTGTTCCAGTTTATCCCAGGTGCTGATAAGGGTGGATTGATTCTGGGGTTCTCTAAACTCCTTAGGAAGAAAAAGTGAGTTATTTGTCAGGCTCCCTGTCTCCAGAGAATGGTCCCCTCCTTAGGGTGGGGTCTCACCCTCTCTGCCCTGTGGTTCCCGGCCTCCCCTCCCCTAAGGGGAAATGGAAGTCCTCCTTGCCATCACTCTTGTTGTCTCCCCTCCCAACCTCGGCGTTTGGCTAAGTTGCGGTTCTTGCCTGCCCACCTCCCCCACCCCGCAAGGTGAAGCGGGGTCCTTGCGGCGGCCCGCAGCCCTACAGAGCCACCCACACCCCCAGCTCGCGCGCGGGCCCCCTCAGCGCTCAGCCCCAGCGGAACTCTGTCCGGGATGGGGAGCCGGGAGTGCGGTCCCGCGGCCAGCACCGCCGCCTACCTGAAGGGCGCTCACGACCGGAGCGGGGCCGCATCCGGCTCCCCACGGTCCCCCGGGGCGATCCGGATTCTCGGCTCGTGGAGGTGCGTGGCGGGTGAGTCCCGGCCTGCGAGTCCCAGGGCAGCCGCCCGGCTCCCGAGCCCGCCCCCGGCCGGCCGGCGCGGAGCAGGTGCCAGGAGCCGCGGCGCTCGGAGCGGAGCGCGGGGGAGACCCCGGAAAGGAGCTGTGCAGCGGGGCTCCCCGGGAGGGCAAGCGAGGGGAGACCCAGGGGTGCTCCCTGCAAAAGGGCTGGGCCCATTGGTGAGTATCCTTACCCCCGGCCGGCCAGGCATGAATGCCCCTTGGCATCTGAGGGGCCCTAGAGCTCAGGGAAGGGAGTCCCAAAGTGGCCACCTCCCAGGGCTCCGCTGTGCTCTCCCCACCCCCTGCAAATTGCCCCTCTGTTGGAGGGAAGCTCGGAGAGAAGGAGGAAGCTGACATTCAGGGAGCACCTACTGGGTGCCAGGACGGATGGCATTCAATCCTCATAACCACTCTGCCTGGTTTGATCCCCATTTTATAGACCCAGAAACTGAAAGATTGGGGTGTTAACTAACTGGCCCGAAGTCACACAGGAAGCAAGCACCAAGAGGGAGACTGCAGACTGTTCCTAGGGTTCCTTCCCGGACATCACAGGAGACAGCCGGTGGGGGAAAATCCACCCGTGTGTGTGGCTGGGGATTTTCCTGATTTCTCCCAGGGCATCAGCACACGGGGTCCGGCCCAGAGTGGGGGCACAGTGCAGGGGCATGAAGCCAAGCCGGGGTGGGCAGGAGGCAGGGGCTGGGGGCATGCCCTCCTGAGAGGGCTCTGCTATCTTTCTGTTAATGGAGAGGCAGTAACAGGGTAAGAAAGCGAGCTTCAAAGAAAGGGGGTAGAGATGGCTCTTGTATCCGAAGAAGATGAGTCAATGCAGCTCACCCCCACTGGGCTCAGGCGGGCCTCATGTTTACCAAGCCCTGTAAAGAGCAAGTCCCACCATGGGGAGCCCTGGCCAAGCCTCGCCCACTGGGGCAGGGCACCTGGCTGCCATTTAGTTTCACAGAACTTCTTCCTGGTCCTCGCATCCACCAACTCGCTCCTGTCTTGAGGCCTTTGCCCCTGCTGTTCCCTCGGCCTGGAATGCTCCCCTGACCTTCACAGGCTTGGTTCCTTGTGGCTCAGGCCTCAGCTCCAATGCCCCCTCCCCAGACCCCACGGTCCCAGCCCCATTATTCTTTGTTCCAGCCCCAGGCTATTTCCTTCCTGGCACATCCCCCAAGATGTCCTTCTTCTGCTTGGACACTCACCTGTCTCCTCCATGAGGACACGGCCTCTATCTCCCAGGTGTCTAAAGCCCCAGCCCAAAGCCTGATGCGTGGCTAACAGAGGCCCGATAAACGGTTGTTGAATGAATGCATGCGTTCCTTCCCACTCTAAAAGCAAATCCATATTACATTGTACACTTCAGAGGGGTGAATTGTATGCTCTGTAAATTATATCTTAATAAAGCGATTACTATAAAAAAAAAGCCCAGGGTGGGGCACACAGTCACAGAACATGAGCGCCTCGCCGTCCGGCCTCTAACTTGATCCAGTCACACCTCTCCCGGCACAGCCCACATCCTGTGTCTGTCCGTGAGATTCACGGTGGCTCAGACTTGGAAGGGGTCTTAGAGGTCATCCCGTCCCTTTTGTAACTTGTCCCTGACAAGTTAGCCTCTGGCTTCTGCTTGCACATGCCAATGACAGGGAGCTTCCTGCCTCATAAGACAGAATATTCTATCATTGGGTGGTTCTCGGTGACAAAAGTCTCCTCAGTATGGGGGCCTGAAAGTTGCTTTCCTAGAATGCTCCTGCATGGGTCCTAGCTCCGCTCCTTGGTCGTGCGGAAGAAACGCACACCGCCTTCCGCAGCGGGCTATACGTGGCTGGTGGCTTCTTCCTAAGGGGTCTCTTCTCCCAACTAAAGAGACCCATTGCCCTCAACCCTTCGTCCCCTGACATGGCCTCCTCCTCCAGGAAGCCCCTCCTAGGTGCTCCCAGGGCACTTTGTATTGGTCCCTAACACTGTACTTTCCACGTTGCATTGAAATGTCTTCCCCAAATCGTGCCCCAGCCACCCCTCTGCACTAAGGGAGGGTCGTTCAAGGTCCTTATGCACTCCCTTCCGCCCAGGACCTTGCGTGGAGACCAACTGAGCTGAGCTAAGCAATTAGTAAAAATTTGTTTCCAGGGGTTTTATTATCCTAGTTACATCCCTCTAAACTGATTTGCCTTACAATGTCCTCCTTAGAACAGAACAAGGGAGAGAATCACTGCCCCTCAACCCTGTTTTCTAATCCTGCTGTCCCCCCCTTAACTTTCCTGCACTCTCGAGTCAGCTCTGTCCAGAACTGGGGGCCCATGGAACCCCCCCCCCCAGGGCTATTTTCCCGTGATATGCTGGCAAGCTCAGCCTCCCCATCTAGTTGCCAAGAGAGCAGTTTCTTGATCTGTGAGCCCCAGACTTAGGCTCCAGCGCGCTGGCACTCCCGTCCGGCCCACAGCCTGTTGAAATCATTCAGCAGGGCCACAGGTGCCAGCTTAGAGCCGCGGCAGAAACGTGGCTTCACCTAGATACCTAGGAATAACACCCCCCTGAACTCCACCCCTGCACGCAGATAAAACGCTGTGGTTAATCGTGGGCCCTTTATATCCTATATTCTTCCCACGCCTTTATCTTCCCGTAGTCCTGAAAGGTGGTATTCCTCTCCTTACTTTGAAGATAAGGAAAGGGAGGCTCGGAGAGTTTAGTTCAACTGCCCGAGGTCACACAGCTAGAAAGGGGTGGAGTTGAAACCCATCTGGTTGACTCCAAGCCCCAGGCTCTCATTGCTCCGGGTCCTGCTGCCCCTAAAAAGGCCTTATCTCAATATGCCCAGGGACTTTTTTCCCCTCTTAATGGTGGGGATGGAGAGGAAGGAAACATGGAAAGCTTCTTCATGATAATGGGAGCTGGAGGTGCCCAGGGAGTGGTGCACGAGCTCCCTCGCCCACCTACCACTCATCCCAGGGGGGCTTCAGGCCGCAGGTTATTGCCTCCCGCCCCCACCCCACCAGAAAATGACCCTTAGTCCAAAAAAAGCCACCGAATCTCTAGCTGGGCCCCTCAGTTCTCACTGCAGCCCAGTCTCATTCCGTTACTTCCTCTTCCTCTGCCTTGTCTGTGAGGAATCCCCGGCCCCAGCACAGTGCCTGGCGCACCAAGGCAACCAATCCATGCTGCTGGGTTTGAGGAACAAGCCGCCTCTCACTGTGAGAGCCAGAAATGGATTGGGTTCCTTCCTCTGGCTGTGTGAGCTGAGGCGGGTGACTTTCCCTCTCTGAGCTTCAGTTTCCTTATCTATAAGACGGGGCCATGAATACAGAACAATAAAGCCCAGGGTAATGTGAAGTCATCCCTGCAGAGTGCCCGACATAATATGCATCCAATTCATAATACGAGCATCTTTAATGAGGTGTCAGAGTCCCCGCTTGAGAGACAGGGCACTGGGGCTCGGAGCGGGGACGGGACTTATGTAGCCCCTGGTACCAGCTTGGAATCAGCCGGGCCTGGACAGGAGCCTGGTTGTGCCTGCTCCAGGCTGAGCCCTCTTCCCGGCCCCATGTGGCCTTCGCTGAGTGCTCAGTAAATATAATTTCTACCACAAAAATATGAGATGGTTAGACTAATCATTCATAGTAATAACACCAAGAGCCCCAGCTGAAGCAAAGCCTGTAGCAAAGGGGCTCAGGCAAGGAGCCGTAGACCCCTGCCCAGCCAGCTGCTTCTCTGCTCATGGCCCCAACTGGGGCTGGGGTGTGCAGAGTCGTTCTGGGCCCCTGGGTTCCGGGAGGGTGAGAGAAGTCCCAGCCTCAGGTGGGCCTGTCCCATCCATCACTGCTCCTTTCTGTTCCGTCACCTAAAGGGCAAAATCCCTAAAGACTTGAACAAGTTCGCCATGATCCCTCCCCCAACGGGGCCGGCCTTTTGCCTCCTAAAATAGCCCAGAGCCACCATGTGCCCAGGGCGGCTCCCCACTGGTTGCAAATCCCCCTGAAATTAAATCCCCATCCTGCCCCAAGCAGGATGGCACCACCTCTTGCCCTGCTGAGCTCCAGGGCTGGCCAGGCTCCCCCCAGTGGAAACCGGGACAGTCGTCCTTCACGGTGACCGAGACATAAATCCCCAAATAATGAGACAGGCGCTCGGAACACAGAACCAGACACGGTGTTAATTGGTTCACTTCTGGGCAGGCACGATGTGGAGGCAAGAGCAGCAGGCCTCGGTTTCCCAGCCAGCAGAATGGAGCGGGGGGCTGTGATGACTTCCTGCGTCCCTTGCGGGGCTGATTTTCTGTGCCCCCTGACCGGCCTCCCACCCAGACTCACCGGCAGCTCTTTCCTACCTTCCTAGAACACTAACTTCTCAGATGTAAAAGGGAAGGATCGGGGTCCACTTGTCCAGGTCTTGAAGCAGGGAGGCCCAAATCATCCCTCCCATGATCTGGAACCATCTCCTTTCCACTAAAACCAAACCAAAAGGCTCAGTCCACCTCGGCATGCAGGAGGATGGGGGGGAGGGGGGGAGACAGGAGGGCTCAGTGGAGCTCCTCGTGTGAGGCCGGTGATGGATTCTTGGACAAGCATGAGGCCCTCAGTTTGCAGTGATCAGGGTGAGATTATCACATTAAACTTTAAAAGTCTTTGCTCAAAAAGCAGCAGCAGCAGCTGACGCCCTTGACTCCCCCAACTGCCACCATTACCCTCTCTTGGACCATGGCCAGATGAGCTCCAGATACTGGCCACTTGGGGGCTCCACGGCACGGGGCTAGAGGCAGGGGGATGGACGGAATGACCTCTCCAGGCCTGGCCTGCTTCTGAGTTGTGGTGAAATGGCAGGGGGAGAAGCGGGGGGAGAGGGGTGAGTGCTGTCTGGGGGATGTAGTTTGCAGGGCCTCAGGGGAACCCAAATAACTTGGGATCAGGCACACCTGCTCTGATTACAATTCTGCCACTTACTACCCCGAGCCTGGGAACACACCCCCTTGCTCCACACCTCAGTCTCCTCGTCTATGACATGGGGATAACAATGACAATAACTGATAATAACTCCCCTAACCCAAGGCTGACAACTGAGGAGATGAACTAAGACAACATACAGACCAACCCTGCAAGCCGCAAAGAGCCAGGGTGGTGTGAAGGATGACATTGTTAGTTACAGCAGGAGGGACAGTGATCAGACTGCAGAAAGAACTTCCTCACCGCTGTGCATTGGAAAGCAATGGGGCAAGAAGAGAGGCAAGGCACAAGGGGCTGGGTGGGACCCCCAAAACGTCACCCACGATCCCCCCTCCCACCCAGGGTGCCCATCCTCATATCCAGACAAAACCCCTCCCCTCCTGCCCGTCCCCTTGCCTCGCCAGGCTGCCAGCCTATCCCCACTCTTTCCCAGTCCAAAGCTGTATCCAACTTGTGTTTGTTGCCAACGCAACGGAAATTATTTCAACCTCCTCACCGGGCTTGGCAAAGCTGCCTGGGTTGTATAGGAGAGGCCGGAGCTGGAGGAGAGGAAGCTGGGAAGTGGGGTGCCGAGAGCAGGGTGGCCCCCTCCCCAGAATATTAGCTTCAATAGCAGCAATCAAGAAGGCAGTCAGCCTACTGGGGGGACTTCCCCATACTGCCCCATGGGAGGGAAGGGAAAGGCTGAGGGCCTAGGGGTCCTCACTGGGACCTTGGCTACCTTCCCTCTTACTTAAAGAGCTGCATTCAGAGCAGGCTGGGAAAGGCCCTGACTACCAGCCAGGATCAACCCTGCAGAAATTAAGATCTTTGCATTTTCTTGACCCACCCTTCATTTCCTGGTGCCCTCATTTAGCCAGTCTGTTCCACAGAATCCTCCCACCCCAGCCCACCCCACTGGACCTTGGGGCCCTTCCCCTTCCTCAGTATTAGAAACTGAATCCAGAAGGATGGAGGCAGGGAGAGGCTGAAAATGACCCTGAGATCCCAGGGTCACCCTGAGCAGGAGGGAGGGAGAGGGTGGGGTGGCCACGGTCCACCTTGCTGGCCAGGCAGAAGTGCCGACCACATCAAGGAGGCCTCCTCTCGAATTGGCTGGTGGGCGGAAGCACACGGCCCTCGCAGGCCATGAAGGAGGCCTTTCAAAACCAGCCGAGACGTTCCAAGAACGCCCCTGGGATGGGCTGCGTCAACATGTCCCAAGCCCCCCAGGCCCTCTCTCTGGCCCCCAGGGCTGCTCAGCGGCCTGAGCTGGGAGGCAGCGCGGGCCCAGGACAGCGACCAGGCGCAGCAGTAAGTCAGAACTTGGGCAAGTTGCTTCACCTCTGTGATCTGTAAAATGGGCCCAGCAGTATGTACGTCATGCGGTTGTTGGGAAAATTAAGGAACAACGCAGGGAGATGCCTCCCTTTGTGCTTACCACTGAGTAGGGGCTCAGTCAACTCGCGGAGTAAATGTCTGTCGGACACCAGCTACAAGCCAGGCCCTCATTCTTCACCCAGGGGACCCAGCACTGAACGGAAGTCCCGAGGGGCCGTTACGAAACTTGCAATCTGGGGGCGATGGTCACGGTCACTAAGTAGATCACCACACGAGGTCAGGGAGGGTGAGCGGCCAGGAAAGCCTCTCTCAGGAGGGGACAGTTCAGCCCAGACCTGGCTGATGTGAGGGACAGGCCTGCCTCAGGGCCCTCGACCGTGGCGACTCACTGGAATCACGGGGGCAGCTCCGAAAGTTTCTGATCGCTGGGCCCCTCCCGGGGGCTCTGATGGGACGGGGCTGGGGTGCCGTCTGGACAACGGGATTTTAAATTCTGCTCAGGTGATCCTGATGTGTAGCCAAAGGTGAGAACCCCTTGCCCTGCAGTTTTCCCAGGCGCCTGTCCACGTGAGTGGCACCTGGGTAATTGGTCCGGCATCCTGGGCTGGACCGCAACCCTCAGCATTCGGATTTGGGGGCTGGGGGAAGGCCCAGCACCAGACTTTCTCACAAGCACCTGAGTGATTCGGAAGAGCAGGCGGGTCTAGAGATGTGCCTAGGAGACGAAGTCTGAGCTCCGAGCCTGGCAGTGAGAGCCCCCCACTACTGACCCCAGCCGTGCCCCCGCGGGACCACCTGCTGCTTCGGGACACGCTGACCCATCTCTGGCCTCAGCCTGGGAGGCGCCTCCTTTCTCCCCGTCAGGTCCCGGCCATACTCCTAGGCTTATCATGGAGCCTGAAGGGCCCCGCTGCTGTGGGCTTGGGATCCGTTTCCTCACTCCCCTCGGCCCCTGGTCCAGAGCCCCTGTGCCATTGTGCCCATGCTTCCTGCCCGGCCAGACCCTGGGCTCTCGGGGGTAGGGCTGGCTTCTCCAGCCACATGCCACCGAGCCTGGCATCCCACAGGGTATGCCTCGTCCTGGTTGAAGGAATACCAAATCTACCCAGCTCTGCTGGGCACAGCTGCCCCCACAACTGTGCCGAAGACAGCAGTGTTGGGACCCGCTCTGAGAGATCCTTGCTCCATCCCTCCTCCCAGGTCTCCTCCTCTGACTCCTCTTGTGGAGTCTCTCCTATTGCACCTTTCGCCCTGCCCTAGCGGCCAGGCCCTGGGATGGGAGGAATGACACAGTTGTGTTCTCCGAAGCAGAGGTGTCCCAGAGTATACCCCTACCCCTGCTGAAGAATCAGGGTCCCCCCACTTCAGGGGCCTGGCACGGTGTCCACCTCTTTCTTTTGGGAAACGACATAGTATAGCCATAATGCCTGGGTTCGATCCTACCTCTGCCACTTCCTAACTGTGTGACCTTGGCCACCTCTGTGCCTCGGTTTCCCCATCTGTAAAATAAGAATAAGTAGTACCTCTCTTAGAGGGTCATTACGGGGGATAAATGGGCCAATAGTCATTAAGTGTTCAGCAAACACGCGCATGGCAATCACTACGCGTGTTTGTGAAATGATGTTTAAAAATACACGATTGTATGAAGGGGATGCTTTAGTTCGTCATCGAAGTGGGGCCTGGCAACGCGCCAGGTCTGGGGGCGGGGATTAAGATTCCACGTTACAGAAGCATGAGAGACTATGGACTCTGAGAAACAAACTGAGGGCCTCAGAGGGGAGGGGGTGGGGGAATGGGACAGACCGGTGATGGGTAGTAAGGAGGGCACGTATTGCATGGTGCACTGGGTGTTATACACAACTAATGAGTCATCGAGCTTTACATCGGAAACCGGGGATGTACTGTATGGTGACTAACACAATATAATAAAAAAATCATTAAAAAAAAAAAAAGATTCCATTTTACAGGTGAGGAGACTGAGGATCAAGGAGGGGAAGGGACTGCCTGAGACGACACCCAAACCCCCGTGTATGACACTTCAAGCCTTCTCTCTCCCAGCACCCCCAGGCCCACCGCCCTCACTCTCCAGGCGCCTGGCCTGGCCCAGGTGGGCTCCGTGCCCTGCACTGACAGAAGCCCCTTTGTACCCCTGCCCAGGGTCACACCCTGAGCTCAGAGCCATGGCCAGACAAGCGCCCTGTGTCTGGGTCTATTTCACTGCCAGGCCTGCGGTCGCCCTGGCCTCTCCAGCCACGTGCTCTGGCTGGGCGGATCTGAAGGCCATCCCCCACCCCTCCCAGCACCCCCCACACCCACCTCGGCAGGGTATCCCTAACCCTCCCTCAGCTGCATTCAGCCAGGAGACAGACTGGGCGGCAGCCCCAAGGAAAACACCCCATTCTTGATCTCCACCCTGTGCAAATTCCGGGTGGCCAGACTCTTAAGGCGTCTGGGGCTCCAGAGGAAGGGACAGGCAGGGGCTGAGGGGGTGGGGAATGACACGGAGGCTACTCTGGTTACCCTTTCTGTCTCCCTAATCTTTCTTCAATCTGTTGACTTCTCTTTACCACCTGGCCTGGCATAACAGCCTCTTCACGGGCCTCCCTGCCTCCACTTCTCCACCTCTCACTTTCCTGGTTTGTTCTCCATGCACCAGAAGGAGCCTTTTAAAAAGGGAAATCCGATCACACCCTTCTCTTGCCCTAAACCTCCAAAGGCTTCTCCCTCACCCCCACCTTAGGAGAATCCTTATCCCCAGCCTGGAAGATCTGGCCTCTGTTCCCCCCCCCACAAAACCCTTCTCCTCTTCCAACCCACCCTTCCTCTGGATTCCTCCCACAGATTTACTGAGATGGAAATACAATTCTCCACTGAGGAAATTACTGGTAGAGCTAACACTGCCGAAGGCTAGAACCAGATACAGAAAAACTCCTCATTGACTAAAATGGACAGAAGAATCCAGTCTTGACCACAAATGTTTTTTAAAATTTAAATCTTCCAAACTCAGATGCGTTTGCTCAGTCACACAATGGCTGAGAGGAAGGTCAGCAGCCTTCAACGGATGCCGAATTGATTGATGGATCAAATCTCAACAGCAAAACGTATATGGCATTGATGTCGATGAAAATAATTCCAGTAAAATTAAAATGGGATTTTAAAAAATGGAAATATGTTTAGCTGTACCCTATAGGAAAAATGGAAAAATCAGATCGAGGAATTAAGTTGGATGAAAAGAGTTCAAACTGGAAACCACTTTCTAAAAAAGTCTTCAGGGCTGGTATGTTTTGGTTTAAAATGTTTGCATTCAAAACATCCTGGGGGTCCAAATGTCCAGGTCAAAAGATCCTGTGCCCCTCCCATGTTTTTGTACCCCTCCCTCCCCTGCATAGCATACTCCGGCCACACTGGGCTCTTTCTCTCCCTGGAGCACAGTGAGGTCCCCCTGACCTCGGAGCGTTCTCAAACCCTGTTCTTTCTGCCTGGAGCACCCTTTCCCTCCCGGCCCCCACCTCGCCTTCTCAGAGCTGATAGCGAAATGCCACCTCCACGAGCTGCCCTCCTTTAGGTAGATTTCCTTCCTGCCTCCTCGCGCTCCTTCTCCTTCACCCTGTCTTACTCCCCCCTTGAGTTCCCAGGGCAAGCCTAGCTAGTATAGTATAACACATAGTAGGTGCTCAATAAATATTTGTGGAATGAATGAATAAGTCAGTGTCACGACGGTGAGGGGCAGGGGAATGGGTTGGAGCTCACGAGGGCCCTTGGGAGAAAAAAGGGACAGGACAGAAATACACCCTTCCACCTCTATCCCCACCCCCTGCCCCCCTCACTCATGACACCAAGTTCCAGAGGAGCCCGTTAGCAGGAGAGAAAAGAAAAGACAATGCCAGACATGCTTCTTCCCTGCCCCTTGCCCAGCTTCCCAAGACCCAGGTCCCTGTGCCAACTGGCCAGCTGCCCCCCAGCCGGGCCGCCCCCAACACCCCCTAGCTCCCACTTTTGGCTGTGGGCTAGGCTATTTGGGGAAACTTCCTGATCTCTCCTCTGGCCTCTCCACCTCCACACCTCATCCTGAAGCCCCGGAATAGCTGTCCCAGCTCAACCTAGGGACAGTCGCATTCCCAATTAGCACCCAGATGGTTGAAACCATGTCTAAAAGCTTCTCATGTCCCTCTCCCCTCAGGAAGCTGCAAACTAGGACAGCAGATCTCAGAACGAGGTCACGAGAACGCTACCTGCCTTACACTCCCTTTCCAACCCCGAGACACCCAGGTGGGACCAGGAGCCTCCACTGCAGGCCAGTGAGGACAGAGGGAATGTGGGGGAGGGTGAGATGCCGAGGGAAGTGGGTCCTTTTTGCTCAAGGGGCAGCTGTGGCCCAAGCCAGTGAGGAGGCCTGGCTGTGGGGAGTGAGGAGACCTGGTTTCAAGTCCAGACTCTGTCTCAGTAGCGATTTCGTTGCTTCTCCAGCGGCTCAGAGGGCAGGACGAGACAGTTCTGTATATAGTACGGTACCACAGCCTGGGAATGGACCTTAGTGTCCCACGGAGACGGTTCCAGGACAGATCCCTAGAGGCCGCAGGCCCATTGAGCATTATTTCTCTGTTTGAGTCTCACGCTAGCCCTGACTCAAGCCTCAGCCAGAGTGGTTAGGCAGGTGCACAGACTTCTCCCACTTTCCAAGACCACACATGATGTTGTCCCTCTTCGGGAACCCCCAAAGAACACAAGGGGCCCAGTTCCCAATACCGTCTCTAGGTATTTCCCCCCTCCTAGGTGAGGGTTGGGGTGGTGAGCAGTGAGGCTCATACCGCCCCATCCTGTCCGCCCAGTGGGAGGAATCACGGATCCAGACCGGGAAGGGAGAAAAGTCTGAGGCCCGAGGATAGAGAAGAGGCAGGTGGGACCTGGGGGAAGACAGTGAGGGCGGTGGGACACGGCAGCCCGCTCTGGCCTCTTGCTGGGGCATCTGAACCGGGGCAAACTCTCCGTGGATTTGGTCCTCTCCCCACCCGAGGAAACCTTAGTCAAAAAAACAAACAGCCAACACAGCCGCTCCTATGCGAGAGGCCAGGGCAGTGAGGAGAGGCCGGCTGAGATGGGGACCTGGGGAGAGGACAGGGAGGCAGAGCAGGCCGTCGCCCTGGGCCGGTTGGTGGAAGTGTTTGGAACAGGGCGGGGAGTGCGCTGGGGGGTTGGAGCAGGAAGCTGGGGCCTGGGGTGGGTGCGTTGAGCTTGGCTGCTTCGAGGAAAAGTGGCAAGTCAGACCCACTCTGGCGAGTGCCTCTTCTGAGGAAGACTCCAAGTTCCCAACACCCTTCCTTCAGCTCAGGGTCAATCGGATCAACCAGACAGACAAAGAGCTCTCTTCCTGGTCCCTCGGAACCCCCAGCCCTGTTCCCAGGCCATGACCCTGGGCCTTGTGGCTGAAGAGGAAGTCTGGAGCCAAAGCCCCCAAGTTCTGAAGTTCTCGACAGAGGAGCTGGGGAAGGTGGGCTGACATCTGTCCTCTCCAGAACCTGATACACTCAGAGACATGTGGCCATCCCGCTCCTCTGAGACCCCTCACGAGAGTAAGACAGACGGACATCAGACAGACACACACCCAGACTTAGAGGCGGAGAGGGAGAGAGGTAAAGACAGAAAGACGAACTCGAGAGACGCCACACAGCTGGAGACACAGAGCTGAGACGAGGAGAGAGCCTGAGAGGAGGTGACAGAGACCGAGGGGCAGAGACACACAGAAAAAGAAAGGGACTTAGAAAGAGAGGGAGACACTCATACAGAGAAAAAGAGAGAGAGACACACACACACAGAGAAGGAGAGATGGACCCAGAGACGGGGAGAGACGAGGGACAGATGGAAACGACAGGCAGAGGCGCAGGGGAAGGACCGAGCAGGGGACACAGGGACAGATGCGCACTTGCAAGCTGAGAGGCAGAAAGAGGCTCACAGAGCTACGCAGGGACAGACTGACTGAGAGACTCAGGGCCTGGGGACACTCCGGACAGACTTGGGGGGGGCGACATGCCGAATGACAAATCCAATGGGGTTTGCAGGGAGTCCCAGGAGGGCACTGCTGCTGTCTTCTGTCCCCAACGCTGTTTGAAGGGCTGCAGACGTCTGGCCCCCAGCCACCCCCGAGGAAGCCAACCCTTGGCCACGGGCACTGGCAGGTCACCCAAGGTGAATGAAAAGTCACTGATCGGGGAGGGTGACACTGTGGCTGTGGGGGAGGCACGCGGGTGGCCCAGGTACACGTGTCAGCGTGGGCCTGCAGGGGTCCCATCCCTGACGTTGCACTCGGAGCCGTGTTTAGGGGTGTGCAAGTGCATACAGCACCATCTGCGAGCTCACGCGGGGGGACACGTGTGCCTGGCTGTGCGAGAGTGTCTGGGGGTGAGTGTGCCTGCGTCCCGCTCCATCAAGTCCTCCCCGGCGCCAACGAGGCCAAGGTGGCAGGTCTGGTCCTCAAAGAGCCCAATCACAGTCAATGAGCGTCAGAGACGGCCACAAAAAGGCCGTGAGTCTCTCTCCTCTGAACAGACGGCGTGCCCAGGTGCCACAGGGCACTCAATTGGAGTGGAGACCAGTGTGCCATTCATTCCCGCCGGGGATGACTCCCGCTGCCTGGCCAGCTGGCCCCCACACTCTCCTCCAGCCAAAGCCCAAGATCCAAACTTACAGGAGGACCCACGTTACAGACCCACGGCCCCTCCTGGCTGCAGGCGCCTCTCTCTCTGAGAAGGGCAGCAGGAGGGGTGGGGGAATCCGGCCCTGACCTCCCCCCCCAGTCTCACAGCCCTCCCCACTGCTGCGGCAGCTCCGCTGAGCTCCTGGGGCCCAGAAAGCGCCCACACCCTCCCCATGTCAGGAGATAAGCGACTCTCTTCCTCTCATCCATTCCCTCTTAAGCATCACAGGACATTTGAAAAAACTGTCCCAATTTTGGGGTGGAGAATGAGGTCAGCAAGCCCAAGTGGGGACTGCTTGTTAGTGACAGCTGACAGTCTCCATTTCACCTTGAAGCTCCTTCCTGGTCCGGGGGGCGTGTCCTAAGCCCAGTTTTACAGGGGTGCTGCTCAACTGGGGGACCGAGTGAGCAGGAAGAGAATTCACCAAATAGCAGCGTCACTCACAGGTGCCGCCAGGCCCACCCCTCACATTTGTAGGGCCGGGGGCAAGAGAAGGAGTGGGCGCCCATTTAAAAGTTAGAAACCAAGCCACACACTCTTAATTAAAATATGTTCTAACCTCCCATCTTGACAAGGACACTCTCATACCAGCCTGGAAGACCAGGTGCCAATGTAGATTTCTCTGACTCCGCGGAGTTTTGCGGGAGAACGACGCCATGTGGGGAGAGCTCTGTTCTGCACCGCAAGGGACTCTGATGCCTGCTGTGGCCGCCCAGCCTCACATCCCGGCTCCGTCCTCATGCCTGGCAAACAGCTGCCCCTGAGCCCTCATCAGTGGCCACTCAGGTTTAGGGAAGCACCCACCAGCAGCATAACCTGCGTTGAGAACAGGCCCAGGGCAGAGGCTTGCATGGGCTAGCAGCAAGCTGGTGACCATCGGGGCAGGGACCTCCAGAGTCACAGATCTGGGAATGAGCGGAGCCCTTGAAATCACCCAGCGGGGACACGGGCACTCCCTCCCCGGCCCAGGTTTAAGGGTGATTACTAGACCCAGCCTTCCCCAGCAGCCTCCAGAGCTCGGGCCAGGGACTGAAGCTGTCTTTCCATTGGAGGACAGCTTGGACAATCCCCAAACAGGACTTTCAGTCGCTTGTATTATTTATCTTCCTGGAAAAACTTAGTGCGGCTTGATCCCAACTTGGGGATTTCTGGAGGTGGGGAGGGCAGGGAGGCAATGACAAACGGGCATTTTTTTTTTCAGTTGGGTCCTTAAACTACTGTTCCCTTTTTTTTTTTTTTTTTAAAGATTTTATTTTATTCGACAGAGATAGAGACAGCCAGCGAGAGAAGGAACACAAGCAGGGGGAGGGAGAGGAGAAAGAGGCTCATGGCGGAGGAGCCTGACGTGGGGCTCGATCCCATAATGCCGGGATCATGCCCTGAGCCGAAGGCAGACGCCCACCGCTGTGCCACCCAGGCGCCCCATTTTTTTTAAGATTTTATTTATTTATTTGACAGGGACAGCCAGCAGAGAGGGAACACAAGCAGGGGGAGTGGGAGAGGAAGAAGCAGGCTCCTAGCGGAGGAGCCTGATGTGTGGCTCGATCCCAGAACGCTGGGATCACACCCTGAGCCGAAGGCAGATGCTTAATGACTGCACCACCCAGGCGCCCCTAAACTACTCTGTTCCCTTAAGGCATAGCCCCAAGTAGGCTCCTGCTGCCACTGGCCCCTGCCCTGTCGGGGCCCCCCTCTTCACCCTGGGCAGCTAAAAGAGAAGGAGAGGGGCCCTGGGCAGCCCAGATGGGTCCAGCTGAGATCCAGGGACCAGCAGGGCGCAGGGGCTGGAGGGGTGGCAGTGGTGAAGGGCATTGCTCTCTCGGGCCAAGTTTAAAAAAAAACTTCCATCCCCCCTGCACCCCCCCCCCCGCCCTGTCCCGCAGACCGGCTTTGCTGTCCTACACTCGAGGGGACACTTATACTTGTTGAGCTCTCACCAGGCGCCAGGCACTATGCTAAGCGCTCTCCAGGCGTATTCTCATTTAATCCTTCAGGCCACCCTATGAGGTGGGTTCTATTATTATCCCCATTTTACAGGTGGGAGAGCAAATTCAGAGGTTAAGTAACTAGCCCGAGGTCACACAGTAGGCACAGGTGATAGCACTCAAGTCTAACTGACCACAACAACCCTACTTTTCCCACTGCCTTCCAGAAGCAAGTGGGCACAGAAGCAGAAGGGATGAAAGTCAGATATGAGAAAGAACTTCCTGACGATGATAGTTTATGTGGTGGAAGGAGACACCGGAATGGGGAACTAGACATACACAGGAAGCCCTTCTACCTGCATTGGAGCTCCAACTGTCCCTGGGCTTGTGACGATCTCTAGAAGGTCTGTGGGGTCCTGGCTGCATCCAGAGGGTAGCATCCTGACCTCCTTTTTTTCTACAGTCTGGGGTCGTCTGCTCTACCCCAGCCCAGCACCAAGGCCCAAAGTCTGACTCTCCCTTGTAGCTCAGAGCTCTGAGCATGATATCTGAGCTGTCAGCCCCAGACCACCTCTTCCAGGGAGCCTTCCTTGAGTACTGGGAGGCACGACCCCTTTCCTACAACCCAAACCCCAACACAGAGCGTACAAATGCACCCCCGTCTGCAGTCAGGCTCCGTTCGGTGATCACTTTCTCCACCTGGCTCTGGGACATGAGCACGGTACAGATCTAGGCGGTCCCCAGGCTCTCTGGGCTCCCCAGACCATCTGGATGATCCCCGGCTCCCTCATCCCCCTCACCCATGCTGTTCTGTACCCAGGTGTAACAAATGATGTGGGTGCCCTGGGCTTACCGGAAAACCCAGGTCCCAGCTCAGCTATGCACTCTTACCTCATTTACCCACAGAACAGACGCTGTTTGGGCCACCCCATCGCTCTCTAAGGGTGGGGAGAGGATGCTGCACTTGGATGAGGCCCAGGGCACCCGGAGTCAGTGAGCGGGTCCTCACCTGGAGCCCTGCAGTCACTACCCCCACCCTGCTCTCCTCCAGAAAGCTGCGTGCCTAATGCCCGGCTCTGTCTCTTCTCATCCCTCAGAGCCCACCCCAGCATCGGGGATAACCAGCCCGAAGCCTCTAAACTTCTCCAGAGTTTAGTCCCATCCGCTAGATGCCCAGGGTCCGTGCGCAGAGCCAAAGGGCTGTCCTCACTGTCCCTTGGAGTCCCCCAGTTTTGAGACCAAGGCACAGGACAGGTGGAGGGGGCTCCCTTGTTCTCCCCGCGTTGCCCTCGAGGTCCTCAGCGTGGACCAGCCCGCGTCGCTGACTTACCTGCAGGGCAGAAACGGAGCCCGCCGCGGCCACCTGCTCTCGCTGCGCTCCGGAGCGCGGCGGCTCCGGGCTGGCCGGGGGAGGGGGCGGGGCCCTGGAGGGGCGGGGCCCGGGAGGGGGAGCCGCGGCCCAGCCCCTCCCTGAGTCGCGGTCGGGTCCGGTGGGCGGGTTCGTTCAGGTGGGCAGAAAGCGAGGAGAGCTTCTGGGCCACTAGGGAGGGTCTGGAGCTCTGGCTTTTTGAGGGCTGCAAAGGTAGGATGACTGACTGCGTCCTGAGGACCCCAAGAAATCCCCTACTTCGTCCAGTCTAGCCCACATGGCCCGGAGGCCTTGGCTCCCCATGAAGACTCTTCACCAGAAAAAGCAAGCCTAGGAACCTCTCGTGGCCTGAGTTCCGCCTTCCATCCTAGTTCAAGAACACTCTCCCAGCCTGGCAAGGTGGGTGCGAGATGGGTCACCCGCTCTAAAGTCAGGGTCCTCCATCCAGGAGTCAGCTGTGTAGGTGTCCAGGCCACTGAGGGGGCCACTAGGTGCCCAGGTCGTCTTTACCCTCCATCCATCTCTCCCTGCAACACTACCCCCTGCCCCCAACGCCAGCTTGGGCCCCTCAGCTGTCACCGTTTAGCCCTGGAATGACAGGCGTCCAGACTCCGTGCTCCCAGCCACATTCACGGCCATTGAGCTTAGCACCCCTGGGCCCCTGCCCCCCTCCCTCTGCCCCCAGTCGCTAATTTTATTGACCTGTAAAAGGCACGTTGCTGGCAGGGGAGATAACTGAAGGCGAAGGGGGAACGGATGGGCAGAAGACAGGCCCTCGGAGGCGGAGATGTGACAGCAGGGAGAAGGGTGATTCCTGGAACCAAGGCCAAGGGACACCTGAGATTGGGAGGAAGACAGGCCCTGGAAAAGCGGTACCCTCTGAGGCAATGGAGACCAGAGAGACTGGAACTGGAATTTCAGCCTCCATTAGACAAGAGACAGACTGGAGAAAGAAGGTGCTGGGGAAAAGAGAGGGCTTCATTTCCCCCGTCTACCCCTTAGGCAGGACCAAGGATGTAGCAGTGGGAAGGGGGTTAGATGGCGGGAAGGACCGCCATCCTGCTCTCAGATCTCTGCCCTAGCCCCCTCCCTTCCTCTTGAAGGTGACTCCTGCCTGCTGGGCCTCTTACTACAGAAATAGCCCTTTCCCTGAAGAATCAACCTAGATCTTGCCTCTCTTTCTCTTTCTTTCTTTCTTGTTAAAATGAGAACAGAAAATTTAGGCCTTTACAGCTTCCCCCACTCCCATGCTTACCTGAGCACCACCCCTCAGGTCCTGGATCTCAGCCTCTCCCCAGCCCAGGGAAGTGACCTGGGGTTAGGGGAGGATGGAGGGGGGCTGCTGGGGTTGGAGCCTCTAAAGAGGTGGGGGGGGGCTTCACATCTGGATGGCTCTCAAATTTAGACTTGTGATGCCTTCTCCAAATAAGGTTACAGGAGAGCCATAAAGAGGGGTGGTTAAAAACAAAACAACATTAAAAATAGACCACGAAGCAGATCAGGGGAGTGGTTACTTGGGAAGGAGGAAACTTTTGAGGGTGATGCCTGTGTTCACTGTCTTGAGTGTGGAGGGTAGGTTAAAATTTATCAAACTGTATGCTATAAATATGTACAGTGTATTTTATGTCAATTATACCTCAACAGATCTATGTTTAACATACCGCATCTTTTTTTTTTAAGGTTTTATTTATTTGAGGGCGAGACAGAGATAGCGAGAGAGCGGGGGAACAGAGGGAGAAGCAGGCTCCCTGCTGAGCAGAGAGCCCTATGCAGGGCTAGATCCCAGGACCCTAAGTCATGACCTGACTTGAAGGGAGATGCTTAACGAACTGAGCCACCCAGGCGCCCCACCACAACTTTTCTACAGCAATTTTCTACTAGTTTATTTTCAATCTATGAGGAGCCTCAAAAATAGAAAGAAAGGAATGTCAAGGGATCAAGGGAAACAGTGTTGATTGCTAGTAGAGTGTGGCCAGCTTCCCGCCTCAGTTTCCCTCCCAATTCCCCAACCCCTCCCTCCATCTAGTGCATTTGATTGAGCGTCTGTGGGTGTAAGTTAGGGGGCCCTGGGGCCGAGCTGTGGCCCCCGAGCTGCTTCCTCAGCGTGGGAGTCTGAGCCAGCCGGGGTGCCCCAGGCTCCGGCTCCGTGGCTGTCCGCATGTTTCCCGCAGATGATTCAGACGGGAGGGGCTTGGACCCAGGCACCCCCTCTCCCAAGACAGCGGTTGCCACGGGTTCTCCTGCCCCCTGCAGCCTGAGGCGGGCACTGCAGTGACAAGGCGCTCAGTCCAGGGAGAGGTCGGCCAGGTTCTGGGCACAGTGCTGCAGGTAGTCAAAGTCAGGCACCGGAAAGGGCACGCGGGACCACTTCTTGGCCTGGACTCTCCCTCGGGGTGTTTCCAGAAGCATGCTGCGGACTTTGAGCGCCGGCAGCTTCACCGACTTGTAGACCATCTGCAGACCCCAGGCCTGACGGTGGAACGGAGGAGGCTGGGTTAAAGGATCACTGTCCTCAGACTGGGCTTCTCTCCTCAAGGTGGGGGATCCTTGAATGCAGGGCCTGTGTCTCCCACCTCAGAGCTGCCTCCCCGATCACGCTGTGGGTTCCCTAAGACAGCGGGTCGAGCTCTCTCCTCCGACTGGGGGCTCCTGGGGCAGAGCTGCTTCCCCCATCGCCGGGAGGGTGTCCTGATGACAGAAGGCTGGGCCTCCTCTCTCAGACTGGGGACTTCTGAAGACTGGACTTAAGGGCCATGGCCCCTACACTTACCTCCCCACAGTTCCTGCAGTGAATGGTACCCCCAGGCCTCCAGTCCTTGAAGATTCTGTCAATGACCACAGCTGCCCGGGAGACACTGTAGTAGATCCTGGAGAGGAAGGGGAGTCAGTCCTCACGACCCCATCACCTCCGAGCTCACGCCCTCCTGCCTGCTTGGCCTCTACCTGGGCCTCGGGCTCTTCTGCCTGCCAAGAGGCACAGAGACTTCCCAGAGCCACGAGATCCGCCCTCCACTAAGCTCTGCCTGTGCGGCCTCACGGCGTGTCCTCTGCTCACGTTCAGGCCTCAGCACTGCCCACCTGGATGATTCTAACCGTCCCCCAGCTGATCTCCAGTCTCCTCCCTCCCACCCCATTCCATCCTCCCTCCCAACCCACACCATCCTTCCGCCAGCTGCAGGGTGATCATCTAAAAATGTAAATCTGACCTTGACGCTCCCTTGCTCAAAATCCACCCAAGACTCCTCACTGCTTATGGAACAAAGGCCAGACTCTCAGGCCGGACCTTCGCGGCTCCCCACGGGCCAGCCTGTCTTCTTCAGAGTCTCATCCTTCACAGTCCTTCCCACGCAAGCCAACCCGAGGCTGTGCTGGCACGTCATCCCCGCCTGGGCTCATCCCACCTTCCAGCCCCATCCATCGGGCAAGACCTAGCTGGAGTGCTGCCTCCGTAAATGAGAGAACCTGGTGTGCAGGTCCTCGGCCCAGCGGCTCCCTAATAAATACTTAATGGATGGATGGATGGACGGAGGGGGTGAGCTTACCCTCTAGGGGACAGGATAAGAGGATGGCTCAGGGACAACCAGCCCCTCTGTCTTCAGAGTAAGTGGGACCGGTTGGGGGGGTGGGGAGCCCAGTTCGTGGCCTCTCAGGATTTGGTGTCCTGAACTCCAGCTCTTGCTTAACCACACAGTGGCTGTGGGAGCCTGGACAAGTCATTTTGCCTCTCTGAGCCTCTGTTTGCTCACCTGCTAAATGGGGTGGTGATAAAACCGGTCTAACCAAACTCTTGAAAACACAGACTGGGTACTCGGTACTCATCAAGAATGTGGTGTCAGCTCCCCAGCCCTCAGAGCCCGGTCTGGATGGGAGGAGTTCTCGGTCCCCCATCATGCCCCTCCCTCCCTCTCATCCTGCCAGCCCCTTCCCCAGTCTCACGAGAAGTTGGGGTTCACGTTGACATGGTGGGCATCCTCCACCTTCCGCAGGTCGCTCCCGTGGCCCACGGCCACCATGCAGTTGACGCAGAGGAGCTGCACCTGGTCCGCTGAGAACTGCTGTCGCTGATTCTCCCGCTGGGCTGCCCGGGCCGCCCGCTTGACCAGGGCTGCTCGCTGCAGATCCCGGATCTGGAGTCAGAGCAGACACCGGGCAGAGCTGGGGCCACACAGGCCTGACCCCTGGAATGTGCTCAAGGTCTAAGGGCTCCCAAAGACCTCAGATCATTAGGACCCAGAAGGGACTTCCCTCGACCCTCCCTGGAGTTTCTAGAAGCAGCTCTGTGGAGAAATAATACAGAGCAGAGGCAATGCTGGGAGCAGGGCGAGCTCGGTTGCCGAGTCTCTGCCTCCTCTCTGGAGGATTCTGCGCAAAGCTGCTCCTTTGAATCTAACATGGGGCATCGCTAGGAATTATGCTGGGATAACGGGTACACAGGGACCGTCCTGGGTGAGGCTGGACGAAGGCGCCCCTGCCTCAGGGGAAATCGATTTAAGTCCTGCTTCTGGGCTTACTTTGTGTCTTTGCTTGTTCCCCCTGCCTGGTGCTGGAAGCCTGGTGAGGCAGCTCACAGATACACAAGGTATTTGGTGACGAGGCATTCTGGAGAAGAGCCACTGCCTTCCCAGGCAGCCCCACCCTTGGCTGCTACCCTTCCTTCAAACCTTCCCAGGTGGGCCACGTTAGCCCGCAGAGAAAGGGGGAGCAGGGGTGTGTGTGTGCAGCCAGAGACCTCCCAGGCAGAGCGTCCTTAGCCCCCCGGCCCACACGGCGTGCAGGGTGCACGCAGACCTTGGCCTGGTACTCGGCCTGGTCCATCTTCTGCACGGCAGCCACGGCCCGCTCCATCAACGTCTCCAGCGCCTCGTTGGTCAGCTCCCGCCGCAGCTCCCGACTGCCTTGGTTCGCCACGAATGAGTATATACTCTGACCAGCCCGGGCACGGCCCCTGGCCTGAGGAAGGAGATAGGGAGGGGCGTGAGTGGGCCTGGGGTCCCACAAGGACCTTCGAGGGCTGTTGGCGACACAGGGTCCGCGCACCTGGACCATGGAGATCTCGTTGGTCAGGAGCCCATAGCGCACCACCACGTTGCACTGGGGGATGTCCAGTCCCTCTTCGGCCACACTTGTGGCCACCAGGAGGTTCAGGGTGCCGACACGGAACTTCCGGATCACTTCTTGCTGGTCTCTCTGGGGTGGGGGAAGAGAAAGTGGATGGTACACCAAGTGGGTGGGTTGCCTGCCCTCCCGCCGGCCCAGCCTCACCTGGTTCAACAAGTTTGGCCCCTTTGGCCCATTTTCCTAGGGAGCCTGAGTCTCCACCGCTACCTCCAGGATCTTGCCCGTCTTGCCAGGTGACCGACCACCTAACCCCTAGCTTCCCTACAGATTCTCAAGGGCCCCCACCTGTCCACGCTAGGCAGTCTCAGGACCTATTCTCCAGCAACAGGCCCCAGTCCTCTGATGCTCTGTCCCGAAAACATCACTTACCTCTCCCCTACAGATCCCCCAAGCTTCAGCCTCTCTGCCCACAGGGACCCCCAGACTAGGAAAACCTTCAGTATTGGGGATCTCAGTGTCTGCTTCTCTCCCCCAGTTCTCTGCCCTCTGCCTGGGGAAATCAGTCCCCAGAGCTCTACCAAGACTATCCCCACCCTTTCTCCCCTAGGGACCCCCGCCCCGGCCCAGCTCCTGTCCTCAAAGCCCACACCTGGGTCATATGGGTGTTCTGGCTGCTGGTCCCTGCCCCGATCAGCAGGTCAGCCCTGATGTCCATGGTCTGCAGGCCCGGCTGCTGCCGGAGCCAGAGCAGGAGGGAGTGAGTGCTCTGGCGGGTTTGAGTGAAGATGATGCCCCGGGGGCTGTCGCTGCTCCCGAACTGCTCCCGCAGGATCTGTTCTAACATCTCCAGTTTGGGGTTCTCTGGGCTGCATGTTGCCAGGTGGGCCAGCTCATTCTTGTAATCTTGCAGAAAAGCCCAAAACAGAGACACAGGACTCAGGTCTGGAGGTGCGCAGGGCGTGCACGGGAGAGGGTGTGGTTCACAGGGACAGGATTGCCGGGGTAGACGGACCCTGAGGATATCTGCTCCTGATGCCCCCTGAACGGCACCAAGAGAACATTCAAGGACTCGCTCTGCCCACCCAGCCAGCCTGACACCAGGGGCCTACAGTACAGAATTCTTTGCAGACATACCTCTGACTTCTGCTCCCCAGAATGAACTCAACCTCAAATCTCTTCACAAAGATCCTCGCCCCGCCCCTCGGGCTTGCTGAGGCCTCTGGCCTTAAATGTCCCGCTCTGACCACCTCACTTTCCCAGGTTAAAGGTACCACACACCCTAGACTTTCGAGGGACAGTCCCCCAACTAAATGAATTAGTTTTCATGTCTATACAAACCTTCACAAATGAGGGCATATATCTTTTGTCCTATCCACGGCCTTGACTCTCAGTGAGAAAAACAGGGCCCCAGCACCCTCGGGGGGCCCCTTCCCAGCCTGCGTCGGCGCCCGTTCCCTGTCTAGTCCAGTTGCCACGAGCCTCACCATCGAACAGCGCCAGCAGCCAGCGCTCGGCCTGCAGGACCTGGGTCTTGGTGGTGCGCTCCCTGTCGTAGAAATCCCGCAGCGAGTCCAGGGCGTCCACAGCACGGACCGTGTCGTGGACCAGCAGCGCGTCATTGTAGCGCCGCAAGTGGAGAGCATACACGCGGCGCTGCTGGAGGCCGGCCTCGGCCGCTGCGGACCGGCGGGGGAGCAGGGTCTGAGCCGCCACGCGCCTCCAGGCCTCCTCCCGCCCAGACTCCACCCCCCGAGGCTGAGCTCCGCCCCTAAAGCCTCCACCGAGGCAGGTCCCGGCCTCCTGGCCCTCGGCGCGCGGACGGCCCCTCTCACCAGCCTGGCTCAGCTCCACCACTTGCTGCTCATAATTCTGCGTCCCGTAGTCCTGGCTCAACTCGAGCATCTCCAGACGGTCGTGGATTCGGTCCATGATCTTCTTCAGTGTGTCCCCAAACGGGTCCTGGATGGGAAGAGGCCGTGAAGGGATTCCCATGCACATGGGAATGGGGGGCAATGAGCCCCCGGTGGGGGCGCTGATTTCCGCTTGAAGCCGCAGGGCTCCTGCTGCCACGTCGGTGTTTGAGAAGAGGGAGCTCCAGGGAGAAGCATACTGGGATGTGAAGGAGTCCCGGCTGGAGGCTGAGGTGGGGTTCCTGCACCTGGCTCCTGCTCTGCCTCCACCTGCTACGTGCCCTTGACCTCTGGCCTGAGCACAGCGATGTCTAAGACCTTGTACAGCCCTGTCACAGCAGACGCCAGAGTGTGCACCGCAGGACAGCCTCAGCACCAAGGGCCCGACTGTACGGTTTGCAAAGCACTCCACAGGGTTTCTACAGGTGCCGGCAGAGGCATCGGAGTCAAACCAAACAGCAGGCTGTGGCCTCGAGCTGTACCTTCCCCATTTCACAGAATGGAGAAATAGAGGCTCAGATAAATAAGCAAGTAACCGGAAGTCACAGAGCTCGTGGGGGTGGAGTCAGGGCTCGAAGCCAGGTGCCCTAACTTCACATCAGACCCCGCCCCCCTCGCATTCCACTCACGCGGCTGCGCCTGTGGCAGAGGTTATACTGTTTGCAGGGCTGAGGGCTGTGCTCCTGCAGGTGGCGGCGGTAGGTCTGCGGTGACATGATGCGCCACGTGTCCAGGTTGGCACAGAGCTGGGGCAAAAGAAAGGGGTTCACTCAGATGGGGGAGAGTCCTGTGAGGACAATGGGCCGAACTCTGAGACAGGATAGTCCCAGCTGCCACAGAGCAGGGCCACTGGAAGTGGGGATCCATTTACTCCACAAATATTTATTGCTCGCCCTCTCTGTGCCCAGGGCTGTTGTCGGTAGTGGGACTACAGACGGTCTTATTGTCAAGCTGGGGAGACAGAGGATAAACCAGCAAAGAATAACAGAATGGGAGGGTTTCAGATAGTATTGAGCTCGGAAGAGAATAAAATTGGATGACGGGACGTGACACAGTGCAGTGGGGGTGATCAGGGAAGACTGAGAGGAGGTGACATTTAAGCTGTTCCCTGAATGATAAGAAGGAGCCAGACAGGTCAAGTGCGGGGGGAAGGGCATTCAGGGCAAAAGGGATGGTGAGCACAAAGGTCCTGAGAAGGACCTGATATGCTCAAGATCCAGAGAGAAGGCTGGTGGAGTAGGAGTGAGGGGAGGATGCGGGAAGTAAGGCTGGAGAGGTAGGCAGGGCCCTGTCCCATGGAACAGAGCGACAGTAGAGAGAACAGAGGCTAATCTAAGCGCAGGCATGCGGCAGGCCAGGGGGGGCTCTGGTGGGGGCAGGGTCACAAGGGCCAAGCTGACCTGCAGGATGTGGTCAACGGCCCCCTCGAGCGTGGAGGCCCCGCCAGTGCCTGGGGAGGCTGTGAGACCCAGCACCTGGGGCAGGGGCCGTGTCCTCTGGAGTTTATGCTCTAGGTACCGGCTCAGGATGACGTTGTAGACGGTGTCTTTGTGCGTGTGGTGACACTCGTCCACCACGAGCAGGGAGAAGGCTGGGGACACATGGGCAAGGCTGTGACCTACATTTGCAAAGCCCTTCCTCCCCCATAAGTTTTTCTGCATGTAGCCCCCCCAGGTCAGCTCACTCCTTCCTCCTTTTACAACTTGCAGCCAGGCTCCAGAGAGCAGCCTCGGCCGGGGTGACTTACCTCCATTTGACAGATTAGTCAACTGAGGCTCAGCGGTGCTGGTTGGGGGGACTTGCCCAAGATCCTGCACTATAGCTAGGCCTACTCTACGAGGCTGTAGGCCAGGGTTTGGTGAATGGGGACCCCCTCACTCCCACAGAATGTCCCAACAGCTTCACGAGAAGGGGTGCCCCGGGGGCGGCCGGGAGGGGCCTCAGGTGCAGCCTCTCTGCCCTGGCTCCCAGCCCTCACCGTGGAGCTCCACGTGCTCCTCCTCCTCGGGGCTGGCTAGCGCCAGCTGTAGCAGCTCCGCTGTGCAGATGATCAGGTCATGGCTCCGGGCCAGGTGGCCAAAGCCAGCTCGTGGCCCCATGTCCCCGCTCAGGGTTGTAATGGCCCAGCGATTGTCCAGCATGCGGCTGAACTCCTCACAATGCTGGCTCACCAGGTGCACCTGCGGATGGAGAATGAGGTGGGGAGACGAAGCTGGCCTGGGGGCAAGGGGGATGGGGAGGAGGCAAGGTGACCCCCGCCCCCCCCAGGACTTGGCTGGGGACAGGAATGGGAGAAAAGGCAGGTGAGCTCAGAGACGGCCACAGCAGCCCCGGAGTTCTGGAAGGTTTGGGGAGACATCTGAGGAGCTGAGACCCCACCGAGGGGAGTGGGGGCTACTCACCCTGTTGACCAGTACAACCACCTTGGCTCTGTCCACAGTCTCGAGATGCCTCTTGGCTACATAAGCAGCTGCCCGCGTCTTCCCCGCCCCCGTGGGCAGCCACATGATGATATTCTTGCCCTCCAGGGCAGGCATGATCACCTCCCACTGGTAGGGTCGCAGCTCCATTCTGAGAACGGAAGGAGGGTCAGACCCCTGACCCACCTGGCCCCTTCCCAAGCCCGGCCCCCGCCCCACTCCTGTCGAGCCCAGTCTTGTGCGGAGACCTCCCCATCCCGCGTGAGGGAGGTGAGGCAGGGCCCAGATGGGATCGACGAGGAACCCCATCTAGCCCAGACAGGAGGCGGGCATACCACAAACTACACCTGGCTTCCCCCCTGCCCGTTCTTACCTACAACACCCGCCGAGAAGTGCGGAGCTGCCGCCCAAGCGCCCAGGGCACCCGCTTAGCTTAGCCCGGTGCCACAGAGCTGCACTGAAATTGAAAACAGAAACTGAAACTGAGGGAGGAGCCAACGCCGGCAGAGCTCAACCTTAAGAATCTCCCTTCCCCTTCTCCCCTCCCTGTCCCCCTCCGCCAGAAAAGCTGCTGGAAAGCACCTTTTCACTCCTCCGGCGTCCTGCTGGCCCCTCCCCCAAGAGCGGCATCTTGGCCACCCCGCCCCGCCTCCACTCCTTTTGAGCCAGCTGTACCAGGTCCACCCAGGGCAAGGCGGCCAGGTGGAGACTGGGACCCCTGCAGCCCCCACACCTGGACCAGAGCAGCCAGGAGTGGGGAGAAGTGGGGGCTGCAGCTGGGCACATGCCATCACCTGAGGAGCGTGGGGCTAGGGCTGGCTGGGGTGGCCTCAGCACCATCTGAGTTTTTTATTTTTAAAGATTTTATTTACTTGGGAGAGAAAGAGCGAGAGAGCACAAGCAGGGGGAGTGGCAGAGGGAGAGGGTGAAGCAGGCTCCTCACTGAGCAGGGAGCCCGACGCGGGGCTCGATCCCAGGGTCCCAGGATGACAACCGGAGCCCAAGACAGATGCTTCAACCGACCAAGCCACCCAAGCATCCCCATCCGAGGTTTAATAGGCTCTAGTTTTGCTGGAGGTCCAGGCGGGAACGGGGTCAACCTCCTAAGGCTGGGGCCCCTACCAAAGAAACAGTCACACAGAGAAAAAAAAAGGAGCTTTATTGTTCCCTCTGAGGGATTAATGCCAGGAAATAAATGGTCCCCAGGCCCGGAACTCCTGGGGGACAGACAGAACAGTGCAGGGTGAGGCACGGCCCCTCCAGTCCCAGTTGAACTTCCAAACGCTAAAGCCCCCTCCCTCAAGCTAAAATGGGCAGTCCTGACCCTTGAGGAACAGTGGGCCGGGTCAGGCCCAGGACTCCAGGACTCCACGGCTCTGGGGGGAAGGGCTGGGGGCCACCGGGGCCGGGCAGGGCTCACCCCCTAGCCACCAACCACTTTAGAGGAGCTGAGCCCCAGACCCAGGAGACCCCTCCCCAAGGTCAGATACAAGGAAAGCTTTGTCTGCAGGTGTGGGGGCGCCCGAGGATCCAGAAAGGGCTTCAGGGCCGAGGGCTGGAGTGTCTCAAACTGAGAGGCACGTGGGCACCAGGGCTAGCCCTCGCGACCAGATCAGAACCCGAGGTGGAGACATTCCAGGTCAAGGCTGCGGTCCAAAGCCAGAGACTACTTGTCAATGAGCCCCCCCTCCTTGAGCTTGAAATAGAAGAACTTCTCCAGGGCGCTGGCGCAGCGGCAGTACTCGCTGTCCGGGGGGTTGTACTCGCGGCAGTTGGCGATGACCCGCTGCAGGTCGGCCACGAAGAGCTTGCGGGTGACGTAGTAGCGGCTGCGCAGTCGCTCTGTCATGGTCTTCAGGTCTGGGGCAGCAGGACGTAAGGGCACGCTCTTAAGAGGCTGAGGAGAATGGGGCGGTCCGCCGGAGGGGCGCAGCCGACAGGGGGCCGTGGGGCCCAGGGAAGGCAGGGGCAGGAGCAGATTTGGGGGTGGAAGTGGAAGGAGGGGGTCGGAATGGAGCGTCCTCACCGATAGGGAAGCGGATGACCTCGTAGTAGTCAGGGGCCTCCGACTTCTTCACAGGCTCCATGAAGGGCCAGGCACTGGGGTGTGACTGGAGAGAAAAGCCGAGCTGGAGCCTGGCCCGCTGTGCCCCCCGCCCACCTGTGAGCACCACCCACCCCAGGAGGGGTCAGAGAGCCACAGCCACCGGTGCAGGCACCCCGAGGGGAGCCTGGTCTCACACCTTGATCTGGGCCAGCAAGTTCTTGAGGGTTGTGTATAGCTGGTCTGGGTCCTTCAACTCCTTCCTGGGGCGAGAGACGCCACGTCTGAGGCCCTTGGTCCTTCTGCCTCCCCCAACACCCTCCCCCTCCACACAACACTCACCCCTTCTCCTTCCCCAGCGGCTTCCAGCCCGTCTCTCCTGAAAAATGGGGAGAGCAACCCTAAGAATTTGAGAACACACCCCAAGCAGGCTGCCCCCCCGCCCGCCCCGCCCCGACCCCTGCTCACGAATGCCGGGGACGCTCTCCACAGGGATCTGCCTCACACCCTCCTTGAAGCAGCTGAGCCCGGGGTAGACCTTTCGGATCTGGGCCTGTTTGCGCTCAATCAGCTTCTTGATGATCTGAGGGGAGGCAGGGTCTGAGGAGCCAACTCCAGCCCCAGCAGCAGCCCTCCCAGTGCCACAGTCAGAGGCCCTGCCCCTGAGTCCAGGCGCCTCGCCTCCTAACTGAGAGGCAAAGCAAGAACCAAGATCCTGGCCCATACCCACTCACACGTGCACATACGTGTGGTACACACCCACACACGGGGGCTCACCCCTCCGTGCACATGAATAGCCCCAGGGTTGTGTGTGCACGTGCGCGCACACACACACACACACACCTCCTTCTGCTTTTTGATGATGTGGGACAGTTCCGTGTAGGGGATCCGGGGATTCAGCTCACACTCCATCAACGTTGCACCCTCATAGTCCTTAATGTAGCCCAGGTAGCGGCTCTTGGGCACTTTGATGTCCTTGGAGAAGCCCTAGGGAGTGGACAGTTATGACCCGATCCCTCAGCAAGGCTCTTCCAACTTGAATAACCCTTCCCCCAGGAGTCCCCTGAGGGGCTGTGCAGGCCACGTCCCCTCTCCGCAGTTCCCGGATCGCCTTCCGTGGTAGCTGGTACAATGCTCTGCGTTGTGTGGGCTCGATTAATTTGTCCCTGGAGAGGTTCCAGGTCAGCTGCGCCTCCCAACCCACCCTCCAGAGCCTCCCAGTTCTTCCAGCCTGCCTTCCTGCCCTACAGGTCCCTACTCTTCACTGGGGCGGCCGCAGGAGGCAGGCAGATGGGCACGGAAGACTTCCCCATAGGTGCTGAATGGAACAGGGAACATCCCATCCCATCCCGTCCCCACCAGAGGGCCAGACAGAATGACCCCTGGACCCCGGCAGCAGGCAAGCGTGGGCTGAGGCGAGGGTCACCTGCTTTTTGAAGTAGCCAATGGCGTACTCGTCGGCATAGGTGAGGAAGTACAGGATGCTGTGTTTAATGTGGTACTCTTTCAGGTGGTTCATCAGGTGAGTCCCGTAGCCCTGGGGGGAGGGGCAGGGCTCAGCAGCAGCCCGGACGGAGAGAGCGGACTGGATAGGAGGTCAGGACAGCCAGGGGACCCGGGACAGGGAGGAGACAAGGCAACTGGCAGAGGAAGGGGGGGTCTGTGGGGAGAAAGGGAAGGCTACTGGGTTTCTAAGTGCTTACTCTGGGCTAGGTGTGGTGCCTGGTACTTTACAGGCCACCTCTCAGGTTAATCCACAAGGTAAAGTATTTTTATCTCCATTTTACAGAAGAAAAAACAAAACCTGAAACTCAACTATGTTAGGAAATGTGTCCAAGGTCAGCCAGCCAGCCATGGTAAGGCCAGCACTGAAATCCCAACCAGGAAGTTGCCGTCCACATGTCACTGGTTCCCAGTTCCTGGGCCTCAGAGTTAGGGGGAAAGGGGAGGAGGGATCACAAGGGCCCTACTCATTTCAAATCTGAACCCTGAAGACAGCGCGTCTCCCACACACATCAAGACCCAGGGGCACCATGCAAATCTGGGTTACATAAACCAGGAGAACCAGGGACCCTACCAGCTGTGGGTTGTTGTCTGTTGTGCCAATTCAAGGACAGAACCCAGGACTAGCATCCAGCGCAAGGCTAGTGTAAAAATTATTAACTCCTTGGTATATGTGAATGTTCTCGTAATGAAGGAGACTCAGGTCCATTTAAAAGCATTATTGATAGCGGCGCCTGGGGGGCTGAGTCGGTTAAGTGGCCAACTCTTGATTTCAGCTCAGGTTGTGATCTCAGGGTTGTGAGATGGAGACCCGCACCGGGCTCTATGCTCGGCAGGGAGTCTGCTCAAGATTCTCTTCCTTCCCTCTCCCTCTGCACCTCCCCCCCGCCCCGCTGCCGTTTGTGTGTTCGCACGCTCTCTCTCTCTAAAACAAAAAAATAAATCTTAAAAAAGAAAAAGATTTTGGGACTCTTTGTCAGTGTTTTCGTAATGCAGTTACCAAAGGACAACTGCCACCTTGTGGGGCTGGGAGGAACTGCCTGGCCACTGAAAGAAGGGCTGGAGACTGTGACTCTGACCCAGTCCAAACTCAGGAGCAGGCGGTGGGATGGGGCTGGGGCCAGGAACACACACTCACCTTGACCTGCTCGTTTGAGGTAACAGCGCAGAAGACAATCTCTGTGAAGCCCTGAGTGGGAAACATGCGGAAGCAGATCCCCCCGATGACCCGCCCATCCTTGATCAAGGCCAGAGTCTTGTGCTTCCTAAGGGGAGAGGGGACAGGTCACTGCCCCCACCTGTTCCCCAAATGCTCCCCAGGTCCTTACAGCCCTGGAGGCCAGGGCTGTATTTAGTGCCAGGAGCAGAGGAGCAAGTACTCCCACAGGTTGAGGGGGTGGGGGCCGAGGACGGGGGCTGCCGCCGGGGTTGGGGCACTTCTGGGGACGCACGGGTCGAAGACGAGGCGGGCGATGTACTCCTTGGGCATGCGTGGCAGCTGGTGGGAGAAGACGTTCTGCAGCCCCACAAGCCAGAGCAGCACCCGCCGGTTGGCTTTGGGTGTCAGCGAGTTGCCGATGACGTGGAACTCGATGATGCCGCGGCGCTCCTCCAGGCGGGCCGTCTCGTCCCGGGCTGCGTTGGCCGACAGCAGGCTCGTCTGGGCACCAGAAGAGAGGTGGTAAGCTGGGGCCTCAGGCTGGTGAGGCCCCCTCCCCACGCTGTTCAGTGAGCGAGGCTGCCCACCTCAGGCCCCAGCATGGCGGCAGGGTCAGTGATGGTGAGCATGACCTCGTTGACCAGCTCCATGGGGATGTCGCCCATGACACGGAGCCGCTTGGCATCCTCCAGGGTCAGGTTCTCCGGGAGCTTCCTCTTCTCACCTGCTGGGAAGGTTGGCAGGGTCTCCGGTGGACAGCAAGAGAGGTGAGGGGAGGGCTGAATGAGAGTCAGAGGTCAGGGGTCAAGCACCCACCTGGCATGGGCTCAGCCCCTCCGGAATCCAGGCTCAAGGAGCTGTTGCTGCCCCCACCCATGGTGGGGCTGAAGATGGGGGCACTGGGGACAACTGCCGCGCTGACCGTAGCTGAGAGTGAGAGAAATCAGGGGATGGGGGGGTCAGAAGTGGTGGTGAGTCCCCAAAAGGGATCCCCAGATACCCTGATGCATGTCCCCACTGCTGCCATCCGCAGTGCCTCTTCCCCAGGGGAGGGCTGAGCTCTGCCAGGGAGGCCAAGCCGAGAGACTGCTGGCGCACATACCCGGCCTGGGCACCAGCTGGGTCCCCTCTGAGGGTGGCATGGTGAAGCCGGACTCCCAGATCGGAGAGTTTGCCCCATAGATCTCCTCCTCCAGCATGGACAGGAATCTGTGGGGAGGGTACAGTCTGTCTCGCAACTCGGTCCTCCAACCAAGGCAGCAGCCTGGACGAGACACCAGAAGAACTGGAGGCAGGTCAAAGAGGCCGGGTTGTCAGGGAACTGGGAGCCAAAGAACAGAGAAGCCTTCAGACTACGGGGAGACACAGTCTCCGGCCTCTTGGGAGCTCCTAGTCAAAGGCAGAACAGGACAATCCAGGACAGAGATCAGAGGCGCAGTTCACCATGGTGTATAGCACAGGGGGACACGGTCTGAGCTGGTGCCATCCTGAGCTATCCGGCCAAGGGCACGAGTCACCCTGGGCCTCAGTATCCCCTCCTGCACCTCCTATTCCCAGCTGCGGGAGAAGGATCATTGAAAGGCCTGCATTAGTCAGTGAAGGCTTCTTAAACTGGGTAGCTACGAGCAAGGTTTAAAATGAGAGGAAGGTGCAGCAGAACAGAGGAAACTCTTACAGAAAGGACTACAATAGGGGTGGAAATTGGTTTCACCTCAAGCGTGAGCTCTGGTTTCTTGGCACGCTGTGCTGGGAAGGACTCTGAGGCCATGTCCAGGCCCCGTGGGAAACAATTAGTCACATCTACCAGGGGCGTGGGCAGGGGTAATGTTAGCACTTGGGCCATGTACCTGCCATCCCCAGACTAGTACACGCAAAGGCAAACCAGCAAGTTGCATCTGGGCCCCAGACAAGTCTGCCAGGTAGACCCCCAGATCCCAGAAGGCTCATGGAGGGGAAGGAGGGGCCATGCCGGGAAGCCTTCCTGGAAAAAAGGGGACAACAGGGAGGATGTGAACTTGGGGCAGAATCCTGCTAGCCAGAACGAGCCTTACTTTGGGAAGTGGGTAAGGATGAGGGTCCTCTTCTCAGGCACCAGCTTGTCCTTCTCCACCCGGAATTTCTCCAGCAACTGCCGCCGGGTCACGGTGAAAATGGAGCGGAGGAGGCTTCGCCCAAAGATGTGAGTGGTCTCATAGCGGGGGAGGCTGTCACAGCTCTGGGGCACGTGGCAGTAGCAGAGCCATCTGCGGGCAATGGGGAGGTAGGATGTGAGAACGGAGACGCTGGACCCAGGCTGGGCCTACCAGCCTCCCCCCTGCTGGCCTCGGCTTGGCCTACCTGGTATAATTGACCTTGTAGGTAGCCACGTCTTCGGCCTGAGACCGCTGCCGAAACTGGGCAGGCGTCTCAAGCTTCCAGTAGTTAAGGCAGAGCAGGAACATCTTTGAGAGCTCAAACATCGTCTGCCGCTCCCGAGGAGCCAGGTGACTAAACTTGTACTGCACAAAGTTCAGCACGCCCTAAGGAGTGGGCAGGGAACAAGACCAGGAAGGAGACGTGAGCAGCCAGCCGGGGTTTCTTACCCAAACCTGGTGCTTCCTGAGGGCAGGCTCAAGCTCTCCTCTCGCTCTGGGGCTCTCTGTAAAGAAAAACCCTGCCCCCTTCCCACCCCCATGCCCATCTTGAGCCCAAAACATCCTCCCTTCTCTGAACGTGTCCCTTGTTCTCAGCTTGAGGAAGATGGGGGACACAGGCTCCTCACTCCTCCAAGATGCCCCCCATTCTCTTACCACCTTCCTCACCCCACCTGCTCAATATTAGGCTTCTCAAATGGGGGACTGCCCAGGGAGCCCTCCACCACCGGCCGGGTCATCTGCAGGATGCATTTCCGCAGGAGCTAGAGGAAGAGGAAGGGGGAGGAGTACGGGTCAGTGGAGCTCGGAGCTGTAGACACCCCAGCCCCATCTCCTCTGCTCACTCACACTCACATGGATGAAACTCACCTTGAAGAGATAGAAATAGACCTGCTTAGTGTCTGTGTCCTCTTCTTTGTGAACAGACATAAACAGATTCTCCACGTCCACCACCATACCCAGCAGTCGGTTAATCTCATCCTCTGACACATTCTCCAGGTGGGACACATGGTCAGCTGTAGGAAGGATAGGTGGTAGGGTTGGAAAGAATGGACACATCACCAGAGCTCCCGCCCCTCTTCATCACCAGCCAATTTACAGCCTCAGTCCCTCCAACCAGTGTGACCAGCAATGAGAGTGGCTGCTCCTACGTCAGTCCTTGGGTGGACCCTGTCTCTTCTGGGCTGGCAAATTTCCTGTCTCTTCCCTTGGGAGAATACAAGCTCCCAACCCAATCCCTCCTTAAGGAGGCATTTTAGGTTCCACAGAGAAGGCTCTGTGGCACTTAAATCATCCTGTCCAAGCGGGACCCGGCACCTGCCCCCGCCCCAGCTCCAAGGGCACTACCTGCCTTACCCAAGGGGTGCTCACAGCTGCGGCACAGTTCGCTCAGGTTGGCAGCTGGCTGCTGCAGGTCCATCCGGGGTGCAGTGGGGGGCTTGGGGTTTTTCCAGCCATTACACTTACAGGTTTCATTGGCCTGGCGGCAGAAGACTCAGTCAACAGCCCTGTAACTGGGATGGGGAACCCATCCCCAGCCACAGATGTGCCCCCATTCCCACCCGAGCCCTGGGATGCCCCAAGCCCCGCCCCTTCTCACCCCAGGCCCCGCCCCCACCTTGCAAGCCGAGAAGACCCCTAGCTTCTCAAGCTTCTTGGCGCGCGGCAGCCCCCGGACTTGCGCCTTCCTCTGGCTGGCGCGCTGCTGCTGGCTCAGACCAGGTCGAGCCGGATCCCCTCCGCTCCCGGTCCCCCCACTTCCTACCCCGGGACCCCCAGTCCCTGTGCTGCCGGCTGGCGCTGCAGCTGGGGCGGGGGCTGGTGCCGGAGTGGGAGCCGGAGTCGGGGCTGAAGCCGGGCTGGGGGCAGGAGTCGGAGTTGGGGCAGGGGTTGGAGACTGAAGGGGACGGGGCTGCGTAGCCGGAGCCGGGGTCGAGGCCTGGGAAGGTTCCGCCATGGCCTCCCCCGCAGCGGAGCGCGGCGCGGCGCTCCCAGCCCTAGGGCCGCATGGGCAACCGGCGCTCAGTGCGCAGGCGTCGCTGCGCCGGAGCATGATGGGAGTTGTAGTCTTCTGCTGCTCCCTTCACTTCTAGCTTCCAGACTTTTCTGTCTTGTCTCTGGGTCCCAGACCAGCAAGTGAAGCCTGAGCCATTAGCCCAGATTGGCTCCTCCTCACTTCTAATCTCTCTTTGAAGGCTTCCGGGATAGTGAAGATTGCTGTTTTCTTGGGGACTTGGAGAAACATCTGAGAACAGGCTTCTGTTGAGGGGAATCGTAGAATCTGCCCACCTCCTAAGCCTGGGGGTAGAAGTGCCGCCCTGGGGTCTGTAGTTGTGTTGGTTTCCCGGCATATTCCCTCCCACGCCCACCCCGACCCTGTCCCACACATCTGCAGACGTAGAATTGTAGCTACAATGGAGATTAAGAAGCAACACTTTCATTTCCTGACCCCTGAAGTGGTTACATGGCTGTGCTCTGTGGGATAATTCCCTTGTACTCTTCGGGGCACTTTTTAGTATTACGTTATACTTCAGCAATAAAAGATTATTGTAAAAGCACTGAGCGCCAGAGGATGGCCATGGTCACGAAGCAGGCTACGGAGATGAGGAGGAAGTAGAAGTATGCGAGCGCACGTCCTGGTGTATGCGAATGGCTCTCCCCCTAACGCTGTGGGCATCTCGAGGGCAGGCCCGCGTCTTCGTTTTGTCCCGGAGCCCAGCCCAGAGCCTGCCACGATAGACCCGCGCTCTGACGCATGACGGAAACCAGGGAGTCGCGTTCACCTCCCAAGCCCCATGTGTCACAGGATTGTGCTCAGAGAAAGGACGTTCGGAGAATGGAAGACCCCACGGTCACACCCCCTTGGCTCTGTTCAGGGGACACAATCCGTCTTGTCCTCAGGCCCAATATTTGGAAGGGCAAGAGCCCAGCGGCTCCATCTCTCTCTCTGCCCTGTGCTGGTGAGCGCTCCAGGGTCGGGCTCCCGCGTCGTCCTCCGCAGGTGGGTCACCGCCCTGAGCTGGAGAAGGGCCTGAGAAAGGGGCAGGAGCCAGGGTAAGAGCAGCAGCGGCGGGCCAGGGCGGCTGACAACCTGACCCGTGGAGTCAGGACTCGCGTGACTGGCCGCCCCGGCCGCAGGGGAGCCGAACCCGGCTGCTCGCAGCGGGTCGCGCTAGGGCCTCTGGGTGGGGGTGGGGGTGCGGTATGCGTCGCCCGCGCGCCCAGCGCCACGCCCAGCGCCTCGCGCCCTTGGACAGCAGTTGCTCACTCGGATGCAGCGGGTCGGTAGCGGTCTCCCCAGCGGGAGCCAGGTGGCGTCCCGCAGTCCCAGCGTGGCCCTCGCCGAACAGAACCAGGTGGCCACGCTGCCGGTACAGCTGCTCAGGGACGATGGGGTGGCTGCGCGGAACAACGTCCACGCAGAGGATGGCTTCCAGATGAAGGTGGATGCCTACGGCTTTACCCCCGAGGAGCTGGTGGTGCAGGTGGACGGCCAATGTCTGATGGTGACCGGCCAGCGGCAACTGGAGGGCTGCAGCCTGGATGGGGCCGGCTACCGCGTGGCCCAGAGGGTGCACCGGCAGATGCAACTACCACCGGACCTGGATCCCGCCTCCATGACCTGCAGCATGACCCCCTCGGGCCAGCTGTGTGTCCGAGGCCCCTGCCAGGCTCTGCCTTGCCCTGAAGCCCAAAAAGGCCCATCCCCGAGAGTCCGGGGCCGTAGCTCTAAGAAAGGCCAACCTAGCCTGACCCAGTAAACGACCCCCGTAGCGTGCAGCAGCAGCCTTGGTGTTCTGTGGTCTTTTCGCGGGGTTGGGGTCAGAGGTTGAGGCATAACGGAGGTAGAGAGAGGGCCAGTGGAGGGCCCAGGGAGGCAGGAAAGGCACTTTAAGGTGGTGGTGCACCAAGAATCGGGCCTCTGGGACCCTGGGAGAAGCTGGGGGGCTCAGTCGACCAACAGACCAGCCCCAGGCGGCTGACAGCAGCATCTCCAGCAGGGAGCAGCAGAGGGCCAGGAGGCCCGCAGGGGCATGAGACTCCACAACCAGCAGAGGGCCCTAACAGACCAGGGACCAGAGAGATGGCTTGCACCTCGTGTGGGGCGGAACCTTGGCCTCATGACCAGCCCAAGGTTCCAGAGGTCACCTGGGAAGAGGGTGAGAGGACCCAGTCCTTCACAAGATACAGAATAACCAAAAAACCCCAAAGAGGTTGTTTCTGGTGTTTCAGAGACCAACTATTTTCAAATACAAACTGCACATCACCCCAATGTAATCTGGAGGGGGCGGGGGGAAGGAAAATGTAGGCCCCTCAACTTCAAACTTGGTGAGATTCAGCCCCAGGTCACCCTCACCCCAACCTCACCCCCTAGAGCTGGTACCAATAAGGACCTCTTTCTCTTGGTTACCATGACCACCAGCATCCCCTCACTTTAGGGGCAGGATGGGGGGAAGCCTTTGTTCCATAAGATTCAGTGGTTCATTTTAAATTAACTTCAAGCTAGAGTGGATATGCTCTGATAAACTCTGCCAGAGAAAGACAAGGAAGACAAGTGGGAGGTCGATCGATCGGCTGACTATATTGACAAGATACTGATTGGTTACATGTTGAAGAAAACATACAATACAAAATACAGAAAAAGTTGGTTCCATCCCCTCCCACTCCCCCCCCC
>NW_024424897.1:19963615-19964372 GCF_017311325.1 Ursus maritimus | reverse complement strand
CCCCCCCCCTTACCCACCCACCCCCAAATACTCATCATCGTGATTTGGTCAGAACAGGGCTCAGAGCCAGAGGTCAGGGTGACGGTGGGGGGTGGGGGTGGGCAGGTTGTGGGCAATGGGTTGGTGGCTGTCACAATAATGCTGTGGTAATGCTGTGGTTTCTCTCCCAGCTGTGAGTCAGGGGGTGAGTGGGGGATGCAGCCTGATGACAGCCAGCTGAGGGGAGAGCTGCCTCTCCCTTCCCTCACCCCTAGGGCCTGCCCCACCACCCAGAACCAAGCCCACCCCAAACATGGTAAGGATATGTATGCTCTTGCTGAGTCTGCTAATCAGCAAGAGGGAAAGAAGGGTAACTGCTCCAGCCCCCACCTCCCCACATGTAAGGGTAGGGGGAACAGGGGCACGTGGCTACTACCAGCAAAGGAAGAGTGGGAGAGCAGTAGAAAGGGCTGGAAGTGGGAAGAGCAGAAGATCATATATATTAAAAAAGTGACTTAAGACTTAAAATTGAATTAGTATTTGTACAGAAAGGTGCAGGTGGAATAACTCACTCCGGCCTATGATCAAAATTCTATGGAGAAATGCAGGCAAGGGGGGCTCAGTTGCTGCAGCACTGGCTCCGGCTGGCTGGGTTGTTCTCCTGGAGGTCCACGCCTCGGTTCCGGCTCGGAGCACCAGCTGCATTCTGGGGCTCATTCTTGGGAAGCTTCTTCGCTGTTTGGAAGAGGAGGGGGAAAATGCATTTGTGGGGGTACCC
>NW_024424897.1:19846535-19963607 GCF_017311325.1 Ursus maritimus | reverse complement strand
TCTTCCAAGTCCACTTGAGTGGAAGCTGGCCTTTTTACCACCCAATGTGCGATAACCCATTGAGCACTTTGCTTCTATGTGCCACGTGCTTTCTGAGTGTCTCAGGAAACTGAGGCAAACAGAGGTTAAATAACCTGCCGAGGACCCTAGAGTTAAGGAATAAAACAAGGACTGGAACCTGGGCAGGATGACTCGCTACAGAGCCACATGAGCCTAAAAATCCTAAGCAGTAGGTTAGGGGGAGGGTCATGTAAGGCTTTAGGTGGGTGATAAGCTAAAGGGTCAGCAAGTAAAATGTTGAGACTTTGGCCCCAGGCTTTAGAAACTTCTGGGGTGAACTATCTATATCTGGGAATCAGATAACGGGACCCTACAGACCTACAACATACTACAGACAGGCAAGTGATAGGACCCTGGTCAGGGGAGGGGAGGGGAGGGGAGAACTCACCTATTGCCATGAAAATTTCATTCACGTTCATTGCAGTCTTTGCTGATGTCTCCATGAACAGCAAACTGTTGTCGTCTGCATAGGCCTGTGCTTCCTGATTTGGATGGAGGTGAGAAAGTGAGTAGGAGGGAAATGATGACAGTTGGCAGGGGCCAGGGCCCAGGATAAAAATCTTTCCTCATCACAGTCGCCTTATACACAACAGAGACAACGCAGGGGTTTTCAGGCTGAGGGCTCTCCTGCCCTGGGTGCCCCCCACCCCTGCAGACACCTGCACCATAACCCCAAGGCCCCCACTTCACGTCCAGCACCTTTCAGCTCACAGACACTGGCAGATGTTTTGCTCAGGTTTCCCTAGGTCCATTCTGCCTTCCTGCTCTTCAAAAATCACTAAGCTAGGAAATACTTCTAGAAACTTATCCCACAAATGCACTCGCACATTTGGGAAAAGCACAGAAAAGTGCGGATGTTGACTGCAGTGCTGTTTCCAGCCTTTCGATATTACAAACAACCTAGAAGTCTATTGGTTAGGGCCTGGTAAAAAACGCAGTGTGTAGAGCACACTCTGATCTATGTAGAGAAAGGGACTCAGGGCAGCTGTGGGGCTCAGTCGGTGAAGTGTCTGCCTTCGGTTCAGGTCATGATCCCGGGGTCCTGGGATTGAGCCCTGTGTTGGGCTCCCTGCTCAGTGGGCAATCTGCGTGCCCCCTCTGCTCCTCCCCCCACCAGCTCGTGTTCTCTACCCGCCCTTCTCCCTTCCCCCAATCTCAAATAAATAAATAAAATCTTAAAAAAGGGGGGGGTTCATATACATGTGCACATTTCTAGAAAAATGAGAAACTGATGAATTTGGGGGAAGGGAGACTGAGTTTCTGGGTTAGGGATTTACATTTCGTTCTATATACCTTCCTGTACTATGTAAATTTTACCCGTGCATGTATTATGTGGAAAAAAGTAATTCTTTTTCAGTACGTTTCATTAAAAAGTCAGTTTACACAAAAACTAAGCAGCAGCTTCAGCGATCCTTATGCATACACATGTCACCAACCAACGAAGAACAAGGAGAGGCAGACAATTGCTTTAGGCCCATGTTCAAGTCGGGAGAGGACAGCAGATAAAACTCCCCGGCCTCCTGGCCCGTCACGAAGCAACGGAGCAGCCCAGGCTGAGCTGCGGGTGGAGCTGGCTCCCTCCTCCCTGCCAAGTCCCGTCCATCCCCACACCTGGAATTCCACAGCTCTCTTGCTGGCCAGGTCCGCCTTGTTCCCCGCGAGCGCGATGACGATGTTGGGGCTGGCCTGCCTCTGCAGCTCCTTCACCCAGTTCTTGGCCCGTGCAAACGTATCCTGGGGAGACAAGGCCGGAATGTCAAAGAGACAGAGGAGGCATTCTGCTCAGGGCCACTCACTAGAGAAGCTTGAGCTGGCAGAGCCAACGTATCTAAGATGTCACCGCCCTGAAGATTCTGGTGAGACACCCCCAAATGACAGAGGAAATCTGCCCACATCCCATCCAGGAACAAAGTGTCGAGAAGTAAGGGGAAATCTTTACTGTGTTGGTGATGTCATAGACCACGATGGCAGCCTGGGCCCCCCGATAGTACATGGGGGCCAGGCTGTGATACCGCTCCTGTCCAGCTGTGTCCCAGATCTCAAATTTGACTGTTGTGTCGTCCAAACAGACCGTCTGTGTGAGGAAGGCCGCTGTAAGAGAAAAGGTGGTGTAATAAGGCAAGAAGGAACTCAAGAAGCCACCCCCGCATATCTCGAGTACTCTGTCTGGGCTCTGGCACTTAGAGGCCCTCTGCTGAGATGGGCCCAGAGAAGCCAAAGCAGGCCCGAGCAGGGTGGGTGGAGTCTGTGTTTTCCTGTCACGTGTCGAGGGGGCAGGGGGCTGCACAGGCTGTACAGACCCACACTAGGCAAGGGCAGAAGGGAAGTCAGCCTGCACTTGAGCCATTCTGGGAGCACTCTCTGAGGAGGAATGTGACAAGGGACAGGAGAGGCAAAACCCAGGGGAAAACGGACTCCAAGCACAGAAGGGTGGACACCCACTCCTCCTCCTCCTCCTCCCTCCCCTCACAGAGAACAGTCCAGCTGGAAACCTCCACAGTCCCTCAGTTTGCTCCAGCCCAGGGGTGTTACTGGCCTTCGGTTTCCTGAGGACACTGTCACACACTTAGCTACACTGGGGACGCCTGAAAGTACACGCTGTTCCACTGCCAGGCGGAGGCTGGGTGGCTGGCTTCCCAGCTGCCCCTGCCACCTCCAGGCATGCTGGCTAGCTACCACCCCCAGCTTTGACCTTGGCCCATTCCGGATTGGCCGCCCTGTGGTTCGACCTTCAGGGAACACAGGGACCCTATCTTTGGCCCGAGGAGACAAGGGACCCTGTGGTGCCTGTGCATATGCTTCAGAGGAGGAGTCCCAAAGCTGGGAGAGACACGGGGGAGCCCTCTGCACCCCGGGACGCAGCAGAGGATCCCAGAGAGCCCTGAGTGGAAGCCTGTTCTCCTTGTCTGCCCTCCCCCCACCTCCATGAGGGGCCTGGGGACTGCCTCACTTCCCTCTCACAGCTCCCGACTTGAGTGCTGAGGAGGCAGCAGAAGACTGCTGACACGGCCCATTTAGCTTCCAGCTGCCTGGAAACCTCTTACCAAGAGGGTAGAGAAAGGATGACTCAAGCCCAAGGTCGGCCCTGGTCCCTCAAGGTCTGTCCCGGCCACTGAGGCAGGGGACTGAGTCCAGACCATTACATGCTAAACGTTGACTACTGGGAAATCAACCACGGGCTCTGAGCTCAAGGGTAAAGGTCAACTTCACTGGCCCACTCACCAGGCCATTTCCCCATTCTGGAAAGTAGGAGAGGCCAGGACAGATGCACTCCCTGGCACAGTAAGAAGGACCCTCACAGATCCAGACCCAGCCTCTCCCTTCCCAGAGGCCAGGTCAGTGGAAAGGTCTTTGCCAAGGCCACCCAATAATCTAGTGGTATAATTAGGAGAAGCAGCCAGTTTTTGACCACGAGCTAAGTTTTAATGGACGACTGCTGGGACTCTGGCAGGGAGACCAGCTGTCGGATTCAATTCCAGAGCCCAGGTGAGGAAGAGGTGCTGCCGCCCCCCGCTTGTTCAGTCTCTCTGGGCAGGCGGTTCCCTTCTCCTCGAGGCCAAGGCATTTCGCTGGCATTCCTGAGGCCGCCCCACTCCCTTGTGCCCACTCACCTCCAATTGTGCTCTCCTGGTACTCATGGAACTGTCCCTTGACGAAGCGGAGGACGAGGCTAGATTTGCCCACCGCAGACTCCCCCAGCAGGACCAGCTTAAACTGACAGATCTTGTTCCCAGCAGCTGGTCCGTTGGGTCGCGCTGCACCTCCCCGACCCGCCATGGCCCGTCCTGCTGTCGTGGTACCAGTGAGCGTGCGGTGGGGGCCGGCGCTGTGCGAAGAGGCACTTAGTGAGGAGGGAGACCTCCAACTGCAAGAGAGATCAGCGGTACTGGTCAGTCCGGAGACTGTTGCACGGTGAGGCCTTCTTAAGTCACAGGTCTCTCCCTTTACCCTCCCCGAGGGACCGGACTACCTCCCCTCCTGCCAACTCCCAGACCCCCAGGCCCCAGGAGTCAGCAGAAAAGCCCTAGCTAGGATGTCCTACACATCTATTTGCTCTACGATCATCTGAGCAGTGGAAGTGGTCTTCCAACTTTACGCTCATGGTTCTGAGCAAACATACTGACTTCCCAATCCCAAATATGTACGTGTGCATACAAATTAAACACACACAGGAGAATGAGCATATGGCAGCCTGGTGACAGTTAACAGGCTCCTTGGGGTACCAAAAAATCACCCAGGAAAATGCTAGGATTTAGGTGAACAATGAACTTGTGGTCCGGCAGCTAAGATCACTGCCCACCTCTGCGCAAAGCCAGAGTGGGCGGTGAGGCTGACCAGGGCACGGGGAGTCCCATTAGAGAGCTCCTCCTCAGACAAGGTGCTTGGCCAACCTTGTGGGCACTCAGGGACCAGGGCCTGGCCAGGGCAAGTTGTTATCAAAACAGCCATTCTGTCCTGCCATCTTTAGAAGGACCGACCAACTTCCTCAGTCTGAGTCTGGACTGGGATCAGAGCCTCATTTCGCTCCTCCATCCTGAACCTCTTCCCTCAGTTCGCTCGTTTGTGATGGGCCAGAAGTCTCATACACATTAAAACACAAAACACACACAACACCAAACACACACCAAAGCCAGAGAGCTCCGCTGGCAGTCGGAACAGCTGCCAAATTTCCCTTAGGAACAGAGACCTCGGTTCCATTCTCTCCTGGCAGAGGCGGAGGGTGACGCAGAGAAAGAGCTGGGGAGGTATGGGAGGGCACAGACAAACAAGGGACACCGAGGCCTGCACCCCCAGCAGCTGGTGACAGCTTAGTCACTGTTAGCGACAGCTTTGGAGGCGCACAGAAGGATGAGGAGCCCATCTTCGGAAGCCTCTAGAAGACTTCTACTAAAAAATACCAGAACATATACACAATGTTTTACAGACGAGCACTGAGAGGAGGTATTTGGTCCTGACCATCCATACAGTGTCTGAACCTAAGCTGGAAAGAAGTTTTGATTCGACTACCCTTGGCATAACGGAGTCAATGCAGAAGGAGTCTGTAGAGCCAGATCCCAAGTCCAGCCCTGACCTGCCCCCTGAGCAAGGGGGGTGCACTCCCCCCCAGTCAGAGGGCGGGAGCGTGAAGGAAGAGAAGGATAGATGGGCTGTGCTCACGCAAGAAGCTGACAGCAAAGGGCTTGCTTTGTTCAATCTGAAATCCTCTTTCACACCTCTGTCCTCCTGGCAACTCATTTAAAAAGTGAGCTTCAGGAAGAATGATTCACTAGCCAGGAACAACAGTTTCCTTTCTGGACTGCGCCAAAGGAAAAGAGGTTTGAAATGGGAGCCACCTCTTCCCCAAGAATACAGGAAGGCACTGGCGGGGGGTGGGGGGGTGGGGGATCTCGATGAGGGACAAGAATTGCTAGTTCTACCATATTTTACAGTTTATGGCGTTCTCTTTTCACCTCTGTCACTGATGTTTGCCAGACTCTATGGCCCTTTGAGGCAGGGTCTGTGCTTTCGGCTTTTTGGCTTCTTTTTTCTTTTCTTTTTCTTTCTTTTTTTTTAAGATTTATTTATTTATTTGAGAGAGAGCGAGCAAAGGAGCATGTGCTCACACGCCTGGGGGGAGGGGCAGAGGGAGAGAGAGAATCCTCAAGCAGACTCCTCGCTGACCACGGAGCCCAGCGTCAGGCTCGATCCCAGGACCCTGAGATCACCACCTGAGCCGAAATCAAGATCCGGCCCCTTTAACCGACTGAGCCACCCAGACTGCCCGAGTGCTTTGGCTTCTTCGAGAGCCTTCCTCACAAGGCCTACGTACAGACTGGGAATTCAGAGTGCTCACCAAGGAAATCATTTCCAGAGACAGCTAGCATTTACTGAGTGATTGCACAACCATTATCTCCCTTAAGCTTTAAGACAATCTCCCATTTTTTCCAGATAAACAGCCTAACGCTCCGGTGTTACACGCCCTGCTCAAGGCCACCCAGCATATGAGTGACAGAGCTGGACGCAGTTGTCTGCATGCTCCTTCGTCTCCCTGCCCTTCTCCCTGCCCATCTCCCTGCAGTGGGAACAATGCTGGAGACACTGTCCACCCCGTGTTTGGCTTCTGGTCGCTGGTGAACGAGGCCCCATTTTCGAGGCAGCAGCTCTGCTGGCCTGCAATGTGTGGCCCTGAGTACTTCCAACAGTGGGAGGGGCCGTCCAGGGCCAGGCAGGGCGACAACAGCAGAGGGAAACCACAGTGGAATTACAAGTTGGTTATGACCACAAATCCACGTGACACATCATCTTGGCTGGGCAGCAGAGGGCGGCTGGGGCACTACAGAAGGAGGTATGAAGGAACAGGAAGAGAAGGTGAAGTCCCCGATTCCAACAAAACCAAAGCAGCTGGGGCTGAGGGCTACTGGGGTGGGGAGTAGCCAGCACCCAGGGGTCAAGAAACACAGAAATGACACTTCTAAGTCTTGTCGCTATCCAAACGGTGGGTTTCCAAGCCTTCCCAGACAGAACCTGGTATTAACAAGCCAGAAGGAGGGACAAATAACTCTTATCCAGTGGCTCCTGACCTTATCTGCACGTCAAAATCACCCGTGCGGCCAGCCCCTGCAGGTTTGGAGGAGGGCCAAGTCTCTGTATTTTTTTTTTTTTTAAGATTTTTATTTATTTATTTGACAGAGAGAGAGAGAGCCAGCGAGGGAGGGAACACAAGCAGAGGGAGAGGGAGAGGAAGAAGCAGGATCCCAGCAGAGGAGCCCGATGCGGGGCTCGATCCCAAAACGCCGGGATCACACCCTGAGCCGAAGGCAGACGCTTAACAACTGAGCCACCCAGGTGCCCCTAGTCTCTGTATTTTTTAAAATTTTTTTTTATCTTTTGAAAGATTTTTAATTTATTTATTTGAAAGAGAGAGAGAGCAAGCAGGGGGAGGGGCAGAGGAAGAGGGAGAGAAGCAGACTCCCCGCTGAGTGGGGGAGCCCTGACCAGGGCTTGACCCTGAGATCATGACCTGAGGCGGAATCAAGAGTCAGACGCTTAACCGACTGAGCCACCCAGGCGCCCGTGTATTTGTTTCTCAAGTGCTGCAGGTGCTCTGCCCGGCAAGCGCTGGCTGGTGACATGTTCTGCCTGCATGCTGGTCCTGCCTTCCAGACACACCTGAGCAGGTGCACATGGTACTTTTTATGGCCTGTGTTGCCTCGTGGTTTTCCTGGCCCCACTTGGTGGTCACATGAACAAAGGTATTGAACCTTCCCAGACAACAAAGCACGGAAGAAGCTGATTTTGCCCCGAAGGGCACACGAACAGGGTAAGACAGGCGAAGACCACACCCAGAAGGCCAAGAAGCTCTATGCCCTCCACTCCCAAGGCTGGGAAGCTGCGGGTGCGTGCCGGCGGGCGGCAAAGGTAAGTAAGCCCATGTGCTGAGCTGGCCCGGGGGGCGGGGGCGGGGGCGGGGAGGGAATCTCAGGGTGGGAATCTTCTGAAGCAACGGCAAGAACTACCCACGGGTAGTCAGGTGATGGAACTGTAACCAAAAATGCCACAGTCAAAGTCTTCTTTCAGACAAAACCAAATTCTCCTTAAGAGCCAGAGCTGTAGTCAGAGTTTCTTACAAGATCCAGAATGCCCCCCAGATTTTATTCTTTTAAACCAGTTTCTCCAACACCAGGAAAAACACACGAGTAGGATGGACTTCCTCCTGGATATTTTCATGAAGCTGCTAAAATGGACAGAGATTCGGACCCATGACAAAAGACTCTCCTTGACATGACCTGCTCCCCTCACCCTCCAAATCTCAACCTTGGTTTGTTCAGAGGCCATGGAGGATAAGCACAACCCCCAACCTCAATACAAGGGCTGCGGGGTGCACTACCCTTTCCCCAACAATGCATGTGAAAGGGCAGAAGGGACCTACGCTCCTAAACGTAGGCCCAGCCAGTTCTGGGGCCAAGGGCGGAAGACAGACAAAGAGCAAAACACTGCTCTTCCTTACTCTGGTTTTTCTCTACTCTGGACCCTATGGGTAAGTGGGTACCAAACTTTTTTTTATCAGAATCACCCAGGGCGTTTAGAAAAATAACCCTGGCCAACTGAATTAAAATCTCTAGAACTGGAGTCCAGAAAATGTTTTAAAAATAAGTGCCCCCAGTGATTCTAGAAAGCCGGTTCAAGCACAGGAGCTATAGTTGCTACAGGAAGGAGGGAGAAATCCAAGAGACAGCAGGGCAGCCCCAGGTCAGCGCCACAGACAACAGCGGTGGATCAGATTGGGGGTGGGGGCTGATTCCTGGCTTCACTCAACTACTGGGGCCTTCAAGACACCAGACGCTGATGGACTGTTGCCCCCTGCCCCAGCCTCCACTAGAAGTGTCTCTTCTCTAACCATGAAGTCGCCCACTTCATACTTTTTGTCCTTTCTGGTAAAAGGGTGAGCAATTCCAGCTGATGGCTGTCTCTCGGGCTTCCTGTTTGCTTCTGAGACTTCCTCTAGCGGACAGTCCTGGCACAGCCTGGAGAGTGAGCTGATTAGGGAAACCAATCAGACTCTGTTGACCAGAGGCTGAGAAGGGCTCACTCAAGGTTAGCCCTTGGAGGGAAGGGGGAAGGACTGAGAACCGAGTGCCGCCACCCCGCCCAGGGCCCCCAAAAAGTGGTTCTGGCCAGTGACTCTTCAGCTCTACTTTACTCCAGATGAAAGCATTCCTGAATATTTACCATCCAAGAGCTGGGCAAGAAAAGATGAGAGCAGAAGCAATTTGTTAGCTTAAAGAGAACCAAACACAGGAGCAGAAGTAATTAGGTTCAAAGGTGAAGGTGGAAGACCTTAAAAAGCTCAAAGCAGCCGAGGAGGAGATGATTTATCCACAGGCTCAAGAACACAGCTCTTCCCCAAAGGGGAAAATCACCACTACCAGCATACAGGACCAGAGGGCAGACTCACAGCAGGACTACCCGGGCCTCTGGCTGGCGGCAGAGCCAGAGGGAAGAAAAGTCTAAAGCAACACAAGCCAGGAGCCACATGAGATACCCATTCACCCTTCCCCAGCACAGCTGGCAGGTGAGGACTTGGGAGACTGAAATGAGTTTAGTGAAAGCCTGACTCCACTGTTTATTAGCTGAGTGACCTTGGCCAAGTCAGACAAGCGACCGCTGTCAGCTTCCGTCTCTTATCTGTAAAATGGTATTGTTTAATACTGATCGCATGGGGTTGTTGTAAAGGTTAAATGAAACAATACACAGGGTGCACAACACAGTGTGAGGCTGAAGGTGAGGCTCCGACAAATGACAGGTTTATTATATTACTAAGGGCCTAACTAGTTTTGACTCACTGGTTGTCAAAGCACAAAGTCCTTGAAGACCTAACCCTTCTCTTTCCAATTACACAGTAGGAGACGAAGGTGAAGCGAAGTGGCGTGCCCAGGGTCACAGCCAGGTGGTGGCAGAGCCCAAGCCCAGGACTCATAATTCTAGCAGAGCTCCCCCATCACTGATAGAAAACCCAAGAATATTCAGTGTTATTACAGCCACTACAAATAAGGGGGGCTGCCACCTTTGGTGTAGACTTCACAGCATCTGGCTTTTAACAATGGAAAATGGAGTTCATGTCAAACTGAAAAAAAATATTGCTAGATGGAAAAATTCTACTATCTTGATTTGGGAGGTAGACATACATATGCACACAAATGTAAAAATCCATCGAGCTGTCCTCAAGCTGAGGTGTGTAAATCTTACAACATGTAGGTTACAGGTCAATAAAAAAGTAAGGAATGTTTCTGGTATAGAATTTTGCATACGACGGTGAGAAATGAAAGCTTACAAATGGTATGAAACCAATGCAGCTCCCCTGTATGTAAGCTACCTTCTGCCTCCTCTGTAGTATAACAAAATTCAGAACAATAAAGATAATCAGAAAGAGGATGCCTGAATTAGAAGAGGGCCAGGAGAGAGGCACCCGGCTGGCTCAGTCAGAGGAGCGTGCCACTCTTGATCTCAGGGTCGTGAGTTCGAGCCCCACGCTGGGTGTGGAGATTACATACATACATAAATAAATAACACTGGGCCCAGACAGAACAAAGGTACCTGACCCAGCAGGGTGCAAGCTAATAGGATTCAATACAAACAGGACTGCCACACACAGACTAAGAATGTATTTGTACTCAACTGTGGGCTAAAGAATTTTACAGTTGTTTCAAGCTTCATAATAAAAAGAGAAGACGACATTTATGTCTTTTCAGTGAGGAGAAAGGTTACTACAGCGGTGCTCTGCACTCTCCAACCAGCCCAGAGAGTGTGTGTCGAGGACAAGGGGTCCAGGGGTGCAGGTTGGGGGGATGGAATCAAAGAGAGGGGTGTCTTCCTGTGTGACCACGACTATGGGATTGCAACACAGAGGACCTGTGTCCCACCTGGAATGTAACAGATGGATCTTGGCCCTGGAAGCTAGAAGCTTAAAAGCCCAGGTTGAGACCTGGGGAGAACGCTGATGGGTGTGTCGGGCCAGAGCTGGGGCTCCTCATCCCACCGAAAAGTAGGGGCTTCAGGATTAGGAGAGCTGGCAGCAGGAGGGGGAAGGGGGTGCTGCCTTTCCACGGTCACAGTAAGAGGACTCCCTTCCTGGGGCGGGGGGCGGGGAGGTACATCAGCCCAGAGAGGGGCTCTGAGTGACCTTGGCTCCCCTGCCACTGCAACAGGCCCTTGATTCTGCCCCAGCCCCGTACAACTCACTTAACCGGTCAGTTTCATCTTACTCCCCTTTGAACGAGAACACCCCCCAGGGGCTGGCTGCCTGGACTTCCCCACCCCTGGTGGAGTCCACAAGGGCTCCAGCTGAGGTCACCAACTGCTCTAATACCTGCAGAAGGGGCCAGTGTGGGGGGGGCTCCAGGACACTTAAACCCTAGATGCACACACCACCATCCAGGCAGAACCTGGGGCTCTAGAGCTCTTTCCCCTGGACAGAAAGATGCCAAGCTGAGTTAGGCAGAAGCCATCCTTGAGGGAAAGACTCCCAGCTTCCCGGAGCCCTGGCCCAGCTAAAACACCAAGAAAGCCTTCCCTGAGCTTTGCGCTGCTTTCTCAGCTCTCCACAACAGACAGTCCCCGAGAGGCTGACAGAAGCCGACTCAGCAAGCGTTAACTTTCAGGCGGAGGAGGGAAACCTCCAGTCCCTGCTCCCTCTCTTCCTGCACCCACAGGGAGGAAGACTGCTGGTGGGATTGGGCGGGGGGGCGTTTACAGCACGTATCTGCTGACCCAGCTTGGTCAGTGTCGGCTGCCTGTACTGTCCACAGAAGGGGCCCAGGAGTCGATGGGTAGCTCTGAGATCCTCAGTCACGGGTCCTGCTGGCCAACAGAGGAGCCAGGCGTTTGGGTGGCAGGTTAGTGAGGAAGGCCAGACAGACAGGGGACCGCCTGAGGCTGCAACCAGACAAGGCTCGTCCTGCCTCCTGATTCTAAGAGGCACTGGGGGCCCTAGGCACTCACGCTGACATTCCTAAGACACTCTTCTCCCTAAGAGGGCCCAGTCTCCGACTCAGCACACCCCAGTCAGCAACGCTGTGGCAGATTCCACAGCCCCCACCAGGGCAGCTCTGTACGAAGCCTCGAGCGAGAGCTCCATGTGAGGTCTGGGACCTTCCGCGGCACACATCCACACATACCTAGCTACAAGGCAAGGTGGGGACAGGACTGAGGCCGATCAGAGGCCCACACCCCACCACCTAGCTCCTCACCTGCCAGTGCCAGGTGAGATGACGAGAAGAGAGCCAGCCAAGGCACAGGCGCTTCCCTGTGCCACCCACACCTGCTGTGGCCCCAGGGTGGAGCCCGGGTAATGTGAAAGCCAGTGAGGACAGACATGGGGTCCCTGCTGACCCACAAGCCTCACAACTACTTTGAGTGGGTTCTGCTCCCACAGTTACTACACTGTTTGCTTGGACGGTTCCCTTCCCCTCTGGCTCGGGAGGGTCTCTGCAGGGGCCAGGAGCACCAGCCGGGACAGCTGCCACCTGGGCTACTGCCCAGGCCCAGAAAGACACCAAGAACCTCTGTTGAATGTCAGGGTCATCGGCAACACCTGTTCATCCGGCTACTCATACCAACAAGTGCAGCTGACACCCCTCACAGGCCCTTCCTGTCTCTACCAAAAAACCGAAAACAAAAGAAAGCCAACTTAATTCACTGCCCTCGGCTCCTAAACAGAGAGCCGAGGGCAGAGGCTGTGTTTGAGAGGTGAATGGGGAAAAGAGAATCAGGTATCAGACACCAGCAAACCGAATTCCTCTTGCTCAGACACCACATACACTGTGGGCAGAGGCTGCCCAACGAGCAAGAAACAAGGTCAAAGTTCCCACTGTGAGATCTGAGGGACCAGGGCTGCTCTCAGGAGCCTGGAGACCAAAGCACAATGTTTTAGGCTGACTTTTTCTTTCTTAATCTCTGCTGAACAAAATGCAAAAATAGTGCCAGGTGAAGAAACCAGGCAATGAATGGCTCTAAACGAGTTTCAGTGAATTAATCACACTAATACCTTCATGGCCCCAAATGATCATAAGGCTGCTAGGGGTGGCATGAGGCTGGACAACTTGGCGACTTGAGGGTCAGCAGTGAAAAGGTAGAGAATTTCTTTTTTTAAGAATTTATTTGTCAGAAGGAGAGAACGAGCAAGCACAAGCAGGGGGAGCAGGAGGCAGAGGGAGAAGCAGGCTCCCCACTCAGCAAGGAGCCCAATGCAGGACTCGATTCCAGGACCCCAGGATCATGACCTGAGCCAAAGGCAGATGCTTAACTAGCCAGGCGTCCGTGGGTTTCCTTTGTTTTAACAGCACTTAACATTGTGCCTGACGCACAGTAGGTGCTCACAGATGTGGGGAACGGAGGCTGCAATATGGGCCTGGTTGGGTCTGGCAAGTGATGGGGCCGCCAAGGCTTAAATCCACACCCACCTGCTGGACTGCTCACCCCCCTCGGAGAGCCACAGCCCAGCCGAGGAGCCTCCTCACTATCCCAGACAGGCCGTACTCGGTTCCTTCTGCACAGGGGCTAAAAGCACAAGTGCCGAAGTCAGAGCGACTCCAGCTCCGCTCCCGGAGCCACCATGCACTAGGGTGACCTGGTGTTGCGTCACGGCCCCCACTTCCTTACATGTAAAATGGAGAGACTAGTGCTCATCTCCCAGGGCTGCTGGGAAGACGCGACATGAAAGACTTTGAGCAGAGGGCCTCGCTCCAAGCAAGCGCTCGGTGAATGTTGCTGGGGCAGGGAAGCCCCTGGCCCCGGAAGTCCCTACGAAGGAAGGGGATCCTTAATCAGTATGCTTGTCCACTAGTCACACATTTCCTTCTGCTTGCTGTCTCCCTGGACCCCACTCTTCAATGCCCCTCATTTGGAGAGAACGCTGAACAGGACAACTGCTGTGATCTGAATGTTTGTGTCCCCCCTCCCCAAATTCTTATGTTGAAATCCTAATCCCAATGTGATGGTATCTGGAGGTAGGGCCTTTGGGAGGTGATTAGGCCTCGAGGGCAGCACACTCATGATTGGGATTAGTGCCCTTTAGAGAGAGGCTGTACAGAGCTCCCTTGCCCCTCCCGCCATGCGAGGACACAGGGAGAAGTCAGCCTGGGAGAGGGCCTTCACCAGAACCTGACCATGCTGGCTGCCACCCTGATCGTGGACTCCCCGCCTCCAGAACCGTGAGAAATCAATTTCCTTGTTTATAAGCCCTCCAGTCTGTGGCATTTTCGTACGGCAGCCCGGACGGACTAAGATAACGACTTTCAACAGTGTCCTAGAAAAAGGACTAGCTCACCTTTGATGTCCTGTGTCCTGTCAATAACCATAACTTTGTATTCCCTGGCTTCCAAAGCCACAAGAATGAAGGGGAAACACCACCATCCAGAAAAAAATCAGCAGAGTTGAACCCTCAACCAGGTAAACCATAACCCCTTAAAAAAAGGAAAAAGCCCCACAAGAGAAAGCATCTTAAAGCCCAAATGCCCTTCCTTCCATTTCAAAGCCTCTTTCAGGAAAGGGAAGAAGTAGTTCAGTTGTGGAGAGGGGGTGGGGACAGGACCGGGACAGCTGACAAAGAAACCAGAGTTCCTTTTAAAGAACCAGGCTGGAAATGCTAGAGGTTTGGAAATTGGCGTCATTAATCACCACAGCCTCGGAGCAGCTCAGAGAGCCATGTGATGACTAGGAGAGCAGCCAGGGTGAAGGAGGCCACCCACGCCCCCCCCCAGGCCCTCCCCCAGGCTCTCCCCCACACCCAGGATGCTCTGACAGAGCCACCTGAAGGGGACACACATGCACCTATGAATACAAGACTACAGGCTTGTAAACCAACTCCTGTTAAGATCCCAAGTTAGTGTTTCCAGAAGGGCTCAAGTGACACGTCTTCAAGAGGGCTGACAGTACAACAGAAGGATTTAAGCTATTCAATGATTCAGGATCACAGCTCAAAGTGACGGGCTGCCCCGGGCATGCCTAGAGCCACAAACCCTCCCGAAGGGGAGGTCTGTTCTTGAATGGCAGCAAAAGAACACTGGCCGGGACCTCGTGGACTCTCTTATAAGATCCAGAGTCCTGGAAGGTTGGGCTGGAGAACTTAGCACCTGACATATGGGATGATGATGTATCTCATCTTCCCAACTGGGTAGCAAACTCCAGAGTAAACACTGCCTCTGACCATTTTTGAATCAGTCCAATCGCTGGCTCAGTCAAAGCATCAGGCAGGATTACAAGAAGTGTGAATGGGTGAGTCGAGAAGCAACGGCCCTGCTACTGGGGTCAACTACCAGGACTCTCACACACACACTTCCCGGGGGGCAGCCCCGCCTTGTCTAACTCTGGCGTCTACGGTGACTAGCCACCCAGAGGAGACACTTGAACCCATGCACACAGCTCTATACCAACATCCTTAGCGGAAATGGTTACTAAGAAGGCAGTGTGGTCTTGGAGACACAGCTGATTCTAGGACAGAGGCCAGGTGAGCCTGGAGCCTCTTACAGTGCCAAGTGAAGAAGTGGTCACAGAATGACATGGGGGTGGCCCCAAGGGTGCTGACAGAGCTCCCCGTGAGCAGATCTGGAACACTCTGAGCAAGAAAGCAAAGTAGTATGGGACTGTAAACTGAAGGAGACAGTAAATATCCACATGGCCCTCAGGGAGAGGGGCGTCCCTCCCCACTCGAGTGAGCGAGTGAGCGCGACACAGAATGTCTTCCTTCGCCAGAGGACATTACAGAAAGGGGAAGGGAGACAGTGACTTCACAGCGGGGAAACCTGACCAACCTCCTCTCAGCCAGGTGACCCAGGCTGACATCAACAGTGATAAGGCAAGTTAACTGTATGAGCCCTTGTTACGTGAGCACAGCGGCGCTTCCCCCGTGCAGTCTGCCTCCCCAAACTCTTAATCCCAGTGTCCTCGTGAGAAAAACATTAGACAAATCCCAACTGAAACACGCACTAAAAAATAGCAGTATTCCTCAAAACGGTCAAGCTCATCAACACCAAGGAAAGTCTCAGAAACCATCTCAGCCAAGAGGAGCCTCAGGACACATGACAACTAAACGCAATGTGGTATCTGGATGGGATCTTGGAACAGAAAAAGGTAAGGAAATCTGAATGAGGTACGGGCCTTTCATTAATAATTATGTATTCAAACTGGTTCATTCACTGTGACCAATGTACAGTATTAAGGTAAGATGTTACCAATGGTGGACAGCGGGCAGGTGAAAGAACTGTCCTACCTGTGCACTTGTTCTAAAACCATCCTCAGGGGCGCCTGGGGGGCTCAGTCGGTTAAGCATCTGCCTTCAGCTCAGGTCATGATCCCTCCTGGGATCGAGCCCCATGTCGGGCTCCCTGCTCAGCAAGGAGACTGCTGCTCCCTCTCCCCCCTGCTCGTATTCTCTCTCTCTCTTTTTCTCTCAAATAAATAAATAAAATCTTAAAAAAAAAAAAAAAAGCAGTGGCTCATCTTGTAACAAAATGAGATCCAAGGACTCCAGTGACCATGAACTCATGTTAACTCAAATTAACTCTACATGGAGCTGTGCTGAGGGGCATGTGGGAAGAGGGGCGGCAGGAGCGGCACCAACAGTCCTGAGAACCACACTGCACAGGCCCGGGGCCTGGGAGTTGAAAGGCCATGCCAGCAGGTTCCGCAGGCAAGGCTGCTCTCACCACGGCCGGTCTACCAGCTGCTGGCGCCACTGTCTTAAGACCTCCCTCCTTCAAGAATGAGCCTATGCAGATGTGCAAAGCAGCACCCCTGGACCAGAGTTAAAGTCACTCCCAGTGATCCTCGCTAAGTCCTGGCCTGGCGCCAGTGCCGCTCACCACGAGAAGCCGCCAAAGCCTAGTTACCAGATACACGTGCTGCAGAAGGCGGCCCACGGAAATGTGGGTGCCCAAGCCACGCCCACCTTTCCTGATGAAACCCTTCACTGGAAAGACTGAGATTGGGAGATCGCTCCCCTCTGGAAATTTAGTTTGCGTCCCGTCCCCGCCCCTGTGTCATCTGCACCGTAACATTCATCCTATTCACCTGCTGGCTCTCCTGTCTGTGAGCACCTTGCTGGAGGATGGGCCAAAGATACGGCCCAGGCTTTGGGATCAGACGGATGCGAGTGACTCCTGGGTTCACCAGGTCCACACTGTGTGAGCTCAGAAAGTGTGTGATCAGGGGCGCCTGGGTGGCACAGCGGTTAAGCGTCTGCCTTCGGCTCAGGGCGTGATCCCGGCGTTATGGGATCGAGCCCCATGTCAGGCTCCTCCGCTATGAGCCTGCTTCTTCCTCTCCCACTCCCCCTGCTTGTGTTCCCTCTCTCACTGGCTGTCTCTATCTCTGTCTAATAAATAAATAAAATCTTAAAAAAAAAAAAAAGTGTGTGATCAAGGACATTAACCAGCCATGTGCTTCAAGGGCACCTAGGATGTTTGCCCTTTCCTTTAACAACCGCAGGAGGGGGTGTCCATGCTGGGGACCATGCGAGGACTGGACACACAGATAAAACAGGACATGATCCGCGGCCCTACAGGGCTCATGCACTAGACAGGGGGTGCTGAGAGGAAAGTGCAGGGAGGAGAGAAGCCCTCGGCCTACTGCAGGGAAGGAAAGGCTTCACGGAGGAAGTGACATTCCAGCTGTGCTTTGACAGCAAAGTCTGGAGATGTGGCTCCCAGGCAGGGGAGGGGGAGAAGAGCCTTCTAGGCAAAGGGAAGAGCACAGAGCCCAGAGATGGGGCAAGAGGGGCTGTGCTGCACAGGGATCTGCGCACAGACTGGATTCTGTCCCCCACCTTAACCAGGGGATTAAACCCCCTCCTGGGGCTGTCCTCAGGATTAAGGAGTCAGTACACAGAAGGCCTGAGGAGAGTACCAGGCACACAGCAAGCAAAGCTTAAAAAGTTGCACTTTTACTTGTATTATTGTTCCTAAGTACAGGAGACGGGGATATATAATCTGGAAACCACTCTCTTAAAATACCAGACTATTCATGCAGAAGACTCGTTAAGGAATATTCCAATTCTCCTCTGCCATGGCTCCTGAAAGCCCTGACCTTGGTGCCATCCCAGTTTATAAATCCTACCTGAAGCAGTGCTTCTTAAATAGTCCCAAGGAAAGTACCCCTGACTAAAGCCAGGGGAGAGGAAATGCAAAACCCCAGGAATCTGGGAACTGAACGCAAAGCAGCCTGCCACAACCAAAATATTGTCTTGGAGTTTCTTGTTTTAGCCTAGATTCACGCAAACTTTGCATTCTAATCTGTAATAGATCCAAGACTGTTTTAATGCAAAAATGTTTAAGACAAAGACAAGCGCCTAGAAGACGCGAAGGCGTCTCTTAGTCTTTGGCTCTGGGTCTCCACAGCACATGACCCAGCAGGGTCCGAGAAGCCCAGTGGAACAAGCACAGCTGCGGACTGAGCATTCTCTTCTGTAAAATGGGAAGACAACCCATAGCATGTCTGATCGTTATCTGTGAGCTGAGACAACACGTGAAATCATCAAGCAAAGCACCAGGCATCACAACAACACCTGGTACAGATGCGGAATCAGAATCTTAGGGGCGAATTATAGCGCGACTTCAAAACCCCACCCATGCACAAAACTGCTATTTGTGTCTATCTATCCCGTGCCAGGGCCTTGACTGGCTCCTTTACCCTCTGTTTCTAATTCTGCAAAATACTTTGTATCCCCATTTTACTGGAAGAAACAGAGGCTCAACAAGGTCATGTAACAAGTCCAGGGCCCTGTGACTGGTAAGTGGGGGAGTCCAGATGACAACTCAGCTCTGGCTGACTCTAAAGCTCTTGTGCTTTCCACCCTACCGTACACCTACCACCTGTTTATGGGGCAAGGGTAAGAGGAAGAAGGCTCTTATAAGTACTTGCTTCACGGGGTTAAATTTAAATTTATGACCTCGCTGTTACCACGTAAATGCTAGTGAAAGGAGCTCCGGGTGGAGAGCCACAGTCTTCCCACCTGCAAGCGGTGGCAGCACCAAAGGGAATCAGAGGGCCAAGCAGAAGCCGCCTCTGCCGGCTCCCATTACCCATAACCCTGCCCAGAGAGACCCCTGAGCCCACTCACTTTTACTTTCATTTTCTAGCCATCACGACTTTCAGGTTTCCAGAAATTAATGGTACAGATGTCAGCAAACTGTCAGGCCCTCAAGAGTACTGACCTGGGACTCATAACCGCCATGCTCCCCAGAGGTAAAGGAGATGGGGATCCAGGAGGACAGGGGGATGGAGTGAGGGTGGGGAAGAAAACAAAAGCAGAGGAGGGGCAGCAATGACGACAGGATGCTTAGGGGTCTGCACTGGGGCCTCTGCTCACCCTGCATGCTCACTCTTAGGGAAGAGGACGCACATCGAATCCCGAATCCCAAGCCCTGGCTCTACCGCTTTCTAACTGGATGATCTCAGGCTAGCCATTTATTCCTTCAGCATCATCGCTAAAACGGAGATACAAATCCCACTATCTCCCAGGACTCTGTGAGGAGCAGGTGTGAAAAGAACTTTGTTTCCTGTGAGAAACATGCGTGCAAAAACTGCAACTTCAAAATGATTTCTAAAACTCTGTTGTTGGGGTGCCTGGGTGGCTCAGTCAGTTGAGCATCTGCCTTCAGCTCAGGTCATGATCCCTGGGTCCTGGGATCACCCCACCTCAGTGGGGAGTCTGCTTCTCTCTCTCCCTCTGCCTGTTCCCGCCCCCTGCTCAACGCACTCGCTCTCTCTTGCTTGCTCTCTTTCAAGTAAACAAATAAAATTAAAAAAAAATAATAATAAAATAAAAATCAGTTGGTACTACCTCTCTGTTCTATGAAGGCAGGAAACGCCAACTAGTTGGAAGAGGCAAGAGAGGAGAGGCTTCTGTCTCACACAGGGCCCTCCCTCTTTCTGCCAAGCAACGTCAGATCACTGCCTGGACTCTACAATCCCTGGATGCCAGAAGTGGCTGCCGAACTACCCGGGGCACTGATGCCTTCCACGTCTCTCGGAAAGGGAGAGCTTCTCCTCCAAAAAAAACCTGTTTCAGAATCCTAGCTGGGAGAGCATGTCCAGACAAAGAAGGTCCCCTCAGAATGCTGGCAGCCTCATCCTGGGACTCCCAAAGAGTTCCAGAAACCACAGCTCGCTACCAAGGAGGTACGTTTGGTCAGAGACCAATGACCAGTGAGGAGGCAGGCCTCTCCGGCCCTGCCCCTCAGAGGCACAGACTGACCATATGAGAGAAACTAGGCTGGCCAAAGAAGTCTCCAGTAGCCCTCCAAAGACCACACAGACAGAGAGCTTATGACCAAACGCTGACCCTAATGAGGTGGGCTTCCTTGTTGTCCAATAAAAGATGAATGAATGTAGCCCAGGTCTAGCTCAAAAGTCTGTAGGTATCAGACACTGGTGACTGTCCACAAGAATTCAAAAAGGTCCCAAGACAAAAAGTATTTAGCACCTGTAAGGACAGTAAAGATGGCACAGGACACTGAAGAGCTAGAGAAATTCCCAAAGACTGCATCATCTTTCCTCCCTCCCTCGGCTGTAGATGGCAAGGGTCAGTCACGGCCTCAAAGAGTCAGGCTACTCTCATTAAGGTACAGTCTCTGGCCTGTACTTTGGCCACATAACAAAACCTGCGAGCCTGGTCTGAGACAACGGCCATTTCACACACCTAAGTCCCAAGCAATAGACAAGGATCAGATGTCAGTACAGGCTGCCTCTTGGAAAGGCTAGGGGGACAGGGAGGGGGGAGGTGGAATCAGTAATTTCTGGCATGCATGGGAATTCCTTGGGCTACAAAAATTAGCACATTAAGAACCCAGAGGTGCCACTGTGGTCTCAATTTACTCCTCTGTAATCTACAATTTGTCCAAGCCTGGAAGGGATTGGAGAGAGGCCCTGAGACCAGACAGAAGTGGCATAGACCTGTTGATCAAGGAGATGTGTGTTTTTCAGAGTGGGAAAGAGATAGGCCAGGACCCTTCAATTCCACACTCGTCATTTTGGTCTTTCCCCTATTCCCTAAAGACAAGCAGACAGCAGTCCCAGGAGAAGCAGTCCCTCTGAAGCAGCTTGGAAACCACTCACGTGCTCTGGGAGGACAGGGCTGAGCCTGGAGCAAGGGGGAGGGTAGAGGAGGGGAGAGAGAAGATAATGAATGGGCAGATCCACCCTGATTTGTGATCTGTAGCTAGGATTAAGCAAACCTCAGCTAAATTTTTCAGAGGCAGGAAAAGAGATACACTCAGAGAACACAACTAGAGAACAACATAACTAGAGGACAGGGTTGGGGGTGGAGGGGGCAAGACAAGGAGAAGTCAGCTCATTTCCAAAAAGTGGCCCAGACTTTAAATTCTGCTGAGATCCTGGCTGGCTCCCTGGTTTGAGGAAAGAGAGGAAGTGAGGAGCTGTGGGAGCCTGTGCGTGTGGAAGGCTCTCGCCCAAGACCCCTCCGCCCCCCAGGAAATCGAGATAAAATTTCTCTAGGGCTAGAAGGGACAACTGTTTTTGTGGGACGGGGGGGGGGGGGGGGGGAGGGAGAGGGAAGAAAACGGCGACAGACAGCACTCCTCGCCACCTCTATAGAGAAGGAACACAGGCTCCTTCATACCTAGCAAAGATTCCTCCAGTTCTGGGAGCAGAGGGAGCAGAATTTGGGGTCTCTCCCTCCCACAACTGGACTGGACAGGCCAGAAGAGAGACCTGGGGGTTTCCCAAGGCTCATAAACGGCAGGTAAGGGAAGGAAAGAAAGGCCCCCACTTTGGCCCGACGCCTGGGGAGCCCCTGAAGAGGGGGCTACGGGTCGGGGGAGGGGTCAGTATCCCCCTAAGCCGGGGTTGGGCGGGAGGAAGTGCTGCCCCGAAGAGGCTTCAACGCGAGCGAGACACTAGGTCCCGGGACAGGCACACTCACGGCGGCTCCGGGGCGGCGGCGTTACTTGGGGCCGGGGCTCGGACGGGCTCCGCTCCTCTCCCCCCGGCGGTGTCCCAGGCTCCGGCCTCCACTTCCGCCTTTCAGCCGCTCCGGATCCGGATCTCCACCTCACACCCGCCCCTCAACACTCCCAGGTGACTGACAGGGCGGAGAGACCAATGGGAGGCACTCTTGGCCGACTCACAGGCGACGCCTGTGGGGGGCACCGGCGAGGCGGGAGAGAACGCGCGAGGGACGGCGGGACTTGTAGTTCACAGCGCTGGGAGGAGCCGGTGGCCCCCTGGGATTTAGGCTTAGGGTGGAGCCGGCTGCCGGCTAGGCGGAGCCCGACCGGGAAATTTTTAAAGCCAGGCCTGCCAACCGCGTCACCCTGGGTTCCAGGAGCCCCGAGGGGAGGCGGGTGGCGGAGCGCTGGAAGAGGGCAGAAGCCTGTGTGTGCAGAATTGGAAAAGGAAAAATATGGTGTGAATGAATATGCACATGTCTGGCTAAACTGGAGAAGCCCCTGTCTGCACTTTGTCTGCACGTTCTCGGGCCAAGTCAGCTCGGGGGAGCCCGACTGTGGGGGACCTTCTGGGACTGCGAAAGTGATGGAAGTGCTATAGGGAGGGTTCTCTGGAGGCTACTGGGTGAGATCAAAGGGAGAGCTCCTGCCACTTGTCAGCCATAAACCAAGACCCTCCTCCTTTGGCTGGACACCAAGACACACCGGGATCACCTCTACCTCTGCCTCCCCCCACCTCCAACCAAAACCAGCTCTTGTCTCTGATGCCAAAAACAGAGCTGGGCCACTTCTGCTTTGGCTCTCCCCCTCCATAAATACAGATTAGAACCACTTCTGTTTGCCTCCCCCACCTTGACCTCCATATGGATCAGGACTATTTCTATTTTTCTATTTTTTTCCTTCCCTCAATATGAATTAGGATCACTTCTATCTCCGCCCACCCCCATCCCCCAACACGGACTGGTGTCTCCTCTGCCTTTGTGTCCCACTCCCGGGAACACTACTCAAAACCTGTATGGAATCAAAGCTCAGGCCAGAGACGCTGTGGGCATTGTTCCTGTGACACCCACTAACACCAATCATACTTTGGAGTCTGAGCTGGAGAATCAACCTGTCTGGGACAGCCTGCCATAAAAGTGCCCACACCTAGTTCCATCTGGTCACCAGGGTGCTTCTTTCTAACGATATCTGTAACCCCCATCTCCCCACCCCTGCGCCTCTGCGGTGATCATCTGAGAAGTGAAAGCTAAGAGGGAAGAGACGCTTAGGAGAGCAAAGGAGACAGGGCTGAGTGGAATTCCTAGCAGGTTCGTGGCTAGTGACAAGCTCTTTCCCCAGCCCCTGATGTACCTAGCCTGCAACAGGTACAGGATCATTTATACAGCATCAGTGGGGAGTCCCATGGGCTCCTTTTCCAGGGCTGGAGGTGGGCCTGGGCAGGGACTCTGTCCCTCTCACATACTGTGTCTGAATCTGTGGCTGTGATGGGTAGGGGGAGGAGGGGACATAAGGGGCCCACAGCGACTCATTAAGGTTTCTACCTCATCCCTGGGGCCTTTGGTGGCGTGAATGTGGTGCCAGGTGGATTGCTTGGCGCCTTTGCCCTTCCTAGAGACAGCAACAGGGCCCTGGGGTGTGGTGGGGAGTAACTGCCCCATAGGCTCCTCCAAAACCCTGGGGCTCTCAGACCAGCCCCCAGAAACATCCAGAGCCAACAACTACAAAAATAAAGCATTTATTTCCTATCCAAAAGTGAGCCCTGGGTGTTGGGTGGTAAGGGAGAGTTGGAAACCAGGGTGGGTTTGTGAGAAGTCAGGGCCCTGAGTGAGACCGTGTTGGATGTGGGAAGAACAGGCTTGGCTGAGGTCTGGTGCAGGGGGAGGGATAGAGAGTGCTGTGGGGACTGTTTCAAGTTGCTGGCAGCAGAAGAGACCACCTTCAGTGACAGCCTGCAGAAAGACAGAAACAGAGATGTTGACAGGCCCTGGCCCAGGGGTAGAAATAGACATTGCTGGGCCCAAAAAGCATCTGCTAGAGTAGAGGAACCTGGGAGGACACTTTAAGGCAGGAATTACAAACCCAAATACCTACAGAGACCAAAGAATTCAAATGAGGGAAGCTAGCCAGGTGTCAGGAGATGATCTCAAGAGGACAGTGGCCACTCAACACAAGTTGATTATTGCCAGGTGGAATGTTGGCCCAGGATTTGCCAGAACTCCCCACATTCTTTTAGAGAAATTGGAATATCTGGATATTTATGTGAACTCTCCTGATTTTTAGTGCTGGCAACTCATTCATATTTTGGAAAAAAAAAAAAGCCATGGGAACTGAAGACTACATATCCGGGGGTCATCGTTTGTTTCCTGTGTGGGCTGATGAATGAGGTGAGCCCCTTCAGCCTGGGCTGGTAGTGGGAGGTCTAAGGAGTCTCGGGTTGCTCGGATGCCAGCCATCTCAAACCTATCCCTCTCAAGGTGACACTGCTTCCAAGGTCTCTAGCAGGGCCCAGGGGACGGTGGGGGGTGGGGGTGGGGGCAGAGCTGGGACAGAAGGCCTCACAATATCACGAAGCTATCTCTGCAGTGGAATCTGCAATCTGTCCCTCTTGCCTTCGACACCAAGATCCTGCCTGCTCTTGCCTCAGCTTTTAGTTCCTGTGCTGGATTTGGGACCCTCCCTGAGCCCCCGATGTTCCCCCATACCTACCTGCCTCCGGGTCCTGGGGAGAAAGCAGGACATGTCATCTGCCCGGCCGAATCGGCACTGCATTCCGTCTCATGCCTCTTGGGTTCCACAGCCTCACGTGGCTCCCCTCACAGAGGGGAAGGACAGGGGAAGGTTTGGAAAAGGGAACAGGGTCAGAAATGACCAGGCTTTGTAAAAAAGTCCAGAGAATGCAGAGCCAACCAGACCAGCTGGTGGCTGCTGACCCAAGGCAGGAGGCCAAGGGGCCCAGCCCCTCCCTGGAGGGCAGGCAGCAGGGCCCACCCCAGACAGGCCTGGGCCCAGGGCCTGGGTCAGTGGAACGTGTCTGGCCTGGACCGAAAGCTCTGCCGCACGAGGCTTGGGGTCGGAGGTGAGGCCTCTGGCAATGGGGAGGGTCCCAGAGACTCAGGCTCTGAGGGGTAGGGGGACAGCGCGGGGGGTCTCAGGTTGGGGGGGGTGGCCCCCATCTCTGCTGTCCCCACACTGGCTGGGCAGTGGACCTCAGCGAGAGTAGTATCCTGGAGGCTAGGCGGTGGTCCAGATAGATAGGGAGAAATGCGCGGAGGCCTCAGCTGGGGACCAGGAGGGTCTGGGGGCCGAGCCGAGGCTACTGAGTGGCCCGGAGGACCCAGCCTGGCCTGTAGCAGGCCCATGATGTGTCGAAGCTCCCGGCTCAGCTGAGACACTTCCTGGTTGAGTCGGGAGATCTGTTGAAAACATAACAAATGGTTCCCCAGGTGCCACAGCAACCACGGCTCTCCTACGTGCACACACACCCCCACCCCCAGTTTACAAAACTCTCTCCCAGCCACTGCTATTCACCGCCATCCCCAGAAAAAGGCAGGGCAGGGGTTATCTTTGTCAAGATGTAAACACTCAGCCTCTTTCCAAAAAGGATTTGGGACATCGGCTATTGCTACACACCCCCCTCCCCTGCCTCACTTTTACAAGAGACAGAAAAATGGGCCTTGAAGAGGCCACAAAGCTGGAGGTGACAGACACAGGCTTAGTCTCAGGTGATCCCAGCACACACACTCAAGTGTGTCTATTCAGGGCTTTGCAAATTTCAGGGAGTAAAAATCAACTGAGAAACTTGTCGAAATGCAGATTCCTGGGCCCCAGCCCAGACATTCCAAATTGGGTGAGGCTCAGGAATCTGCATCTTAACGGTGCCCACAGACACTCATGTGTGAGAACCACCAGCCTAGAACTGTGACCCAGGCAGGACTGGCCCTCCATCTGGCTGAACCGGGGCCTGGTCCCGCCCCCAGCCCCAGGGCCCCGCCCAGCCCAGCGGCTGTCCTCCTGGGATGCCTCTGATGTTTATCAGAACCCAGGGAAGGTCCACTCCCAAAGGGTTGGGCCTGGCAGTGCCCTGGTGACAGCTCAGAGATCCCCAGGGAGGAGGCAGAGAGAGGCAGAGTCTTGCCATACAAGATCTGGGCTCTTCCTGACCAGGGTTCAGACATCAGGATCCAGCTCTCCCAGGGCTGAAGGCCTCTCCGCCTCCCTGTCCTCTGCCCCCTACGTTTGCTGAGCGTCCACTTCCCAGGGCTGGAGTGAGGAGAAGGACTTGGTAGGGGGCAGGTCCCTAAAGGAGAGAACCCCACGGTGGTGGAGGGAGGAGAGGCTTTCTTTACAGGCAGGAGGACCTGAAGCAGCTGGGAAGGAGCAGAAGCAGCAGTCACTGAGTGCTTACAGCGGGCCAAGGACTGGCCAGGCATGGGCGCGCTCTTATCTCATCCTTAACAACTCCGGCAAAAACATACTCTTTTCCCCATTTTTAGACAAGGAAATGGAAGTTCAGGGTCATTGTGGGACCTGCCTAAGGTCACCCAGCTAGTGTGAGTATGTGAACTCAGGACTCTGGCTCTAAACCCTGAAATGCTCTTCTATGAGGCACATCTCCCAAGATGCTCTTTTCCAAGGTCGGAGGGGAAGAGCCAGCCCCAACCTACCTCCTGGTTGAGCCTGCAGACCTTCTCCTTCATCTCTTCAGCCTCAGTGGCCAGTTCCTGGCTGGGCCTGGTCCCTGCCGGCAGAATGGGGTGAAGGGATGCAGGGTGAGTGCGAGAGCATGAGTCTGCAGCCTGGGCTGGGTCCCCTCCTGTTGCTGGGCAGGCAGAGAACAAGGGGATAGGGAGCTCTGGGCTCAGGATGATGGGAAACCCAGACTCTTCGGGATGGTTTCCAGGCCCTATAACTTCCCCAGCCCCTTCCTCCCACCCCTGTCTCAGCTCTATACACAGAAGCTTCTCTTTAGCACCTAAACACAGTATGCTCTTCTCTCCTGCCTTTATGCCTTCCAGCAACTCCTTGCTCCACCTCTCAAACTCCTACCCAACCTTTAAGACCCCCCACAAGCATCCCCTTCTCTAAGAAGGAGAGTTAGGGGTGCCCTCTTCTCCTATCTCGAGACTTGTTCTTGTCTCAGTTATGGTACTTAACACCCTGTTCTGGAGTCATTTATCCGAGGACACCGCTGTGTCCCGCGCTGGATTGGGAGCTCGCTAAGGATGGAGGCCAGGTCTCATTTATCTGCATACGCCCAGCACAGAGCCCAGCGCATGGTCAGCCCTTACGACACGTGGAATAGGTGGATGAAGGGACGGGTGGATGGCGGGTGAAAAGGTGACTGAGAGGTGAAGCCTGCGGCTGGCCCTTACCTGCAGGAGGGGCCTGTGAGCAGGGCCGAGGGTGCTCAGGTCTCCTGCTGAACCGGAACGTAGGGGCCTCCGCTGTGCTTCCTGAATCCTCAATGCCATCCACTATCCTGGGATGGGGGCAGCGGTCATCAGTCCCATGGGGAGAGGGCAAGGGCCAGAGCAGAGCAGGCAGAGGGTAACTGGGGACAGCAGTGCCAAGGAGCTGGGGAGGAGCAGCGGTCAAAGGGGGTGGGGTTGCAAGTGTGGTGGATCAGGAAGGGCGGATGGGCAGATGGGGCAGAGACAGGATGAGCACTGGACGAGCACTGGTTGGAATGCTGGGGACAGAGCCCAGAGAAGGTTCTGGAAGCCAGCAGGGGTATGGGGAAGGCAGGGGAGGCTGGCGTCTCACCGGGGACTGAGGTCCGGAGGTCCAAAGGTTCCCAGTGGGGGAATGAGAAGCTGGGGGAGCTTCCAGGCAGCAGAGGCCCTTGGGGGGCCATGAGGGGAGGGGCTGTGGCCCCGGCCAGCCAAGGCAGGAGAAGGGGTTGGGGACAGGGAAGGGGAGGAGACAAGGGCTGAGAATGGGGGCAGCTCCTCGCCCAAGAGGCTGACCAGGGAGCCCCGGGGTCGTGCTGGGCTGAGGTTGGGCAGCAGGAGGGGCCGGCGGGGCCTAGAACCACCCCCAGACTCCACCCCAGTCTCAGCCTCCGTGATGGATGGCAGGGTCTTGTCTGAGGAGGAGCCAAGGCTTTCCGAGCGGGGCTGTGGGCAGAGGGCAGCTGATGTCAGGACAGTGAACAATAGGCCCCTTCATTAAACAACGGCCTTCACTGGCATTTGCTGCTTCCCCTCCCCCTCCCTTCTCCCTGCAGCAAAGGAGCCAAGGAAAGGTGCCCCCAGCACCCAGACTCTCCCCCATGCAACCTCACCCCTACCCAGGAAGGTGGTGTTACCTGGGAGAGGCGAGGAGACCGGGAAAAGCGGCTGAGGCCCTGCAGGGACACAGGGGGGTTCAAGCTGACTCACACCTCCCCCCTCCCCTGCTGCAGCTCTTCCTAGTCCCACCCATCAGTGCTGTGGGCTCTGAGAATGTGGGGCCTTTCTGTGCAATGGAGTCAGAGATACTTCCAACTCCAACTCAGAGACGTCTGAGTGGTAAAGTCCATCTGAAAAGCAGTGAAAGACAAAGGCCCAGAGCCTAAGCCAAAACGGGCTCAGGACACATTTGGTGAGTGCGGAAGAGGAAACCCAGGGGATGATGCCCCAGTTCAGAGAGGGATTTGACAGAGGAGGAGCCCACGGTGGGGGGGAGGGGGGACTGTGTCCAAAGTGAGGGCCCTCTGAGGAGTCTGGAGTGAGGCTGAGGGGTGGCCAACAGAAGATGATGGGTCAGAGGAGTTGGAAGTAGAAGTGGTGAGAGATGGTCCATGGGGTTGGGTGATGGCCAATGGAGAAGGGTCAGGTGGGGGTGGAAGATGTTAAGCATGGAAGGGACAATGGAAGGGGTGCCTGGGATTGAGAAACGATTTTCTCAGGGGGGGAGGAGATGTGTGAGGCTTTCTTGGGCTGGGGGAGGTCTGCTCTGAAGGAGGGGACCTCAGAGGAGATAGAGGCCATAGGGGGTCTACATACATTGGTGTCAGAGCCCTGGCGCAGGTTGAAGGTGAGGTCCCGGGGCAGGCCAGCCCGGAAGGCAGCCCCGTACTCAGGATAGAGCCTCAGGACCTCAGCCAGCCCTCGGCTGCTCAGCTGCTGCAGGCCACAGTAGGTCAGTGCCTTCACGTCAGCGCTGGTCTTCAGCACGCAGCTTGGGCCTGCCCCTGACCCAGGCTCCTGCCCCGGCTCAGGGATATCTGCCCCAATCAGGTCCCCCTTCCCTGTGGGTAAGGGATGGGGACAGTCAGCTGGGGCAGAGGGACCAAGAGGATATCAGCAGGAGGTGGTCAATGGATTTGACGGATGGTCAGTGTGTTTGAAGGGTGGTCGAAGATGGATCAATCAATAGGATTGGTGGAAATAATCCATGGAGTTGGGAAAAAGTCAGTGGAGAATGACGGATGAAGTTGGGAGACAGTCAATGGGGGATGTCAGTATAATCAGTGGAGCTGGATGATCGGTGAAGAATGGCCAGAGCGGTCAGTAAAAGGGTAAAAGTCAATGGAGCTGAGGGTCAGTGGGAAGGGTCAATGGAGTTGGGAGATGGTGCAGTGGGAAAGGACCAATTGAGTTGGGGGAGAGTCACTGGGGGAGGGTTGATGGGTTGATGGCCAGTGGGATCAGGGGAGAGTCCAAAGATGTGGTTGAAAGAGGATGGCAGTAGGGTGATATCCACTAGGGGTAACCCAGACCCTAGATTCCTGACCACACCCAAGGCCTCTGGGGCAAGGTTCTGGGGTAGGCAGTAGGTGGCGGTGGGATCCTCACCCAGGATGGCCAGCACCATGTTGTCTCGGAGCACCTCAAGCGAGCCGGAGCAGACGTAGTAGTGTGCCTGCAGGGCGTCCCCACGGCGCAACAGGTACTCGCCTGGAGCGCAGAACGAGGTCTTGATGTGCAGGGAGAGGGCCCGCAGGCAGCCCCTGCTTGCCGCTCCAAACAGCGGCAGCTGCAGGATCTCCCGATTCAAGTGCATAGCGATGTCAGCTCTCAGCTCGTCTGGGAAGTCACGCAGTAACTGCATAAGGGGCATAGGTCATTCTGGCCATCCCCCTACAGCTGCTACTTGAGATCTACAAATGTGCTGAGCTGTCTCCAAGGGGAGAGCTCCAACTTGCCCTTTGCTTCGAAGTGACCCATTTCTGACCTTCAGGAAGACCTGTGTGTGTCAAACCTCATTTTTGCTTGTGTGTGGACCTCCTAACCCAAGTTCTGGAGCAGAGACTAAGTCTCTTCCTGTCTGTCCACTGCCCATGACTACATGCAGTGGTCACTCACATGTCCTGGTTGCTCAACCCCATACAAGGACCAGCCCTGGTGGGTTAGCCTTTCAACCAGGAGTCAGGAAACTAGGTCAGCTCTGCCCCTAAATCCCTGTGGATGTGGGGCAATCCATTTGCTCTCTCTGGGCTTCCGTATCCTCATCTGTAAAGATGCAGGGTTACAGTAGACCTTGAACATTACCAATGGCCTTCAAGGAACCAAACTTTATGTTCACAGATCCATCCTCATCTTATGGAGCCCCTAGGCCACTTCGGCTTGCTGACCTCTCCCTCTTGTCCCCATTTCCTCCCCAGGCTCCTCTTCTAACTTCCCGCACTCTTCCTGCATCGTGACAACCAGCTCCATGACTTCTCTACTCCCGCGTATGGGTCTAGACCTGTATTTTCATCTACCTGTGGAGCAGCCCCCACCTGGATCTCCCAGAAGCCCCACACCTTCATCCTGGCCTAATCCTGGACTTTCATTTTCACCCCTAAGTCCAGCCTTCCTCCTGTGATGGCTCCATCACACACCTTTGCCCAAACAGGAACCTGGGACTCATTCTGAGCTCCTCTCCTGCAACCGCCTGATCATCAGGTCCCATGGCTCCTACTCTCCGAAACACCTCCTAGAGCCCCAGACCACTCACCAGCCTAAAAGTTTTGCAGGATAAAATCTAAATTCAAGGCCATCCATGAGCTGGGCTGGCCCGCCTCCCCAGCCCTGTCTCTTGCACTCCTGTCTCCCTCCTCCCTCCACAGCACTCACACACCCGGTCCTGAAGGCTCACTGAAGGACTTTCAGTTCCCCGAACTCGCCCTGCTCTTTTGCGTCAATGTTTCCGGACCTGTGTTCCTAATGCTCTTTCGGCCTGGAATGGCCTCTGGTAGCAGGCTGAGTTCCTTCTTGCCCTTGACAACGACCGCTCTTCTGTGCCACCTTCCCTGACTCCTCTACGCCCAGACACAATGTCCCCTCACTGCACCACCATCCCTCCGGCAGAGTCCTAGTCACTGCCTAATTATTTACCTGTCTGCGTCCCTCACCCCACTGGTGACTCCCTGAGGGCAAGGGTTGTGTGTCCCCATCTCTGAGCTCCCTGTGTCCAGCACAGGCGCTGGCCCAAAGCAAGCCCCCAGGAAATGCGGGCTGAGGGGAGGATGGCATTGGCTGAGGCCTGAGCTCCCTTTCAGCTCCCGTACTCTCTAGTGCAAAGGGAAAAGGAGGTGGATTCGGGTGGGTGTGTGTCCCCGCGAGCGGCCCCTCGCCTCCCGGGTCCCCGCGGGCCTCCATTCCAAACCCAGAGGGGCGGCGGCCCCTTTCCCGCTGCGGAAGCCCCGCGCACTACCTCGTTGGCGTCGATGCCGCTGTTGACGGCCCACGTGGTCTGGAAGGACTCGAGCATGCGCTGCTTGAGCGGCCGCGGCAGGCGGTGCACGCGGATGAAGTCCTTGAGGTCCTTCATGCGGCTGTGGTAGAGCGAGCGGCGCGAGTACATGCGCTGGATGATGGCCGTCACGTTCCCGAACACCACGGCGTGCATCAGCGCTGCAGCGGCGGCAGCGGGCAGCCCGTGAGGGACGGCCCCCCTCCGCCTCCTCCTGCGCCCCCGAACCCACCCTGCCTTCCACGGCTCTGGCTTCCGGGGGAAGGTGGGGCAGGAGAGCCACTGGGCTTGGGTGGGGGCAGGGAGGGGCCAGACCTGATGCTCCTCTCCTGCCCCCTCCCCCCCAACTAGGTCGTGAACTTGGGTTTCCCATCCCCTGGGCAAGAGGCTACGCCTTTTTTGTGGCATGCCCCCCAGGGCCAGCATGTAGTAGATGCTGAGGAAACGGCTATGAATGAATGCGCGACTGTCTGGCCGTGGGTGGACATCTTGCCTTCTCTGAGCCCGTTTCCCCATCTGTACGCTGGGCTTAGCAGGGCCACCCCGGGGCTTGGCAGGCCCGGCCTCACCGCCTATGAGCATGGTGCAGATGGAGAAGATCTTCTCCGCGTCGGTGTTGGCGCACACGTTGCCGAAGCCCACGCTGGTGAGGCTGCTCAGCGTGAAGTAGAGGGCAGCGATGTAGGCGCTGCGCCGCGACGGGCCGCCCGCCGAGCCATTGACGTAGGGCTCCTCCAGCCGCTTGCCCAGCTCGTGCAACCAGCCTGGGGGGTGGAGGGAGGCAAGGAGCAGCTGCCCTGACGGGTGGAGAGCTGGCTTTCCCTGAGCTGCCGGCGCTTGACCTTGGGCAACTATTTACAGAGGCGAGGGGAGGTTTGCACCCGCAGGCACAGGAAATGTGAGGAGCAGCCCGGGCCTCGGACTCCCCACAGTGAACTGGTTACAGTTGCAGTAACCAAGGCTAAGCTGCTGAGCTGCTGACTGTTTGAGGGGGGCCCTTCCAACTCTCTAATAGTTTATCGAGCACCCCGTGTACAGGGTGCTGGCACTTGACCCGCCAGACATTCTCTCTGCCCTGGTGGAACTTACAGTCTGGAGGGGAAATATACATGAAATAAATTGCAATAAATTGCAGGTGGGCAGTGAGCTACTAAAAGGGACGTATAGGGCATTCCAGGAGCCATATGGGTTAGGGAGAGCCAACCCAGTTGGGGGGGGGAGGGTATGGTTCCTGAAGGGCTCCCTCAGGACAGAGCATTTTAGTGGACATTGCAAAGAATAGAATAGTCACTGAGAGGAAGAAGGGAGGGAGAGGATTCCCCAGAGGAAAACATGTTCAAGGCCGTTGTGAGAAAGCTGGATGGAGGCCAGTGTGGCTGCGGCACAGGGCGCAGGGGAGAAAGGGAAGCCAGGTGGGGAGAGAGAAGGCTGCAGGGCTATGCAGGGTGTGGACCGAATGCGGACTTGATTTGAGGGCAGTGCAGAGCCACTGAAAGGATCCAGGCAGGGTACTGCTCCCTCTGCCCCAAACACCCTCCCCACCATCAGAGTGTTTCCTGTACTGTTCTGATTGCCTGTCCCTGGTCTGGCTCCCCTGCTAGGCTGTGAGGTCAGCCCAAGGCAGACCCCCGGTCTTCAACTCAGTACTCCCACACCTGACCGGGAAGGAGCTCAATGCACGTTTGTTGGATGGAGGGAAGCCTCTGGGGTGGTGGGTGTGGTGCTGGGGAACGCATCCGCGTGGGGGCCTGGGTGGGCAGGGCAGGCAGATGGGTGTCAGTGAAAGCCTGGGGTCGGTGGCTCACCGATGTCCCAGAGCAGCGGGTCATTGGCCTCCATCTCCCGGCGCCCGATGACGTACCAGACGCAGGCCATCCAGTGGGCGAGGAGTGCGAAGACGGACATGAGCAGCGTGAGCACCACAGCGCTGCACTGGGAGTAGCGCTCCAGCTTCTGCAGCAGCCGCAGCAGCCGCAGCAGCCGCACTGTCTTCAGCAGGTGCACCAGTGAAGTCTGCGGGAGTGCGGTGGGGGAGGCTGTCAGCAGGCACACCTCCTTGGAGCCCCCACGGCCCCTCCCAGCGCCTTGTCACCAGATGCCCTGGAGCCAGGGGAAGCTGGGGCAGGAAAAACGGCCCTGCTGTCCTGAGAAAGTGACCGGGGAATGCAGCGAGGAGAGAATAATACTAACACTAATAAAGGCTAACACTTACTGTATGCGTACTTGCTTGCTTATATAAGTACTTGCTATATGTGTCAGGCACTGGGCTAAGCATTTATAATCCTCATGAAAAACTCACGCTTTCAGTTCAATTATCATCATTGTTCCCGGCTTGCAGATGAGTAAACTAAGGCTTAGAGAGGCTAGTGATTTGCTCAAGGTCACACACTGGGACTTCCATCTGAGTGGCTACCCAAGTCCATTTTGTGCAGTGCTGCCTCTAGCACCGTAGGCTGGTGAAAAAGCAAGTCCTGGTCAGAGGTAGGGAACGATCTCTGGCCCCTGCTTGATGCCCCCAAAGTCCTAGGCACAATCAGCTATGGACAAGAGCTGGCTGGTGGCAATGAGAGCATCTGTGAGGGGAGCCATCCCTTGAGACACAGAAAAGCAAGGGAGAGTGGGAACAGGCAAGAGGCCTGGGGACTGGGGAAGGTTAGGAGCTGTTCCCAGAGAGCACCATGCTGGAATGTTGAGGGAAGGAGACCAGGAACTGAGGGAGTCTCAGTTTGAAGGCTTTGAGGTCTTAGCCCTTGTGGGGCTGGGTGGGGGTTGACGGAACTACCGGCACTAGTAAGCAGCCTGTAAGTGTTACCAATATTACCACCATGACTCTTTTCACTGTGGTCATTAATGCTTCAATTGGCCCTCCAAATTTTAGTGATGAGGAGAAGGTACGCTGGGAGGGGGATGCTTGGAAGCAAGGGCTGGGGGCTCTGGGGTAGCGCCTGGGGAACTTAGTATGAAGGCCCTGCCAGAAGCCTCCAGGAGCATCCCCCATAGTCTTGGCCCTATACAGCTCCTGAGCCACCTCCTGTCCTTTTCTCTAATTTTAGGTGAAGGAGCTGGAAAGGAGGTGGCCCTGCTTCCCCCACATGGACCGTCTCCAGGGCTTAACGCCTGCCCCCAGCTCCCAGAGCTTCTGCCTCCAAACTTGAATCCTTCAGGGCTGCCTCTAGTCACCTGCCCCTGCGCCCCACTCCCTTGGGGCCCTCCTCCCCTTCTCCTTGGACCAGAATGTCCCAGGCCTGGCTCCTTCCACTCCACAGCTCTGCCAGTGCCTACTCATCCTCTATCTTTGCTCTGCCTCCCTCCAGCCCAGCACTGCTCCTCCTCATCTCCCCTTATGCCACATCATCCCCTCGGGGGCCATGTGTTCCTGGGAAGCGAGGTGGTATGATAGAATGAGGAATAGACTAGGAGTCTGGAGACCTGGTTCCAATCTCCTGCCTGCCACTGCTAGCCGTGTGACCTGCGGCAAGACGCTTAACCTCTCTGAGCCTTCGTGTCTACCTCTGAAGAAGAGGATCTGCCTTGAGGGGTTACTGTGAGACTCCTGTGGGATGATGTGCGTGAAAGGACTTAGTAAATGAAAGGTGGTCCTGAAGGTACAGGGGAGGGAGACTGCCTGGGAGGAGGGACAGGGGCCTCTCTGCAGCTCTCCCTCTCCCCAAGAACAGCTGTCTGCCGGTGACACAGCCTGGTGGGCATGGGATGGGAGAGTGCGCTCACAAGGAGGGGTGGGTAGCTCTGCTCAGAGTGGCCAGAGCCTCAGGGCAGACATACACACATGCACGTGTGTGGGAGCGTGCACACACGTGTACGCAGCCAGGAGAAGAGGCCCACAGCCCGTTGGCGGCTAGTTAAATCCGGCTGCGTGTAGGTGGTTTCCTGCTATAGCTGAGTGTGGCAGAGAGAGGAGCGCACAGGGAAACTGCTCTCCACCTCCCCACCCAACAGCCAAGGGAGTCTGGGGACACAGGGTGGGACTCCCTCACCCTGGACTCGACAGCACCTACTATCTGCTGGCTGTGTGCAGAGCTGACCACCCAGGGCATCTCCAGGCAGTCCCTGGGGAGATGGGAGGACCCAGGTCCTGGCACTCTGCCTCCAAACCCGCCCCACAGCCTCTACCTCCTTGTCTTGGCTTACTATGCTCCCCCCAGATGCTCCCTCCCCAGCCCCTGCCAGCCAAATCCTGCTCTCTGTCTAGGGTCTACCTCTGCTTTAACTCCCTCAGGAATCCTTCCCAGACCACCTGAGCCTTATTCTTCCAGCTGGGGTGCTTTAGCCTCCCAGGTGCTGGCTAAATTTCTGATCATCAGATCATTTTCACGCACGCCCACTTTCCTGCCTGGAACTCCGAGATCAGCTAGCTCCAGGCCCAGCTGCCAGCAATACCTGGGCCCCATGTTCATCTCCATTCACCTCTTCTGTTCCTGCTGTCCCCTCCAACAGTCCTGCCCCCTCACCAGCTTAGCTGCCTGGAGGCTGAATCCTTGTCCCTTTTCCCCACAGTGACCATGCTCCACACAGTGCTTTGCAGACAGCTAAATGCTCATCAGTTGTTTGTTAAATAAAAATGTGAAAAGTACCACTCATTTGGCATCAGACCAACGCCGCCTTGGTAGCCCTAGTTAGCTTTTCATTTGTCTCAGCTTCCCTCAGTGACTGTGAGCCGAGCTCCCCAAGAGCACAGACCCTCCCAGCTCCTCTGAGCAGCTAGCATGGGGCTCTGCCCACAGCAGGTGCCTGACAACTACTTGCGGATGGATGGATGGATGGATGGATGGATGGATGGATGGCAAGGGCTGAGTCTGGGTTGGGCTCGGTCCCTTCATGGGAGAGGCTGTGCTGAATTTGGGAGGCTGGGCTGCAGGGTGGGACAGGGGTCACTCACCACGGTGATGTTGAAGACATAAAGCAGGTCAAACGGCAGAGCAGCAATAAGGTCAACAAAGAACCAGGTGGCCAGGTAGTGAAGGCCAATGGAACGAGGAGCAGAGACCACCTGGCCGGACTGGGACACATAGGTGGTGCGGAAGTTCAGGATGATATCTGGGGGTGCAAGAAGCTGTTACTAGGGGGCTTTGGCCTAGAAACTCAGGTTAAGGGGCCAAGGAACTGAGTAAGCTGGGAACAAGTCTGAGACCCGGAAGGAAGTTGGAGGTAGGAATGAGGAAGACAGGTTGGACTTCTGGCTGCTCTTTAGGGAGCAGTGGTCTAAAGGCTAAAGGGGTCAGGGCTCAGGGCACATGGACCATTAGGACTTAAAGACCCAGAAATGGTTGGGCTCTGAATGTCTGGGTCCTGCAGGCTCAGGCTGGAGTGAAGCTTGGATGAGTGGGTCCCCCCAGCCCACCCGCCAGAGTATGTGGGGCAGAGGGTCTGACCCAGGATGAAGAGCATCTCCACGGCGATGTCGCTGACAAGGGTGTGTCGGGAAGTGATGGGGGTGTCGTCATCGCCCAGGAAGCAGACATTGTAGGGGACGGTGACCGCAACGTAGAAAGTGGCAAGGAGGATGAGGCCGTCCCACACGGCCTTGGGGACGCTGTAGTGGAGGAGGAGGCAGCGGGACCCCCCCACGGAGGCCACCTTGTACTCGGGGACTGATGGCTTTGGCTCAAACACGTTCTAGGGGGAGAGGGGTGGCGGTTGGGGACATTTAAGGGAAAGGGGAGCCAAAGCTTAGGGAAGGGAGAGGCAGGGGAGGGGGAAGGGGGGAGTGGCGCTGCAGGCATGACCAAGAGAGGAGATAGAAGGTGCGAGAGGGGTTCAGGGGCTGGTGCCTGACATTTCCTTTCTCTGCCAATCTACTGCTCAGGCCCCCTTTTGATCAATCATGTTTTGTGGGGGGTATTTATAAGGCTTGACCTTCACCCTGCTTGAGAAGGTTATCACAAATCAGGCACATGCCTTAGACCCCCCCCCCAGGGGTCACCAACTTCTCCCTCAAGTTTCACTTGGAATCTGGGGTCCCTGTGGGGGATGAGGATATCCCCGAGATGAGGAGGCTGGCACAGCACACCCCATTCTCTGTAGTCCCCACAAACTACACAGAGGGTTGGAGAATTGATCCCATGGCTTTTTCAGGGTCCTAGGGCTAGATACCAGGACCCCAATGGGGTCTTTCTCCCTAGAACCACAGTTTGTGATTTCACCCCCCCCCATGAGGTAACGCTATCATTCAGAGGTGGGTGATGTAATTGCTGCTAGATCCTGCCCTTATGACATTGTCAGAGTAAAGTAATGTCAATCTAAGGAAGCAAGGGAGATGGGGTTGGAAAAAGATGTGAGGGCACATGGGACACAGCAGAGAGTCGTACATTAGAAATGGGTGGAGGGAGGAATAAGCCACTGGAGGGAGATCAGACAGACAGGGAGACATGAGCAAGGGTGCCTCAGAATCACAGCTGAGAGATGTTGGGGCAGAGATAGGACTCACATTATTGGTTTTCATGCCTCCCTGGCGCCGGCGGCCAAAGTGGCCAGTCAGCCGGTGTAGGACAGTACGGCTCTGCCTCCTGGCAGATCGAAGTCTCGAGCCGGCTCCCCTCCTGCCAAGGGAGTTTTCTGTTGGGAAGAAGGGTGCAGAGATAAGTAGGGGCACACCCCATGAGGCCAGGTAGGAAGACGTCTTGTGTGACCTTCAGCAAGGACCTCTGACCATTCACGCCTCCTTCCCAGACCTGCAGTTACCATGATTACTGTCCCCATGGCCTCCTGGGGAGCCAAGTCCTGGGCCTCCACTCTGAGTGATGTCTTTGAAGGAAAAGAGGAAAAGCACGACTTCTCCCATCTCATTCTTGATGGGCATCATGTCCAAGAGGCACCAAAAGGCCGAGCCTGCAGATGTGGAAAAATGGAAGTTGAGGGTGAGCATCCCCTGGTACCCCTTCCCCCTGAATCACCCAAGGTTCCTGGGCATGGTCAAAGGGCTTGGCAAAGGTTTAGAGATGGAAAGAACACCAGAGATCATGTCAGCTGATTCCTTCCCTTCCTGATGGGAGAAGTAAGGCCTAGAGAGGGTCAGGGATGCACTCAATGTCACATAGTCAGCTTGTGGCAGCGTGGGACCAGCACCCAAGCTTCCACCGTGCCAAGTGGACCCTGTGTATGGCCCAGGATCTGCGCAGAGATGCAGGGAGGGCCAAGCCCCCTTACCATCCTTTCGGTAGAAGCAGATTTCAGCCCGGTGCTCCTGATGGCCCTCCAAGGCCTTGTGCAGCCTCTGCAGGGCTGGCTCACTGGTCTCTGGACCGTAGAGGAAACGGCAGCTGCAGGTTTTCTGCATGACCTCAGTGCGGCCGTAGCCCGTGAGTTCACAGAATCCGTCAGAGCAATAGACAATGGGAAAGCCCCGTGGGCCCTGTGCGTTGGCCAGCAGGAAGTTGCTGTCTGTGGGAAGAAGAGGTCAAGGTTAGGTCAAGGCCAGGAGGGGAGCTTAGCTTCAAGGTGGGCAGTACCTCCCCCAAGCTGTGGTCAGAGGTCACAGAGCCAGAAGGTTCCCAGGCTTCCATGTGATTCCTGGATTCCCTTTGGGATATTCTGTAATGAGAGTAAGAAGAGATAGAGCAAAAGGACAAGGACTTAAGGATGGCCTGGAACCAGGACAAGGACCACTGGTGGGCTGAAAAAGGTCATGCGGTCCTTCCCCCTGCCTTCAAGCTGGTAAGCTATTATAGGGGAGCTACAGTAGTAAGGTCATGGGCTGCAGCACAACACCTCGCCACTTTCCAACTGTAGCCTTGGACAATGGTTAATGAACTCTTCTGTGCCTCTGCTTTCTTATCTGCCAAGTGGGGCATAATATATCTTCCTCACATGGCTGTTGTGGAAGTTACAAGAGTTACCTGGGGAGAACAAATCCTGGCACATACTAAGTGCTACACTGAGAAAGTAAAACGATACCCCCACATTCCCACAGCTTTCAAAACACATGCACGACCGCTATCCTGTCCTTCTATTAGAGAGTAGACAGGGCAGAGATTCTGGTGATATCACACCCATTTTATTGATAGGAAATCAGAAGACGGAGATTATCCAAACTCACAAATCTCTTCTGTTGGGGGAAGGAGACAGTGATGAGCAGTGTCCTCATTCTCTGCCTTCCAAGAAAGGTCCTCTTTTTTAACATATCTTTAGGTAATTTCAGGGGGTCTGTCCCAGTGCTAAAGTCTGACAGCATATTGGGCAAGGAAGATTTTAGTCCAGCAATCCCAGGAGCAGAACCTGAGCTGGCTTCCTCTGGCTCCAATGGGCAAAAGCCACAGGGGACTCTGTGGGCCATCCAGGGGCAGAGTCTCAGCTGGGGGAAGGGGCCTGAGACACCACCAGTGCAGGGTGCTAAGAGGGTTGAATGTGTGGGGGTGGAGAGGCTGATGGGGACTGAAGGTGCCTGGGAGGCTCTGGGCCCTGGGCAGCAGCCTCCTTCTTCCATCCCAGGGCCCGTTGCCCCGGTGATGGGAGCTATGGAAACAAGGGAGGTGTCTGTGGGGGGAGAGTGGGGAGGCGGCTAGGGCCCCGGCGGCTCGGTTTCCGCCCGCGGGTATCGCTCCCCCCACTTTCCAGATACTGGCCAGAGAGCCCGAAGGGGGCAGGGGGAGATCTCTCTTCTCCAAAGTAGGGAAAGGGAAAGGCGGGAGAAGAGGCTGGGAAGGAGGAATGTGGCTGTCCAAGGTGCTGAACCTGGAATCCAAACTGGGGGTGGGCGCGCAGAGAGTTCCTTCCGTCACACGGACCACCCTCCTCCGCCTGCCTCACCTCCCTCAGACACAGACGCGCCAAGATTTGGGGGCGCGTGACCTTAATCCAAGCTAGGTGCTGCTGAAGTCTGATCTTTTTCTCTTTCTTTCTTCTTCTTTCTTTTTTCTTTTTTTTTCCCCTGGAGGAGGGAGATGCTGGAGCCTTCTGGAAGTAGACTCCAGAGCGCCTGACCACTTCGTCCCACCTCTGCGTCTCGGATACCCCCACGCACGCCCCCAGCAGAGCTCTGCCTGGGAGCCGGCGGCTGCCAAGGCCTCTCCTCCGTTTTGCGGCACAAAAAGCGTTTCCTGACTCCAGTCACACCCCCAACCTTGGCCCCCCGCACTCTTGGCCCTTTCCCCGCCTCCCTTCGCACTGCACTCCCAGTCCTGTTTCTTTCCCGCGGCTTCGGGAGTTCCTAGACCGTCAACTCCACTCTCGTTGCCTCGGGTCTCACCACATCCAGTAGACCCGCGCCGGCGCCGAAGCTGACTTGGCCCCAGCTCGAACACCCAGCCCCAGCCTCGCCCCACTCACGCGTGCCGTCGAAGCGGGTGGCGATGGTGTCCAGAAAGGTGTTTTGCGGGGCCAGCAACCCCTTCATGACCGGCATGGCCTCGGGGCTGGGGTTCGAGGCGCGGCCCTGGGGGGCGTTCAGCGCGGCGGGGAGGGAGGGGGAGCGCTGCCGGCGGGGCCGGGGCGCCCCATGCGCCCGCCTGCCTCCTCCCCTCCTCTCGGCGCCGCCGCCACCGCCGCCGCTGCCTCTCTGCTCTGAACCCCGCAGCTCTCGGCTCAGCTTGGCGCCGCCTCGGTCCCCCCACCTCCCCACGGGCCAAGTTCTTTCCCCCGGGCTCGGCCCGCGCCCGCCACGTGGCCCGCACGGGGAGGGGCCGCCAGCGACACCCTCACCCTTCTCCGCGGCCCTCCTCCCAGAGGGGAGCGGCCCACGCGTGTCTCTCCCAGAGAGAATTCGGGACACGCCCACCTGGAGCCGAGACCCAAGAGGTGGGGCGGGGCTTGCGTGGCAGACACGCCCTCTTCCCGGGTGGCCACGCCCCCACGCGTGGTTCCCCGGCGACTCCCTGTGGCTCCGCCCTGCGGGTTTCCCCGCGCACCGCCCACGCAGGGACTGGCGTTTGGTTCACAGTGCCGCCTGCTGGAGTTGGGATATTTCGCAGCACCCCAGTTTCCTGCGCTCCAGCATGGGACAACAAGGGTTAAAGAGACTAGTTTTGCCGGTGGGGGATCGGCAGGAAGGCTGGGAATTCAACTTCTAGAATGGCTTAACCCATTGGCTGAACCCCAATCGTGCCTCACTTTGAGTTGGGCACCCTGGCGAGTTCTGCCTCTGAGTGCAGCGGGATGGATGAAAGAGCTTTGAAGTCCATGGGCTAGAATGCCAGTTCTGCTACTCACTGATTGTGTGACTTAGCCTCTTCAAGCCTCACTTTCCTTATCTGTAAAATGGAGCTCATAATTTTTACCTCATGTGGTTGTGAGAATTTAATAGCATCATGCATGTTTTTGGTACACAGTAAGTGTGTTGGAGAGCAATTTCTCTCTTCCTATAGTCTTGATTTAACCCTCCTCTCTGCTACCGTTCAAGTGGGAAGAGAGGCTGGAGGCAAATTGGGGGACAAGAAAGATAGTTTCAAGATGGGCAGAGTCAGTTTGCAAATCTCCAAAGGTGCACTGGTGGTCTTTGATCTCCATCTTCTCCGAGAGGGAACCAGTGCAGTATCAGGAAGGACCCATGAGAGACCAGACATGGGACTTTTTCACTACAAAAGCAGAAAATTACCGGGGGCAGATGAGTGTGGTGGCTTAGGGTGAAGGCTTCCCAGACGACGCTGCTAAATCCAGTGAGAATGGGAAGAGAGGCTGGTATTCATCTCAGGCCAGTGCTCCTCACCCTCACCCCCAGAGTCTGAGCTGGGTATTCTCTGGGCTGCTAGATTGCTTAAAAGTGTCACATCCTCTGTGTCTCTGTCTTTTGGGTGTTATATGAGTTTCCTAGGGCTACCATAACAAAGTACCACAAACTGGCTTAAACAGCAGAAATTTGTTGCCTCGGTTCTGGAGGATAGAAGTCCAAGATCAAGAGAAGCTAGGGTTTGTTTCTTTTGAAGGTTGTGAAGGAGAATGTGTTCCATGCCTCTCTTCTAGCTTCTGGTGGGTTGTGACAATTTTTGGTGTTCCTTGGCTTAGAGATGCACCACCCCATCTCTGTCTTTATGTTCACACGGTTTCTCCTTGTGTGCGTTTCTGTGAGTCCAAATTCCCCCTTTTTATAAGGACACTAGTCATATCAGATTAGAGGTCCACTCTCCTCCAGTATGACTTCATCTTGTTTACATCTACAATGACTCTATTTCTACATAAGGTCATTTTATGAAGTGGCAGGGGTTAGGACTTCAACGTATGAACTGAGGGTGGAGGGTGCATTCAGCTAAAGTTGCAGGAAAATCTTGCCCCATCTCTGATTAAGAACCTCTCCTGGGGGGCGCCTGGGTGGCACAGCGGTTAAGCGTCTGCCTTCGGCTCAGGGCGTGATCCCGGCGTTATGGGATCGAGCCCCACATCAGGCTCTTCTGCTATGAGCCTGCTTCTTTCTCTCCCGCTCCCCCTGCTTGTGTTCCCTCTCTCGCTGGCTGTCTCTATCTCTGTCGAATAAATAAATAAAATCACAGAATGAAACCTAACGCCTGATGGTTTGCGAGGGCCTTCACAATCCAGGCTGCAGGAAACTGACAGCCTCCCCTCCAGCGCCTCACCGCTCCCCACACCATCAACCCCCATGCAGCAGCCATTCTGGAAGATGCATATTGACTCTTATATTCTTGGCCTTTTGGGCAAGCTCGGCTCCTATCCCTTCCCAGCCAGACTCCTCTCCTCCGTGCAACCTTCCTTGCTCTTCCTCCCTTCCCTGACTGTCTGTAAAGGCCAAGATACAGAATGACTAGAGCATGGAGAGACGTGTCTGTCCTGCATCCTTCCCTCCAAGCATGCACATGTTCTCTCCGTGCCACGGGGCCTCGCACGATTCCTTGCTGTGTTTCGAGTTCGAAAACACCAAAGCAGAGGTGCCCCAGCGCCAGGCTTCTAGGCCCTCGAGCTCTTTAGCGTTCGAAGGACTCTCACGCCCCCTGCAGGACGGGACGCGACCACACAGAACAGAGACCAGCCACACTAAGAGACTCGCCTTTATTGCCCTTTTTCTGGGGGCTGACACCGGGCCGGCAGCGAGGAGAGGGCAGGGACAGAACGGAGCACGATCACAGGCTCAGACTCCGGACCTCCCTCCAGGCGCTGCAGAGGGGGCAGCGGCGGCCGCGGGACACCGGCGCCCGGGACAGGGGCGTGGCGCCGGTTCTGCGCCTGCGCGGCGACCCATGGTCAGAATGCCGGCCGCATGGTTGCCGCTGGCCTGCAGGAGGCGCTGCAGCCGGCCCTGGAGGCCGGGGGGCCCGGGCCGCCGCTTGCCCAGCGTGAGGATGCCGGCTGCGTGGTTGCCCGCGCCGTGCAGCAGCTCGTAGAGGCGGCAGGAGCACGTCTTCTGGCGGCAGCAGTCGGGCAGGGGCTGCGCGGCCGCCCCGGGCGACAGCAGCGCGGGCGGCAGCAACAACAACAGCAGCAGCGTCACGGCGGCCCAGGGGACCTAGGGAGACACGAGGCTAGGCGCTGGGGGTCTTCCCGCCGCGTCCGCCTCCAGCCCCTACGCCCAGGCCCCGCCCAGCTGGCCCGCGCCCCCGCCCGCGCTCCTACTTATCCGTCCGCTAGTTTCCCCGCCGCTGCGCAAGGCTGCGTCTGTTGGAGGGCCCCTCTCCGGCTCCTTCATCTGCTCTTCCCTCAAGCCCCACCCAGCACAGCATCTCCCCCAGGAAGCTCTTTGAGACCCCCCTGGGCAGGGTGAATCCCTCTTTTCTGGGTACCCTTAGTCCCTCGTACCCGCGTTAAAGCGCTTACCACTCCACCTGAAAACAGGGTGCGTGAGTCTGTCTGCACCAGAAGTTTGTCCCTCAGGGAAACAGAGGCCCTGTATAGTCCCTCCCGGGACAAACACGTGCAAGTCAAGGACTGGTAGGTTCCAAGTTGTCTTGTCTGCCTGCTCCCTTGCAGGGGAACCTGCGCTCTGTCTCTTCCGACCTGTTTCCTACCGTCTCGGGGGCACAACTTCCTCCCTTGTGAACGGGTATTAAATAATTTCTACAGTGCAGGCTTGGGGGGTGCGGGGGCACGAGACAGGTGCAAACACAGCCCCCGAGGCTCGAGCTCTCAGGAGAAGGCGCTCAGTCCTGTGCTAGCGCAGGTTGGCTCTCCCCGCTGAGGCTTTCCCCCCTGAGGCTCTACCCAGGCCCCTGCCTCAGAGCCCACATGGGAAAAGAGGAAGAGCAGAGACACCTCAGCCTTCTTTCCAGCCACCCGAGCAAGCGTTCTCATTGCCCATCTGGTATGATGAGCCACCCCCTCTATCCCTGGGTCTTTACCTTTGTAGGGGGAGGGTTCATGGTGTCTGGAGCTCAGAGTGGGGTAGCCGGGAAAGGTGTTGTCTGCAGTGGTCCGAATAGCCAGGAACTTTGAGCCCGTTGACTGTGACCCCCGATCAAGGGCCTGGGGTTTATAGTGCTCTGAGGTGGTGGGGGACAGATGGGTACTTGCGTCCACTCTGGGACCAGACAAAGGCAAGTCTAAGATTAGCCTCCTGCAGGGGGGCCGTCTCCAGGTTGGGCCCAAGGAATGGCCGCCAAGGCTCTCAGAAGCGAGAGTTGGATGATTGTGCCACTGGTACCCCCCTTGTCTGTCCGCCTGCTCCCTGGAGATGGGGCGGTCTCCGGGCACTAATGAGGCCACCTTGCACCCAGGAATCTGGGAGCACAAAAGAGGCCTTGGCTGGGGCGCTGGCCTGGGACAATGGGGGGGGGGCGGGCAGCTGCTAATTAGGGCAGGAGAGATGGCAGCTGTGAGCCCCATCGTGTGTGGTGGGGGGAGGGCAGCCAGGCAGCAGGCCTCCCCCTTCTGCTCCTTGTTGCTGTCCCTGGGGTCTGTCAGGCTCTTCGGCCCTCTTCCTTCATGGAAAAGGCTTCTTAGCCACCTCTCCCTTCTCGCCAGCTCTCTCCTTCCCTCTGTCCCTTCCACCAGCCTCCAAGGTGGAGAATCTTGAAAATTGAACCTGGGCAGAGGGAGGAAAGCAGCCACACCTGGTGTCGTCCTCCCACCTGCCCAGTTTCCTTCCTGGTCAGGCTGCCTAGAGTGGGGTTTGGAGTCCCATCCCACCGTCAGCCAAGAGTGAGCCACCCTGGGGAAGGACCGTGCCCTCTCTGAGCCAGAGTCTTTTTGATAGGGGGGCATGTCTATTGAGCACCTGCTCCTTGCCAGGCCCTGCACTGGGCGCTGGAGGGACAACATGTATTGGACCTCACCCAGTTTTCCGGGAGCTCCAAAGTCCAGGTGGGGAGGCAACCTGGCATAATGATAGCTCAGTGGGAGAAAGGACCCCAAAAAGGCCTGGCATGCAAAGCGGATTTCCATCAGGTAAGGTGGGGGAGAAGGCATTCCGCAGGAGGCAGGAGTTGAGCAAAGACTTGGAGGTGACAGTGCTTAGCTCGGGCGGGATAGTAGGGCGTGGTCTTCATAGTTGCAGCTTCCCTCCCAGGGGAGAGGTGTCTGGACAGGTAAGTGAGTGCCAGGGTGGGTCAAAGGGTCTTACAGGCTCAGCTGATTGGTCTCGATCCTGTGGCCACCGGGGAGCCATGGGAGGTTTTAGCAGGAAGGAGTCACGGGGCCGATGGGGGGCTGGGTGGCCTGGACGGGGGACATGGAATCCAGAAGTAATTCAGAGGCAGAATTGGAGAGTTATCAACTGATCGGGAACTGGGGCCATGTTACTTAGGAGGAGCTGCGGGGCCTTGGGCGGGCCTCACAGCCTCATGAAGCTTCAGTTTCCCCACTGGTAAGATAGACGGTTAAGCCACGTGGTCTCTGGGATCGCTTCCTGTTGGGATATGTCATGATTTGCAGTCCAGCCCCTACCCAGGGAAGCGATCTGTGGGTGTTGGGCCAGACAGGGACCGGTGCTAAGCCAGGGCAAGGGAAGCTGGGGAGCAGTCCCTCCACATTTAGGATCAGCTTAGAGTGGAAAGAGGTGCACACACACTCAGGGCCTACCCCGACCTCAAGTGGGGAGTGGGGGAAGAGCCCTGGTGTCCAGAGCCAAAGGTGGGGGGCGAGCCAGCTGGCCGCAGAAGCAGAGCACATGGGACTATTCCAGTCTCTCCATAAACAGACCCTGAGTCAAGAATCTGGTGCAAGAGGTTTATTTGGGAGGTGATGCTAGAAAGCAGATAAGGGAGTGGGGATGGGAGGGACGGAAGGAAAACCAGTAAGATCCGTGTTATTGAGAAGGTTATCAGTGTGGGCAACTGGAGCAGAATACACGTTAGAACTGTCACACTGAGGGACAACGACGCCGAGCTCTGTTTCTTTTTTTTTTTTTTTTTAAGATTTTATTTATCCATTTGACAGAGAGACAGCCAGCGAGAGAGGGAACACAAGCAGGGGGAGTGGGAGAGGAAGAAGCAGGCTCCCAGCGGAGGAGCCTGACATGGGGCTCCATCCCAGAATGCCGGGATCACGCCCTGAGCCGAAGGCAGACGCTTAACCGCTGTGCCACCCAGGCGCCCCCCGAGCTCTGTTTCTTATAGACGGAGGGTGGCTCCTGGGAGCATGAACTGCCAACACTTGCAGCCTGCGCAGTGCCCTGGACTGGAGACACGGGAGCATAGGCTTTGGCGGGGGGGGGGGGGCACAGGGCTCCAGGCAGGCCACCGCAGGCGTCCGCTGATGTCAGCTGCTCAGCACGGGCTGACCAGGTCGGACCTCCCTAAGGCCTGGCAGCTCTGATGAGGCGCTGTCAGGTGACACAGAGTCGGAGACCCTGGCCATGGGTTCCCATGCAGAGAGGCCACGGAGGAAAGAGCAAGGTGGCCTATGAAGGGGGATGGGGCAGGGGGCCAGCCTCAGCTCAGGACAACACCCTCCTCTGCAGACACTGGGCCAGATGCTTGTGCCTGAGGACCCGGGGCATCTCAGGAGGAAAGGGGGATGAGGGGCAGGCTGCGAGGGTGGCCCGGAGTTCCCTGAAGGCCCCCTGCCCCACCAGGTGAACCCTGGCAGGGCCCACGCTGCCCCGGAACCGCAGGGACTTGTAGCAGGGAGAGACTTCCTGAAGGCAGTGGTCCAGCTGGGAACAGAACGGCCTGAGTGAGGCTGCTGTGCGGCTCTGTGGCATGTGGGTGATGCCAGCATATGCGTGGCAGGCGCTCCATGCACACGCATGTGCCTGTGGACCTCATCTCTCCCTTCCCTGAGCCCCCAGGGAGGTTCTCTTCCCCACCCCCTCCTCTCCATCCCTGCGCTGTGCCCGTGGCTCCTGGGGGCATGTAGCGTGAGGGGGACGTGCCGTCACATCCTGTCCCCATCTTGCTTACCTTGTCTCGATTTTCCTCTGACAGGTTCCTCAGCCCTCTTAGCGCCACAAACACCTCGTAGTGGGGAGCAGAGCCCTCGGAGGAATCTGTAGACAAACCCCCATGCACACACTTTGCCAACGCGGTGGCTTCCACCATCAATGCCTGTGCCTCCTCCCGTTCTACCCCACTCTGAGGCTCATGGGAGAAAAGGAATTTCTTGGCAGAGAAGGGGGTAAGTGGAGAGGAACCCAAAGCCTAATTGTAGCTATGAAGCAGGTCAGGAAAGCAAAGTGGGAGAGACTGCAGCAGGAGGGATGGGAGTTAGACATGGGGAAGGACTTTTGTTAGAAGCAGCAAAAGAGGCTGGGTCTTACCTCTTTCCTAGAGTTCTTCCTTCAGGATGGGTATGGTATAGCGGGGGAGGCAGCCAACTCAAAAATGGGGGGCAGGAGCTGATGGAGAAGCTTACCCAGAATGCTGCTCTCCACACAGCTATGGTCTAACAGTTTGGCCCCTGGCCACTGCCCTACCGCCCGGCCCAGGGCCTCAGAGAACACGTCCTCTTGAATGTCTTCTCCTCGCACATTCAGGGCCTGGCCCAGCCTAGGGAGGAGGAAGGGGGAGGCAGAGGAGCCTGGGGCACAAGGACGGCCCCTCAGCTCCCCCGGGGAGTCGCCTACCTGCAGACGAACCTGACGACCGGACACTGATTGTAGGCACCCACCACCTGTACCACGTCACCCAGGCGACACCTGACAGGGCAAGGGGGGTGGTGAGCTCAGGCCCCTGGCCCTCAGTAGGGTCGCAGGGGGCCTAAGGTGCCCTGGGGGGAGGCAGGTGATCACCTGGTGAGGCTGGTGTGGTCGGTCAGCACCAGCTCGTACTCCCCGCCCTTCTGGGCCTCAGCCAGCAGGACGGTAGAGGCGGCCTCTTCCTGGGCTCCTTCCTGGACTGGGAGCAGCTCAATAAAAGGAGCTCCAGGGGGCAGAAGGTAGAGCCCACGGGGTTGCTCCAGCCCTAGGTTCAGGCCCACCACCCCTGTGGGGAGCAAGCAGCCCTTCTGCTGGGGGTGCCATTGCTTTCTGCTAGAGAACACCCCTCACCCTGGACCCCAGGCCCCCATTCTCTGCACAGCTGATCCCACTGCTGCCCTTCCACCCCTCCCTCCAGGCTCCTGCAGGCTCAGTGCATTGCCTCGAAGGCCCTAATTGGGAAGCCGCAGTGGTTCTGGGGGTGACAGACCCTTGGGTAAATGCTGGTGCTGGGTACATCTGTGCAAGTCTCGTAACCTCCGTGAGCCTCAGTTTCTGCATGTGTAATATGGGGCTACTGGTGTCGGGGGGATTAAATGAGGTGATTATGTAGGGCTCACTACTTGGCAGCTCGCTGTGTGGCCTCTGCCCCCTGCCCCCAGCTCTCCAGCCCTGAGTCCTGCTGACCTCCAGAGGCGGCATAAGCAGGCGAGAAGAAGGCTAGCCCTTGGCACCACAAGGCCCCCAGGGCAGCCACAGCCTCGGCCTGGCCTCCTGCGTCCAGCGTCACCACCACCTGTAGCTTTGGCCAGAGTCGGAGGGCCAGTCCTCGGGGCCCCCGCTCTAGGGCCTCCAGCAGCTCCGCTGCCCGCCTGGGGAGACGCGGCCCTGGGTTCCCGGCGGCCATGGCCTCAGCCAGCTCTTTGCCATCGGCCTCCAGGCCCGTAAAGACATCCAGGAGTTCGGCTGCCGTCCCAGCTTCCAGGGCCCGCAGCCCTGGGGACCTCAGTGCCTCTAGCAGCAGGGCCCCAGGGTGCTTGGCTCCAGGAGCGCTAACAACCTGGCCCAGGTGATGCCAAGGCCAGGGGAGAGGGCGAGGCCAGGGGGATGTAGGGGTCACACAAGCAACGCCTCCCGGAGCCAGCACTTCTGGGTAAGCCTTGTTTAGGGCTGCCAGACCCAGCAAGGTGGCCTGGAGGGAGACAAGAGAGGGTGTCGGCTCTGGGCCTGAGCCAGTCCCTGAGTCCCCAGATTGGGGGTTCTTTGCCCACCCTGATGGGAGGGTTTGGCTGCAAGTAGGGGCGTCTGGTGGAACTAGGCCCCAGCCTTCTCGGTTTACCTGCAGGGAGGCCTCCCCGTAGTACTGGGTTGACGTGGAGGGCAGGGGCTGCCCCGCACGTTCTTCCTCCTGGGCCTGGCTGGCCTTGGTCAGAGGAAGATGGTTCCGGAAGGTGCTTGTATCTGTGGCCCCAAACACATCATAAACTCATCCTGAAGCCACAGTTTCCCAAGAGTTTCAGGCAAAATTGGTAAGACCCTTGAGGAAGGAACCCAGCAGAGGACCGTGGGGCAAGTCTACTGGGGCCCAGGAATGAAAAACTCATCTTGAACCATCCTGAGCCCGGGCAGGGTCTTTGGGTCAAGCCCCTCTGTGCTGGCGGTAGAAGGGCAGAAGGGAAGTCCTCCGGGTCTGGAATCTGACTGCCCCGTGTTTGGGCCACCTCCCCGGACCCTCGGGAACACACCTGTGGTCCCCCCAAGGGGACCGCGGGGCCTTTGGGCTCCCTGCAGACACCACCTCAGGGCCTGCTGCTGGCTCTGGCCCGCGTGCAGTGTGCTCTGCTCCAGTCTCCGCTGCTGCCAGGCTGCTGCCCAGCGCAGGGCGCCTCCTGCCACACGGTGCTGGAGGCCAGCAAGCCGGGACAGCCTGGCCTCCTGGGGCCGCCGCTGGAGCCTGACCAGGGCCAGCAGCAGCAGCAGCAGCAGCAGCAGGAGAAGGAGGAGGAGTGGCGGCAGCAGCATCTGGAGCAGCTCCTGGGAGGAGGAAGGGACCCCAGTCTGGTACTGGGGGGAGGAGAGGATAACCCATTTCTCCCCTCCCCCCTTCACCCCTCTCTACCCCACCAGAAACCAAGGAAAAAGGAAGTCTGGGAGGAAGCCAGGACCTGTCAGGCAGGTGATGCAGAGGATAGGACATCAAAGCTTCAGAATCACACTGACCTGAGTTCGGACCCTGGCTCTGCCACTTGGTTAGCTGTAGGGCCCTGGGTAAGTCAGCTAGCTGCTCTGGGCTCCGTTGCCCTGTCTGTAAAATGGGAGTAATAATAGCTCCGCAGAAGCTACGGAAAGGGATTGACTCGGTGCCTGGCACACAGAGGCTGCTCAAGAATGCCGTGTCCAGCCCACTCCCGAGTGCCTCCGCTCCATCCCGGGAGCCTCCCTGTCCCAGCTCCGGTCCCTCCTGAGCCCCGGGCGGTGGTTCCACGTCCCACATGCACCTGTCACAGCCCACTTGTGCCCCCTCTCAACACCCAGGGCCCCCTGGGCCCTCCGGTTTGTGTATACAGCCGGCCAGAAAGATGGAGCCGTGACTTTAAAGGGTGGGGCCCTGATGGGGAAATCCGGCCACAGGCTTGAGGGAGGAGCTGGGGGGGGGGGCTCTTAAAGGGGCAGTTTGCTGAAGGGCCCACGTGCTGGGAGCCAGCCCAAGCTGGCAGATGGGAGGAAACTCCCCGCCAGAGAAGTGTGGCCTTCAAACTCCTGCAGATGAAGGAAGAGAGAGCTGAGTGTGGAAGAGTACCACGAAGCAGCTTGAGTTGGGAGAAGGGCACACCCCCAGAAGAGCAGATTCAGGCTTGAGAATAGTTTAAGAACCAAAATTTTCTCCCAATCCAGAAACCCTCTCCACAAAGATCTACTAGCTTTTCCTGACAAAGGTAGTAGAGAAAGGAAGCACTTCTGTTATTGAATAAGCATAAACCAGAATGGGTGCTCATCGCAGGCAATGGCCAAGAGACTGAAGAGATTGCAAGGGCAGAAGACAATCTCCTTCCCTTACTTAGCCAAGCCGCCAGAACCCATGACACACGTGTCCCATAAGGAGGGGCCATGGGGCACCTGGGTGGCTCAGTCGGTTAAACGTCTGCCTTCAGCTCAGATCATGATCTCAGCGTCCTGGGATCGTCCTGGGATACAGTCCCATTTCGGGGGCTCCCTGCTCAGCAAGGAGCCTGCTTCTCCCTCCCCCTGATCTCCAGCTCTGTCTCTCTCCCTCTCAAATAAATAAATAAAATCTTAAAAAAAAAAAAGATAAACGATAACTAGTCGTCAAGGAAGGGGACTTGACAGCACCATGGGTCACACATAGCTCATGCCAACTTTACCTGGTAATTGGGATCACCATCAGTGTTAGCTAATAGGCTGTATGCCAAGGAAAAACAAACTTCTCCCATCTTTATGACACGACATCTTTTTGCAACTTGGAGCGAGGTGCCCACCTCAGCTAGGCTCCTACCCTCCCACTGTGGAGTTTGAGAACCTCTGCTGTAGAGTGAGGTTCTTCTGCTGTCTGTGGTTAAGCCCTCCCTGCTCCTGTGCTCTGGACCCAAGCTCTTAAACACTAAAACCCCTCCCGCCAACCCCTCATCTGTCTTACAGGGGCTCCCTCTCCCGTTCACGGGGGAGCTCCTTTGCACAGTTCTGCTCTCGCTATCAGGCTGCCTCACCTTGATCTCACCCTTTCAAATTTCTTGGTTAGGTCTTACACTTGATTTTTTAGAAGAACAGCGTTATTAGGTATAATTCACACACCATACCAATCACCCGTTTAAAGCAGACAATTCAATGGTTTCTGCTATATTCCCAGATCTGGGTAACACCAACAGTCAATTTCATAACATTTTCATCACCTTGAAAGTAACCCCATACCCTTTAGCTATCAACCCCCCCATCCCTTCCCACCTCCCCACTCCCAGCATAAGCAACCACAAATCTACTTTCTCTTATATAGATCTGCCTATTCTGGATCTTTCATATAAGTGGAATCATGTAACACGTGGTCTCTTGTGTCTGGTTTCTCTCACTCAGTGTGTTTTCAAGGTTCTCCCATGTAGTACCGCATGGTTCATTCTTTTTTATCGCCAAATACTATTTCATAGTATGGATATGCCACAACAAACTTGTTTACCCACTCATCAGGTGATGGACATTTAGGTCATTCCCGTTCTTTGGCTGCTATGTATAATCCTGTTATGGACATTTGTGTACAAGTTTTTCTGTGGACATATGTTTTTATTTTTCTTGCAGAAAATGTAATGAAGGCAAGGGTTTTATCACATTCCAATCAATGGAAGAGCTGGGTTGTATAGTAACTCTGTTTAACTGTTTAAGGAACTGCTGTTACTGGTTTCCATAGTGGGTGCACCATTTTACATCCCCACCAGCAGTGTATGAGGGTTCCAATTTCTCTCTGTCCTTGCTGACACTTGTTAATATCTTCCTTTTTGATTATAGCCATCCTAGTCCGGTGTGAAGTAACTTGAGGTTTTTTTTTTTTTTTTTTTTAAGTAGGCTCCACGCCCAACATGGGGCTTGAACTCATGACCCTGAGATCAAGAGTCACGTGGTCTACCAACTGAGCCAGCCAGGCACCCCTTGAGTCCGTTTTAATTGCATGGTCCCCAATGACCAATGGTCAAGCATCTTTTCATGTATCTATTGGCATTTGTATACTTCTATGAAGAAATGTCTTTTCAGGTCCCTTACCCAATTCTCATGGGGCTATGTGTCTTTTTATTATTAAGCTGTAAGAGTTCTTTATATATTTTACATTCAAGTCCCCTATCAAATAGACGACTTGCCAATATTGTCTTCCATTCTGTGGGTTGTCTTTTCGTTTTCTTGACAGTGTCCCTTGAAGTACAAACCGTAAAATTCTGATGAAGTCCTGTTACCTACTTTTTCTTTTGTTGCTTGTGCTTTTGGCATTATATCTGGGGATCCATCATCAAATCTGGGGTCATGAAGATTTACTCATATGTTTTCTTCTAATCGTCTTTTAATCTTAGCTCTTACACAGAGTTCTTTATTTTTACGGTGATAAAATATGCATAAGGTTTACCATTTTAACCATATCCATCATCACCACCATCCATCTCCAGAACTTCCTCATCTTCCTAAACTGAAACTCTACTCATTAAACAATAACTCCCTATTCCTCTTCCCCCCAGCCTCTGATGACCATGATTCTACTACTCCCAGTACCTAATAGAAGGGCAACCGTACAATATTCATGTCCCTTAGTGTCTAATTCATTCAGCATAATGTCTCCAAGATTCACCCATGTCGTAGCATGTGTCAGAATTTCCTTCCTTTTTTAGAACTGAGTGATATTCCTTTATGTCTAGACCACATTTAGTTTATCCATTCACCCACTGATGGACATTTGTGTCGTGCTCATCTTCTGGTTGTTGCGAATAATGCTGCTATCAACACGGATGCCCAAATATCCGTGTGCCTGCTTTCAGTTCTTTTGAGGGTCTACCCAAAAGCGGACGTGCCGGATCACGTGGTAACTCTCTGTCTAACTTCTCAAGGACTCTCCATGCTGTCTTCACAGCAGCTGCACTATTTTACATGCCTACCCGCGATGCACACAGGTTCCGACTTCTCTGCAGCCCCTACCAGTTACTATTTTGTTTTCTTTTGCTGTGATAACGGCCAATCGAATGGGTAAGAAGTGGTTGTGCGTTTGCATGTCTAATGACTGAGCTTGTGTGCTTGTTGTCTACCTGTTTATCTTCAGAGAACTGTCTGTTCACATCTTTTCCATTTGAAAGTTGTTGTTGTTATAGAGTTTTTTATGTATTTTGGATATTAATCCCTCATCGGACATATGATTTACACATCTTTTCTCCCAATCTGCGTGTTGCCTAGTCACTGCTAACAATGCTTTATGCACAAAAGTTTTTATTTTGATGAGGTCCAATTTATCTTAAGTGGCTCATGGTGTCATGCCCAAGAAATCATTGCCAAATCCAAAGTCATGAAGCTTTCTATGGTTTCTTCTAAGAGTTTTATAGTTTTAGGGTTTTTTTTTTTTAAGATTTTATTTATTTATTTGACAGAGATAGAGACAGCCAGCGAGAGAGGGAACACAAGCAGGGGGAGTGTGGGAGGAAGAAGCAGGCTCATAGTGGAGGAGCCTGATGTGGGGCTCGATCCCACAATGCCGGGATCACGCCCTGAGCTGAAGGCAGACGCTTAACCGCTGTGCCACCCAGGCGCCCCTATAGTTTTAGGTCTTACAGTTAGGCCTTTGATCCATTTTGAGTTAATTTTTGTTATGTGATGTCAGGTTCCAACTTTATTCGTTGGCATGTGGCTCTCCAGTTGTCTCAGCCCCACTTGCTGAAAGGACTATTCTTTCCCCATTGCATGGTCTTGGCACCCTTGTCCAAAATCAGTTGACTCCAAACACATGGGTTTCCTTCTGGATTCTGAATTCTAGCCCACTGATCCATATGTCTATCCTTATGCCAATATCACACTCTGTTGATTACTGTGGCTTTGTAGGAAGTTTTGGCTTGCTTATTGTGAAGTGCGACTACTCAACTTAAATCTTCTCTCAGTTCGTTATTTGGGGTACATTAACTTCCACATTATTTGTGAATTTTCCAGGGCTTGTTACTGTTATTTCCTTGCTTGGTGAGTGGCTGGATCATTTTAGGGAGTCTATCTACTTCCCACCCCCCACCCCCACACACTGCGTGAAGCCCGATATTGCTCCGTAAGGGGGTCCGGACTTGAGTATGTCCACAGTCGCCCTAGCGTGACAGTGATTCTCACAGACCTGGCTCTTCCCCTGACCACACCCAGCTGTTGAGCTACACGCAGTGTGAGCTGACTGCTGTCTACGTTTCAACCATGCTTTGCGGAGGAAATTTGATCCAATAAAATGACGGGACAGGCTCAGGCGTCTTCGAAGGGACAGTTTCATGGCCAGTGTTTGAGACTTGTTCTGACCCCAAGAGAGCTCCTCTCTGCTGTCTCTCTCCCCATCTCTCTCTAGCACGCTAGCTAGCCCCATTCAGGCTCCAGCTCCGATGAAGCTCTTGTTCTCCAGCCACTTGCCTTTCACCACAACCTCCAGTGTTTTCGAGAGAACCCTTAAGCGGGAAATTCTCTTGCAAACGGAGTCAGTTCCTTTGAGGGTTCCAAGTTCTCTGTTTTACAGCCCGGCTCCTTTATGCCCCCTCCCCTCATCCCTACACATCTCTTAGCCCTGATCATTTTTTAAAAATATTTTTATTTATTTGAGAGAGTGAGCAAGAGAGAGAGCATGAGTGGGGGGGGGGTGGAAGGAGAAGCAGACTCACACAGGGCTTGATCCCAGGACCCTGGGATCACGACCTGAGCTGGAGGAAGCCGCTTAACCGGCTGAGCCACCCAGGCGCTCCAGCCCTGATCATTTTTTTTAAAAACAGATTTTATTTATTTTGAGAGAGAGAGAGCACAAGCAGGGGGAGGGGCAGAGGCAGAAGGAGAGAGAGAATCTCAAGCGGACTTTACTCCTAGCCCAACACTGGGCTTGATCTCATGACCCGGAGAGACCAGAATGGGAGCCGAAATCAAGAGTCACTTAACGCCCCAGGCACTCCAGCCCTGATCATTCTTAGACTTCACAACCACGGGTCTCCTTGGACCTTCCAACTTACCTGATTTGCACCCAACCCTCCTCCCAGCTTGCTCCTCTTCCACATCTTCCCCTCCTCGTCTTACTGAGGAGCGTCTCTGTCAATTACTTCCTGAGCCAGAAACCTGGAATATCAATCACTTCCTGAGCCAGAAATGACTCTAGACTCTGATCCTGCCCCCCAACATTGGCCACTATGTCTGTATATTAGGCCCCAGGGCCACTGCTGTGGTATTATCGTCTAGAACCTCATCTCCTCCAGCTCAGACTGTTGAAACAGCACCCCCCCCCCGCCCCCATCCCTGGCCTCCTCCTTTGCCGCCCTTCGACCCATCCTACACACTGTCATGGTAGTATTTCCTAAAATGACACTCTGGTTACCCCTTGCTTCAAGTCTAAGGTGTCTTCACTTACCAACGTGCTCGGGGGAAGTTTAAACTCTTGGCCCGGCACACCGGGCTTCACCAGCCACCAGTTCTCAAAGCGTGGTCCTTGCCCTCACGCCACCTGGGAACTTGGCAGAAATGCAGACTCTCAGGCTCCACCCCAGGCCTACTGGCCAGGAAACTCTGGGGTGCGGCCCAGCGATCTGCGCTTGAACCGGTCCTCGAAAGATCCTGAAGCGCGCCTAGGCTGAGAACCACACGTCAGCCTCCGCCCAGCCGCAGCCCGCCCTGCATCTCCGGCCTCTGCCTGCGCGAGTTGCTCTGGCCGAATGCCTCTCCTTTCTTAATTCCTATGTGTTCTTCAGGGGTCAGCTCAAGCTCCTTGGTGCTCTTCCTCCCTGTTCTCTTATATTCGGTAACGGCCTCAGGATAACTTCACTGCAGCACGAGCCAACACCCTGTCCTGACTGCTGGTGTTGCTGTCGTCCCCAGCCCCAGCCATAATCCTCTTGCGGGCAGAACGATTTCTTGTCCCATATACCACGCCCGGTGCAGGGTGGGCACTTGAAATGTGCTGAAGTTTAAAGATGAGCTTTCTTTTCTTTTTTTTAATAAAGATTTTATTTATTCATTTGAGACAGAGAGAGCATGAGCAAGGGAGAAGGGCAGAGGGAGAGGGAGAAGCAGATCCCCCCCTGAGCAGGCAGGACCCTCCGCTTAACTGACCGAGCCGCCCAGGTGCCCCAAGGATCAGCCTTCTAACGGGAATGGTGTGGAGTCAGCAGGCAGGAGATACAGACTATCGTTCTAATTTTTAAGACATCTTATGAACAGGAGGGTTAGAAATGCCCCCTCCACCGTCAAAGCTGATGACACACTCTCTGAGGCCAATTCCCAACTAGGTCTGCTTCTCACAGTCACACCAATGATTTCGAATATTTCCCTATCAAAACTACCCTCTCTCACCACCTGAGGGAAAAAAATAAAAACAGAACTCAATATTGTCCCTTCAGGGGAAGCTTTTATTGTAACATAAAATACACAATTTTGTGACTGCCCCAAATTGTACACAATACTTTTTTGGTGGCTATATACTAATCTGCCTCAACACTAAAATATGTATCTGAAATAATTTCACAAAGTTTTAAAAAGAAAAATTATAAAAAGTATACTTCCACTTTAAGTTATATTCACTTTTAGTCTCCCCACCCCCTACAAAACCCTGCACATACCACACATTGAAACGGTTTGATGACGCGTGTGTGTGTGTGTGTGTGTGTGTGTGTGTGTGTGTCTGGGAGCAAGTGGGAGGCAGAGGTGGTCAAGACTTGCCACTGCGTCTTTTGTGGTTTGCAGGAACAGGGAGAAAAGAGAAAATACAACGCAGAGAGCGAGCACACCTTTCGGTCAAAAATCTCTCCCATCTACAGGCACAGCCTCAGGAAAACGGAGGACAGCGCAGCGAGTGTACGAGCATGGGGCCCCTACGTGCGGGGCAGCCCCACTTTCCAGGACCCGCAGCCCTGGTGCCGACTGTAAAGGGAGAGCTCTGCCCTCAGTGTTCCGGGGGGGCTGGGTCCCCGCCCCGCAGGCCTGCTCACCTCCCAGCACGCATCACAGGCGTGTGCTGGTGAAGCCCCAGGGACGGGCGGGTAAGGGTCGGAAAGCAGTCTGGCTTCCTTTCCCCCCTTTCCCAACGCTCCGGTCCTCACGGGTGGAAATGTAATCCAATCTTGAGGGGTATGTAAAGGGCTTAGCCGCATCCTAGGTCAATGCTGGTATCATGGAGGGGTCGGCCTGCTTCTCAGAGGCAGAGAAATTCTACTGCCTGGCATAGAAAAATAAATCAGTGTAGGAAACCAAGCCAGGGCAAACAGCAGCTTTTAAAAAGTCATCTTCCAATAAATAATTTACTACAGAGGAATATTTTCCTTTAACATCAAAACACTGATAAATTCAGAAATCATTTTTGTAAAAAAAATATCTGTTTATTTACTCACATGTATAAAAATAAGGTTTTTAGGGCCATTCTCTCCTGGGTACAGTCATTGGTTCTTTCAGAGAGGGGGGGCAGGGGTGAGTGACCTTGTAGGCCTACCCCGAAAGCTATATCTGCTTCCCCCTCTTCCCACCTGACCGCCATGCCCATTCCTTCCATCTGATGTGAAGCTACGGAAGAAACTGTGGACAATGTTATACTGAAGCTGTTTTGTTTTTGCAGCTTACTAAACTTCCCAGGAAAGCCACTGACTGCATTTCCCCAAATTACCAATGCCCGACACCCGGCAGCCTGTACCAAGTGGGCAGACATCGCAGAACATGTTGGCCCTGGGTTCAGACTGCATTCCTGCCACACACCCCCCCAAGACAGCCTGTGTGAACAGTGAAGGGAAACGAGGCGACTTGGGTATGAATGGCACAGGACCTGCCACAGGAAGAAAGAATTGTGATGTCAGATGAGGGTGGGAAGAGGAAAACAAGAAGTCTCAATTTAGAAACAAAATACCACCATGTATGTGCAAACAGCCGTCATCAAGAAGCCTTGGGGTAGCGCACTGGGGCAGAAGGATGGGCAGACCGGAGGGCAGGTCCCCCAGGGAGCAAGGCAATTCTCTCAGCGCCTGTGGGTCACGGCTGGGCCTTCCACTCTGGGCACGACACAGAGGACATCAACACCGTAAGCTACGGTTACGTGACCCTCTTTTCTCTAGTTCATCACACGTGTCTGCGTGTGTATACACACACAGAGCTGAGTGGTAATTCCACAGAGTGGAAGGAGGGGTGAGGGAGAGAGCGCGTCGATGGGTTAAGGGTTATTTAAACAGCCACTACCCATGGGACAACTCATGACTTCCCTTGTCCCAGCAATCACCCAGCCCTACCCGGGAGGACAGGGTGGGGGCAGAGGGAAGGAGGGAGGACGGCTTTCTTTTTCAAAAGGCAGTTTCTACATTTCAAAGGCAAGCAGAGCCAGTGCCGGTTGTCAACTGCAGACACAGTGACAAACCTCACGAAGAGGAGGTGCTTTCTGCTCCCTTCGTCCTTCTCTTACGTGAACAGACACAGGGCCAAGCTCCAGGTTTCAAGAACTACCGCCTTTGTGCACAAGGTTAAAACAACCACAGCCTCTGTTTGTGGCCCCAATGCTGCAACGAAACTCTGCACAGCGAGGGGGAGAAACAGCCGAACGTGCAAACTCACACGCTCACACACTCACACACTCACACACACGCCCTTCACTGGTGCCACCATGCACAGAAACACTAAAGTCACAACTAGTAGTAACACTTCACATTATGAGTATTGTTTCCAAAGAGAAGCGATTCATGGAATTAAAACATCCACAAGAGTAACTCCCCTGGCGAGGATGAAGAAGCTGCAGACAGAGACGGGGCGTCACGACTGCGCGTGAGGGATCCACTGACTGTCCATAGGGCGGCCTAGGAGCTCCTCCACACGCCGGGCCACATCCATTGTGTCGTCCAGATCAAAGTCCCCATCGTTGTCAAGGACAGGGTCAGGGCTTCGAGGGAAAAGAGAAAAGATGAAGGGAAGGGAAATGATGAGCAGCAGAGAGCAGCCCAAGCCCCAAACCCCACGAGGTGAGTGGTCCGAGACTGCCTACCGCCTCCGTCTAGGCTTCGTGGGAAAAGACATTCACAATATAAACGGTGGAGAGTAGAGTCCTTTGCTATCTGGACAGACTCAAACTAGAATACCCACCCCAGCTGCCTCTAACCCTGGCTGTCCCCACATCTAAAGCCCATCTGGTCCTTACACAGAACAAGAAAAATCTCCATTTTGGGAGAGGCAAGTAGATGACATTTGCCCAAATCCACTCTAAACTATCTATATCTGCTGGTCCACTCTCCCACCGGGGTACATGCTAGAGCCTGGCCTGGGTGGTCTCAGACCTCCAGGGGCTCTGGGTGCCTTTGCCCACCAGCCCTCCGGGGGCCCAGCCTGAGGCCAGGTGCCCACTTCCTCCCCGCGGAGCCCCATGAGAACACCACCTACTTCTGGGGGTACATGTTATAATGAGCCTGGGGGCACACGGCCGGGGAGGGGGCCTGGTCCATGTAGGTGGCGCTGGCCCCGGCAGAGTCCGCAGACGCACTCACAAACCTGCAGGAGACACAGAGCCTCAGTGGCCTCAGGGCAGCAGCTCACTGGGCATTTTTACACCTTTTTGGGGGCGTGGAAGGACAAAGTGCCCACTGGGCCTGGGACTCCAGCTGCAGGAGTGGGGCCCTGGGTCCCGATCCCACTGGGACTAAGCCCAGTTTCCTCTCCTGAGCCAGGTTTCAGGGGGGACGGAAGGGCTGGGCCACGCAGGGCCTGTGAGTGGGAGGAGGAGTGGTGAGGGGTGAGGGGGGCCCGGGGGAGGAGAAAGGAGGCAGCAGGAGACCAGAGCTGCACCCTGGGTACTCACTCAGGGACCACTTGCTTGATCTGTGGCTTCACGTATCCGTCCACCGCTTTAGCTGCCGAGAGGGGAGCGTGATGAGAACCAAAGTTCTCAGTGAAATAAAAATGCAATCTCTCTTAAGAATCACATCTTTTCTCAGGATAGGACACAACCACCTAATTCTGTCTTAGAATCTGATACAAGCACTTAATATTTTAATCTGTTAGGAGGACCTGGCCTAGGAGAAGCCTCAATACTCAAACTGCAAGTTAAGGTATCTTCTAAGTTGGCTTGGATGTATTAATAAATTCTTTAAGCCACAAAAAGATACACTTAAGTACAAATCTAAACCAAGCATTAATTGTACACTAAGTATAAAAAGAAAAAAATATCTTAAAAGTTTAAAGTTACAGATGCAGCAGAGTGACAGGATTTGCTTTGTGTCCCAGGGACAAAATGAGGAGGAGAGCAGAAGAGGCTAAATTTTCAATCATAGGAAGAAAAATGCTGTCATAATGAGAACTGCCCACCGAAGAAATGGGCTGTCTTGGGAAGAACTGATTTCCCAATCACTAGAGGCCTTTAAGCAGAAGGTGTACAAACACTTGTCAGGAGTTGTACCGAGAAACCAAAGAGAGGAATGAATTTGACTTGATGGTCCCCGGAGTCACTCTGACTCTGAGTATCTCCTCCTTCGGGAAAGGGAGTATCATTCAAGTATCTGTGTGCTCTTCTGTTTCCTGGCGCATCTGCATTTGGGCGTATCTGATGGTCACTCATCCCATATTGTCCGTGCCCCATGGCTGGTTAAGAAGAACGCTGGTGTGTCTCTCTTCCACCCTCCGCCGAGTCCCTACTGGGATGTGGGAGGCCAGGGGATAAACCCAAGAGTGGTCTAGTCAGCCATAGGTACCTTTCTAACAGACTGACTGTGAAAATCCAGTTAAGTGAGACCGAAGTCGAGGAATGAAGTCTTGTTTCCCGGCTATGTGAGTACGGGCACACGTATAGTCCTACCAATGCTAGACAATGAAGATGGCACTAAGGTCAAGTGCCATCACTTGAGGAGCTTGTCAGTGAAATATTCCAAGATAGTGAAATGCTACATGGTTCACAAGTGGCTTGTTATCCTAACCAGCTTCTAAGGCTTCAAATGTCAGGAGTTACCTTTTTATAATACTTCATGCTTTTTGTGCTTTATTGTTTATAGAGAATTTTATGGATTGGCAGAAAAAATAAAAACCGAAGAAATGCTGTAAAAATAGGATTTAAGAATCTAGAGATTCTTAAATCTAGATTCTTAACCTAGAGAGCTGTGCTAACAGAAAGAAACCATGATAGGTTTAATCCAAAGTACCACATAAATCTAGGGGTGACTGGGTGGCTCAGTCAGTTAAGCATCCGACTCTTGATTTCAGCTCAGGTCATGGTTGCAGGGTTGTGGGGTTGAGCCCCACATCAGGCTCTGCACTTGGTGGGGAGTCTGCTCAAGAGTCCCTCTCTCCCTCTCCCCCCACTCCCTCTCATAAAATAAATAAAATAAATATTAAAAAAAACCCAAAATAACACATAAGTCTAAAAAACTCTGGCTTATTTTGCCACTTAGAAATATAACCATCGGGGCGCCTGGGTGGCGCAGTCGTTAGGCGTCTGCCTTCGGCTCAGGGCGTGATCCCGGCGTTACGGGATCGAGCCCCACATCAGGCTCCTCCGCTGTGAGCCTGTTTCATCCTCTCCCACTCCCCCTGCTTGTGTTCCCTCTCTCGCTGGCTGTCTCTATCTCTGTCAAATAAATAAATAAAATCTTAAAAAAAAAAAAAAAAGAAATATAACCATCATTGCAGGGTGGGAAGGCATGATAAGAAAGACAGACATTATAAAGGAAAAGGTTGATGGATTGGGCTATATAGAAAATACAAGTTTTGTACTTTAGCAAAATAAAACTTCAATGCTAGAAGAACAATGACCTATTGAGAAAAATGTTTGCTATATAAAAGGCTTATTTACTACGTAAAAATACTTACACATCATTAGGAAAAAACAGAACTCCAAAAGAAAAATGAACAGGGAATACAAACATCACAGAAAAAATATAAATAGCCAGTAATGTGGAAGTTAAGAAATTCAGACTCTGGAGCTTAGACTGTTGGAGCTCAAACCCTGGATTGGTCGCTTCCTAGCTGTGTGGACTTGGGCAAATTATTTCACTTCTCTTTGCCTCAAAGGCTCATCTGTAAAGTGAGGAGAGTCACAGGACCTACCTTACACACCTGTTTCAAGAATTAAACGAGATAGTACGTAAAATGTGCTCAGAAAAGTGCCCAGGACAGAGTAAGCACCCAGCAAATGTTAGCTGCTATTATTACTCTAGTTACTATTATTGTTATTATTATGATGAAAAGATGCTGTGACCTTACCTAGAATCAAAGAAATGAAAATAAGAACTAAGACATCATTTTTATGCCAATCAGCATGAAGTCAGTGAGCAGAATCTATGATTGGCAGGGGCTGGAAGAGCAAGTAATCCAACAGACATCTGTGGGAGTGAGGACAGACCCCCTTTCTGGAGGGCGATTCTGTACATGTGTGTCAAGAAGCTTAAAAGGTATATATACCCTTTGACACAAATTCTACTTTAGGAGTTTATCCTGGGGAAACAGTTGAACAGGATGCATGCACCGGGTTATCTTAGTTAGTTAGTGTATGTGTGTATTTAGAAAGCTACCCCCATGTGGGGCCTGAACTCAAGATCTTGAGATCAAGAGCTGCGCGCTCTAATGAATGAGCCAGCCGGGTGCCCGGTTATCTCGATATTAATTCACAACAGAAAACTACGAATAACTTAAATTGTAAGGCTCTCAAATAACTGACATCAAACCACCATATGATGGAATTCTGTGCAACCATTAAAGTGCTGTTTTAAGATTTCATTTACAGACCTGCAACTCTGCTTATGGCATATTTTTAAGTGGGGGAAAAAGATCAGATCACAAAAGATGATACATATACTATGACCCAAAACATTTACTGAGCTCAAGCCTGACACCATCCGGCTTCCCTATTGCTCTGCTGTCGCCTCCAATGCTTTCTTTCCAGCTCACTCGGCTCTCGCCTCCTGGGCCCTCGTGGAGTCTTTCAAACTCACCAACCTCACGGTTTTTGCACTTCTCTGAAGCTAGAAGGTGCTTTCTCTAGATCTTTGTGTGGCTAGCTTCCTCGCTTCGTTCAGCTCTGTGCTGATAGCAACTTCCGGGAGAGACCTTGTCTGACCACTCTACTGAAACGCCACCCCTATCCTCCTCCCTGTCCCATCTCTCTCTTTACTGTGCTTCTTGTCTTCACAGCATCCATCAGTAAAGACATGTATTTGTTTGTTGTCCGCCTCCCGCTACTATATTGTGACCTCCACACAGGAAGTACCTAACAAGCATCTGGTGACTGACTGAATGAAGAATACGTATCTACACCGATGGGGACAACAGTCACCGAATTTTCTACCGTGGTTAATCTCTAGACGAGAGATGTTATGTGATATCTGTTTTCTTTTCCATACTTTTCTGGAAATTTTACAATTAATACAGAATACTTTTATGCTCAGAAAACAATAAAACCATCTGTTTTGAAAAACAAGTTTTATCTTTTGTTTTTTAAAGATTTTATTTATTTGAGACAGAGAGACAGGGAGAGAGAGAGAGAGCAAGCATGGGGAGGGGGCAAGGGAGAGGGGAAACAGACTCCCCACTGAGCAGGGAGACCGACGTGGGACTCGATCCCAGGACCCTGAGATCATGACCTGAGCCAAAGGCAGATGCTCCACCGACTGAGCCACCCAAGCGCCCCAAATTTTATCTAATTTTGTTTGATCTAAGCTTGTTTTAAAAACAATTTGAAAAAAAATAATAAAAGCAATCCGTTCCCTTCAATTTGGTATTTGGGGTCAGCAGCAGATATGACTGAAGAATACAGTCCAGGATTTACGACTCCCCTGAATAATGCTCGAACACCAGTAACTAAATAAATACTAATTGTGTAGGATTTCACGCAAGACAGATAGACACACATACACACACAAAACTAAAAGAAAACTAAAATCACCACAAAACCGAATCAGAATGCGAACACTGTAGGGGCGCCCGGGTGGCACAGCGATTGGGCGTCTGCCTTCAGCTCAGGGAGTGGTCCCGGCGATCTGGGTTCGAGCCCCACATCAGGCTCTCCCGCTATGAGCCTGCTTCTTCCTCTCCCACTCCCCCTGCTTGTGTTCCCTCTCTCGCTGGCTGTCTCTATCTCTGTCAAATAAATAAAAAATCTTAAAAAAAAAAAAAAAAGAATGCGAACACTGTTACCGGCAGCAGGCTCGCATGGAACTGGCGTGTAATACTTGGAGTACACTTCATCTTTTGGCCGATCAGGAAACACGTAGATAAGGTAATTCAGGTCCCCCAAGCGGTCAGCCAGGGACCGGATGGAGAAGTCTCTGGTGGTAAAGGGCATCAGGTTCCAAAACATTCTTTCCTCTAGAACAATAAACAGAATAATCACATTCTAAGCATGATTTCTGAACAGGAATGAAAACCGAAATATACTATAAATCAAAGCTCTCCATGAAAACTGTCCCAATAAAGATCTCCGTTTAAAAATAACCACAGGTTGTAGGTCACCTGGGTGGCGCAGTCTTAACGGTTAAGCATCCAACTCTAGATTTTGGCTCAGGTCGTGATCTGGGGGTCGTGGGATGGAGTCCCACATTGGGCTCTGTGCTCAGCAAGGAGTCTGCTTGGGGCTCTCTCCCTCTGCCCCTACCCTCCTCCACTCTCTCTTAAATACGTGAATAAATCTAAAAAAAAAAAAAATAACCACAGGTTGTAGTTCAAGCCGTCTGTAAAAGCCATGAGGAGATAAGCAGGTAATGCATACGGCACTTCCTAGAGATCCAATGATCTCAGGTAGTTTCAAGTTCAAATGGTTTTCAATACCTCTGTAGAAGAAATAGTTCTTATTGACTCCAATCCTTGATCCCCGCACAAAAGTATCCCTTTATGTTGATTAGGATAAATGAATAATTAAAATAGCACAATACTTCCAGTCTAATGACTTCAACTCATCCAAGTAATTCTTCACTGAAATAAGCTCACGGTTCGGTAATAAGAAGGCGGACATTTCAAAAGGGAAGCCGCTGAGACTGTGGACAGAATGCTGTATGACAGGTAGCCTCTTCAGGGTTCCACCAGTTTGCTTAGAATCAGTAACTGTGTTTCCCATGATTTTAAGCTGGCTGCCTTATTAGCCCCTGCTGCGTCATGGTGCTCCATCTGCGTGCCCTTCATCAGAACCGACCCCATAATTAGTGCTCAATAAGTCATTTGTTGAAGTAATTTTGCAACAAAAGCGGCTAACTAGACCCCCCCCCATATACATTTAAAAGATTTTTTATTTATTCGAGACGGGGGTGGGAAGGGAGAGAGAGGGAGGAAGAGGGAGGGAGGGAGAGAGCACAAGCGAGGGAGAGAGGGAAAGGGAGAAGCAGACTCCCCGCTGAGCCAGGAGCCTGACTCGGAGCTCAATCTCAGCACCCAGAGATCAAGACCTGAGCCAAAGGCAGATGCTTAACCATCTGAGCCACCCAGGCGCCCCCAAGATATGTTCTAAAAAGGGAGGGAACTCACGAGAATCAAACTTCCAAGCAATGGTGATGCCCCCAATTTCAGAGTCGCTGAATCTCAACAGGAAGGTCCCATCAGGCTTGTTAATGAGTAGGTCATGGGCCTGTTGCTTGTTCACAAAACCCAAAATAGCCCTGGATCACAAAGGCCAAAGGAGGAGAAACAGATGTGATGTTTTCACAGAAGGAAAAGCTTCATACTCTATTGCTGACTTAGGAAATGATGATTCTCACCCATCATTCCAATGAGGCTTGAGATGTTTTTTTAACACTTCCATCACACCATCGAACCACTGCCAGAACGTGTAATTTCGTCCTGGTAAATTCTCCTGGTTGGAGATACAACAGTGAACACAAGAAGGCCAAGAGTAACACCTGGAATATTGCCTGCATATACTTAAACTGAAAAAAAATTAAATGGAAAACAAACATCTACACTGTCAGAATCATACAAGTATACACGCCTGCCCGAGTTTTACCAAATGGTCCTACAGTCAAAAAACTGAATAGAGAGGAAGAGAGAAGAGGGGAAAAATACAGCAGAGCAATTACCAAGACCCACTGGCCCCCCTGCCACCTTCACCTGGATCTGGGCTGACTCGTTCTTTGCTGTTTTTGAATTAGGGCATTTAAAACACCTGGGGGTGGAGGTGTAAGCAAAGAAACAAAAGCTGGATTTAAAGTCAGAGATGTGACAGGTGACATCTCAATTACCCGATGCTGGAGAAGTCTCCTCCATCAGCATTCCCTTTTGCGGGCTGAGGGTCCCGTGGTAGCCTGGCTTTGCAGGATTACACAGCAGGGAGCGTCAGAGAGTCAATGGGAAAGAGCCATGGACTTCTGATCACAAAAGCTTTACTTCTTGTGAGATACCTTATCATTTGCTTTGCTCTGTTTCCTTTATAAAGGAAACAAACCGCACTAGCTGCATACAAGGCCCAGGGTACTTACATATTCAAAGACCGAGTTTTCTACATAAAAATCTATGTGCTTCTCCATGTATTCAGGAGCTTCCTATTACTCTGGGCACATTTTATTAGAGTCACGAAGAACAAATGCCCAGGGCAGGAAGCCTCGGGAAGGCATCTAGTTTGGAAGGTTTGGTCTAATGGCAGCTGGCGGCGGGTCCCTCACCCTGTTGAACTGGGACCAGGACACGGACATGCCATTATAGTCTTCGAGGTGGCTGGTGCTGCTGTTGAACAGTTTCTGGGCCAGGAACACGAGGTTCTCCTTGGTCAGGCCCCGGTTGCTCTGCACTTCGGCCTTGAATTTCATGTTGAGCGCCTCACACAGCTGCGGCCACAGCACTTTGTCGGGCACGGCGAATGGCACCCTGCCCTGAGACGGAGAGAAGCCAGAATCTTATGAGAAAACAGTTGCATGATTTATTCACTCAGCCCAAGAAATGAAAACACTGGTGGCTCAAAGCAGTTACAAACATTTGTCCTGCTGAGGCTGAGGATAAATTCTAACTTTTTTTGACATAGGCAGTTCTGTGAGATCGAGAAGGTTCCATCTTACCTTCTTCACACACAGCTTAGAAGGTACCCTCAAGCTATCCATGGTAAATGAGCTGCTGAACCTCCAGGCTAATCTTACATTCTCAGAGCCGCAAAAACAAAACGTGACCAAGGTCTGGTTCTTACACTGCAAGCTTGGGGGAACGGGGATCTGAGACTGGCTCTCCAGCTGCAGGTAGAGAGAACCGCGTGTGCACCCACGCCTGTGAGTGCACAAGTATGATCCTTGAACTCCAGCCCAACGTGAAAAAAATTTCATGTGGAAGAATGGAAATGGAGTTGGACCACTTGTTATTGAATGTAAGGTCTTGCAGATACAATTACAATATGAACTTTTAACAAACTGCTTTTCATCCCATTCAGGCACGGTACTTCATTTTATTTTTTCATTATTACAAATTTTTTTTAATAGGCAATAGCTTCATATGATATCAAATTTAAAAAGCACGGAAGGTATACAGTGAAATGTCTTTTTTTTTTTTTAAGATTTTATTTATTTGAGAGAGAGAGAGAAAGCAAGAAAGAGAGAGCAGGAGAGGGAGAAGCAGACTCCCCACTGAGCATGGAGCCGGATGTGGGGTTCGATCCCAGGACCCTGGGATCATGACCTGAGCCAAAGGCAGATACTTAACAGGCTGAGCCACCCAGGCTCCCAGTGAAGTCACTTTAGTTCCTCTGCCCAGAGCATATAATCTAGTTTACTGTGTATGCCTCCAAAGATATTCTATGCATGCCAGGAAATATATATAACTTCTCTTTTTTAAAAATATAAATGGGGGCACCTGGGTGGCTCTCTCGGTTAAGCACATAACTCTTGATTTGGGCTCAGGTCATGATCTCAGGGTTATGAGATCGAGACCCGCGTTGGGCTCCATACTGAGCAGGGAGTCTGCTCAAGAATCTCTCTCTCTCCTTCTCCTGCTGTCCCTGCCTCTGCTCATGCGCACACGCTCTCTCTCTCTAAATAAATACAAAACTCCCCATATATATATAAATGGTAGCATAAAATCCACATGTTCTATCTCTCCCTTTTTTCACTTAATACTGTATCTGCAAGACCTTACATCAGCACATAAACACATGTTCTTCTGTGCCCCCTAAATATTGCACAGTATGGAAGAACAACACTACAGTCAGCCAGGCCCCCACAGACGGACACCTGCGTATCAGCCTAGTGATCTCGAGGTATTACAAACAGTGCTGCGACGTACTTATGTCATTTGACACAGATGGAAATATGTCTGTAGAATAAATCCCAAGTATGTATTTATTTTAAAAGAGCATAAGATGTACACTAGTCATTAACGCAACTGAAAATGCTAAAAATGCTTATTTATTTAGGCATTGCCTAGATTTAGGCAATTTATTTAGCAACGGCATGTTGCAAGAGCTGCCAATGTGACATGAGGAGTGAGCTCAGCGGAAAGGCAGGGAGGGGAATGAGAGGAGAGGCAGCAATCCTATCCAGAAGGTTTATCAGGACATGCTGCAGGCAGACCGTTTCAAGAGAAGCCTCACACCCAGGGATCTGTAGCATGGACGTGGTAGATTTTCCGCTGTAAATCTCACCTTTGCAGCAAAAATACTGTTCTGTTAAGAGGACTGTTGAGAGAACTCAGTGAGACTCTTCACGTTAGAGTCATGTGAGAGAAGGACATACTTTTACATCCTGAATACCAACCATAACCTTTTATCAGGCTTTCACGGAGTACTTGCTCCTGGAAATGTGTGACACCTAGCTAGAACTCTTCCTGACGAAATGTTTTGAAAACGCTCATCAAGGGCACACTAGCAATATTCAGACAGAATTTGATGCATAAATCCACAAAATCATATTCGTCCCCTTGGACAAAGCATCTCATTCTTCATGAGAGAGTTGGCATGAATCACAGAACCTAAAATTTGGAAAAGACGTTAAATGGCACCCTCGTTTACTGGAGGTAAGACGGCAGGAAGCAACTGCCAAGCTGTAAGTAACGTCCTAAGATGTCCACCTTCTGGAAGGAACCTGGGAATCCCAAATTCCACTCACGGTCTGATCCAAGGATTCAAAAGAATATTCACTAAGTACTGACAAGGTGACAAGTATTTTGTATTTTGTATGTTACCTAATTTCATTTATTATTTTTTCTAGTAAACTCTATGCCCAAAACGGGACCTGAACTCATGATTCCGAGATCAAGACTTGCACGTTCTACTGACCGAGCCAGCCAGGCGCCCCTGAATGCTACCTAATCTCATCTCTCTAACTACGGAGTGCTACGGAGCACTATTACACCTGTGATGCAGACACTTAGGAAATTTAGGCTCAAAGAGAGAAAGTGAATTCCCCATGGTCACAACGTGAGGAAACGGTGGGGTGTGAGTTTAACCCTTGGCCGGACTCCAAGCCCACACTCTTTACACTCTCCACATACTCTCTACTCTGCCTCCCACTACAGAAAACTGCACTTTTCTATGCTTTTCTGGGGGAGAACACACGAAAGAGATTCATGACACCAGCATCAGGATCTCGAGACCCACAGGCCCAGGGAATCCACTCACAGGCTCTGCAAAAGCATTGTCCCAGAGAACGGTGGCCGTTGCGTTGTTGTCCTGGCTACCATGGACGATCACCACCACTGGGAGGGACAGGGTCTAGAAAGACAAAAGAGAAGGGCTAGCATCAAGACTGACACGTTCCTCACTTGCTTTTCTTTTTCTTTACCCCAACGCATTCATTCTCTTTTCAAGTTACAGTAAATGTCACACTTGAATATAGAATCTGAATGGCTCCAGGAATCATAGGACTCGTCACAGTGGTGCAATCGTAGAAATTTGAGATATTTTAAGAGATGTTGCTTAGATATTTCTGAAGGATGCAGTAGTTTGTCAAATGGAGAATAAGAGAGAAAAGAGAAAGAGTATGGAGACATTTCTAGGAAAAAACAGCAAGTAACAAATGTCTAAAACTTGCTACAACTGTTACTCAAATTCATCTGGAGAGATGTTTCCCTTGATTCACTCCTACCTGTATCTCCAGCTATTTCAGTTTGCTATTGCTTGTTATTATAGATCTTCAGAGAATTTAAGAGACACAGTTTTAAGGATAAGGTCACCCCACTTTCTGTCCCTTGACAGTTAAGATACTATGTGACCAAAACAATTCTTTTGTGATATAAAGTACACACACACACACACACACACACACACACACACCACAGCTGAGGGAGGGCTTTACCTTGACTTGAAAAACCAGCTCATTTCCACCAACACTGAACTGTGATTCAAACAGGATTGTGAATTTTTCTTCTGTCACTGACTCTGCTCCACGACGGTCAGATCTCTTAATTCGTTTCAGGGACTGCAAAGAAGACAAATAAAAGAGGTTAGAGCCCTCAAACACCTAGGGAAAATTTGTTCCTTCTCTTCTCCCACCCTCACCATGTTCCGGAAGTGCGCGCTGAGGGTGCCGGTGGCCTGGTGGTACTCCATCACACAGCAGTTGTTCAAGATCTCGCCGCTGTAGTCACTGCAGAGCAGAGAGAGACTCGACTCTAAACCCACACGGTGTCCCAGTAAATGTGGGGTAGGGAACATACTGGACGGGACCCGATAAAGAAGGTTGTAAAAATTTTTAGAGGAAATGTTAGCTGCATAAAATATACAAGATAAACATACATTAACATAAAAGAATTTTTCTTGCATGTAGTCCTACTAAATGAATGAAAATCATGTACTTTTTTCACAGAAGAAAGGCCTTATAGTCTTTCTCTGAGAGCCAGAAGAGGCCAGAAAAGGCCAGAAGGGCTAACGGGGCTCCTATAACGAATGGCAGCATCCAGGGCACTGGCAAGGAGGCCAGAGCACCTTGTTCCTGTTGTAAGGACTGGAGGGAAGAGGCAGACATGAGGGGGAGGCCGCACGTACTTGCGGGTGTTCTCGTTCTTGAGCAGCGACTTGGCCTGCTGCTCGCTGATGATGGTGGCCTTCACCTGGGGGGGGTTCATGTGCACATTTAGCTTCCCGCCCACCAGCAGGCGCACCGTCGCTGCAAACTTGGTCTGGGTCTTCAGGACCTGAGGGGGCTGCTTCTCAATGATGAATGTGCTGCGGGGACACAAGGGACCAGACCACACATGACGCTGGCTCAGGGGACAGGGCCCGGTCCCCCCACCGTGTGGGGAGCCCCTTGGGGTCAGCAGGCAAAGGAAGGGCACGCGGAGCAACTCAGAGAAGGTGGTGGGAGGGGAGACAGTGACATGACTCGGCAGCCGGCGCGGGCTGCGGGGGACAAAGGCAGTCCGCGCGTCCACAACAGACACTGGGCAAGGGCAACACCAAGTAGCCACTGCAACTGAGGACAGAGGGGAATGGGGGCCCGGGGCAAAAGAGACAAGGATGCCAACGAGAGCCCCCCCACCGCCACCCCAATGGACAAAGCTCCCCTGCCTCCCCCGCGCCAACCCCACGGGGGGCTGGGCGTGGCCAGAGGCAGCTATCACCTGGTCACCAGGGCTGAGATGATGTCTGTGATGGTGGCATTGACCTCAGCCAGCATCTCCTCCACTGGACCGGGGATGGGCAGCTGCTGGCACAGGTGCTCTGCTCTGCGGATCTGCTGCCGGTTCTGCCAGATGATCTCGGCCAACTTCTCACACCTGCACGGGAGCCCAGGCCACCGGGAGGACAACGGCGTCACCCCATCCCCCGGGCTCGAGGCCCAGAGGCTCCAGTCTAGGGAGAACGCCCCAAGACCCAGCTCCACCCTCACCCAGGAAGGCTCTGCACCGAAGCCGCCGCTCCTGACCACGGAGCAGAGCAGAGCAGAGCGCCCTGCCTTTCAGGAACGTGGAACTGCGCGGGGGGAGCAACCCTGAAGAGGGCCCACTCAGCCTGATGGTCACTCCGCACACCCAGCCCTGCCCCCCTCCCCAGCACAGCCACTCCCTTCCTGGGCAGGTGGCACACGATGGGGGCCCCAAAGTCGGCATCGGGAACCAGAACCCCTAGTGAACGAAGCCTTGCTACGGGACAGAGCGAGCCGGCTGCTCAAGGAAACGCAGGAGGTGGCACGAGCAGCTGGTGGCAGCACTCCTGCCCCCAGCCACCCCCCCTACGCCATTACCAGGACTGCAGCACGTCCAGGCTGCCCTCGGGGGGCCCTCCGTTCCCTGCCAGCTGCTGCCGCCGCTTCCACTGGATCAGCTCGTCGTCCAGAATGATGGTCTGCTGCTTCCGCAGCAGCTGCAGGGTCTTCTGGTGCTTCTCGGCCAGCTCCTGAAGGCAGGTGGGGACAGCAGGCCCTTCTGGGCTCCCAGAGAACAGCCTGGCAGGCCTGGCTCTGGAGGCGGGACTGGGGACCAGGCCCCAGCATAGGCAGGCCTTCTCCTCTCCCAGACCTCCCCTGCCTCACGTGCCCCTCCCCCAAGGAAAGAGCGATCCAGCCTCCTGCTCTCCCGGTCCCGCTCTCTTCCTGGCCCTAGCCCTCTCATGGGCTCCCCGGGCAGCTCGGGACGTGGACCTCCGAGCCTGGGAGGCGAGGACACAGATCCCACTTACCACACGGTACTGCTGCAGCGTCTGGGCCTCACGCTGCAGCCAGGCCTCCAGGGACACCTGCTTCTGCTGGAGGGCCGTCTCCCGGCTCAGACGCTCCTGAGGATTCAGCTGGGCCAGCCCGGCGAACTGAGCTAGAGCAGGGGACGGGACACCCGTGACCACCATCTCCCAGCTTCCTGCAGGAAGCCCAGTGGGACACACACACCTGTTCTGGAGGCAAGGCCCTCAAGGCCCTGCCCAACATCGGACCAATGGCAACTTGGGGTTCTAGCAGCCAAGGGGGCCAGACGTGAGCGGGCTCTGGGCCCTGGCCTCTCCACTTCATCTCCCCTTTAGGGAGTGTGCAGGTGGAAGCCTGAGGCCACAGCTGACCAGGATCCTGCCCCGAGGCCTCCCCTCCCACCTTAGTCTACACAGCTGCCTGCCCAGACCTCCTCACGCCACACGGGGGTCCAGCGTGGCGCCTCGCTGCCCGGTTCCATGTGTGCCCTCACCCTTTACTACCTGGGGCAATGCGGGCAAAGCATTTCACTCTTCTGGGCCTCAGTTTGCCCATGTGCAGAATGGGAGAATCTCGGCCCTGCCTCAGTAGGTCACTCAGGAGTAAATAAGGGATGACCCACAAAAGGCTCAAGGAAGCTCCTGGCACGAGGGCGCCGGAGGTGAGAGTGAGTCCTTACTGGCTAGTGGCTTCCAGGGCCGGTTTCAAGGGTGACAGAGACCGCCAGCTGCTCAGCCCCACACCACACGCCAGAGCCTCCTCAGGGAAGCCCCGCCCCGCAGGCTCGGTCCCACCCGTGGAGCACAGCACCCTCTCCTACGGAACAAGGCGTATCTCTAGGTGCCCGCAGGGCCCTGACATGTTGGTTTGTCCAGCTTGGGTGACTGTGAGCTCAGCCGACCAACCAGAAGGGGACAGGGAGGCACAGACAGAGACAGAGAAGCCGGGGACGAGGGAGAGAATGGTCAGGGCCCACTGGCAGCACAGAAGCAGCAAGACTGTCTCAGGAGGAGGAGGCAGCTTCTCTCCACACTAGCGCGGGGACTCTCACCCATGGCAGGAACAGGGAGTCGGGGAGGCCTCGTTACCCTTTTACAGAGAATCTATTATGAAATACTTCAGACCCAGGCAAGGTAGAGAGAGTGATGCAAGGAACACCTGTGTATCAATAACCCAGCTTGAGAAACCACGCTGAAAGCCCCCTGGACATCCTTCCCTGCTTGCAAACCCATCCCTGCCTCCAAAGGTAACACTAGCCTACATGCTCGCATTATTACGGCCTGCCCATCGCCTTGCTGAATATCCCAGTGTCCTCACTTGGGCTGAGACAAGATGTGAGCACCGGCATGTCATGGTCGAGGGCCGTGTCACACTGACCGAAGCCCTGCCTCGTGGACACACAAGCTGGGACAGACTAAAGCAACTCCAGACAGCCAGGGAAAGCGCAGCAAGCCCAGCACTAAAAGAGAACTGGAAATACGGTTCTGATCCCACGACCGGGGACTGAGAGAGAAGACTCCTGTCCAGGCGTGGCACACAGCAGAGGAGTCCTGAAGCCACCTCAGAAATCCTGCCACCCACAGGGGCGTGCCGGTGATCCCCACGCCTGCGCCCAACCTCCCTATGTGAGGGACCCATTTAGGTCTCTCCTGGCACTCTGCAGAAGCTTCTGGGAGGGAGGTCAGGAGATGTGAGGCAATTCTCTGCTCCACTGGAGGGAGCTGAGCCTTCTCTTGCATAAATAGAATAGTCTGTGTTTCTGATGAGTGAGCTTGATAAATGAGACTGAACTGACATTGCATGATGGGTACAGACTCGAAGCAGAATCTAACCCAAACCCAATAGGAAACAGAAAACCGAAGAATTCGGATTGGAAGTACTAACAACCATCAAAGGCTTGGGGTAGAACTGACAGCCTGGGGGAGAGCGTGTGACTTCTGCTCAGGTCATGATCTCAGGGTCCTGGGATCGAGCCTTGTGTCCGACTCTCTGCTCAGTGGGGAGTGTGTTTCTCCCTCTCCCTCTGCTCCTCCCCTCACTTGTTCTCTCTCTCAAATAAATAAAATCTTTTTTTTTTTAAAGATTTTATTTATTTGACAGAGAGAGAGACAGCCAGCGAGAGAGGGAACACAAGCAGGGGGAGTGGGAGAGGAAGAAGCAGGCTCCCAGCGGGGGAGCCTGATGTGGGGCTCAATCCCAGAACGCCGGGACCATGCCCTGAGCTGAAGGTGACAGGTAAGGACTGAGCCACCCAGGCACCCCTCAAATAAATAAAATCTTAAAAAAAAAAAAAGAAAGAAAGAAAGACCTGGCAGTCTGAATTCTCCTGTTCCCTAATCTAGGAATAGGGCCACCCTTTCTCTGAGGTCAGTCTGAGATGGATTCACATGGAGGAAGACATGCTGGAATCATCCCACCAACATGTACTCAACACCTATGATTCAGGCAATGTGCCAGCCTTAGGGTACAGAGATAGAAGACACAATCCCTTCTCAAAGAATGTATATTCTAATGAGGAAGATGGAGTAATAAATAATACCAGTAGAGCTGTAAGGCTGAGCCCGCACGCACGGTATTAGAGCACGTGTATGTAGACAGGTACGTGTCTGTGTCAAGCAGAGGCTTTTCTGAGATTCTCAGCTGGGCATGCTTGCAGGGAGAGGGAAATGAATGAAGTCACCCTGTCAAATTCTTACAAGGTCAATAGGGGGCGCTGGTGGAGCTCCACAACCTCAGGCTGTAGTTTTCACACAAGGAAGGGAGCTTTGTCTCTAAGGGCTAAGGGAGGCGCATTAGCTGCACTGTGCCAGGACAGCCTCTCTGAATAACCGCACAAAACAGCATTAAACATTTGTCATCACAAACACAGCCCTCAGACCTTATACTTTCCCTGCTTAGAGAATATAACATTTCAGTAAAGCAGCATTTATGAAACACCAGTTATATACAAAAGTGTTTTTTACTAGACTGTGAGCTTCTCCCCACGGATGAAATGTCTTCCCCAACAGACCGGGAGCTCCGTGGGTGTGGGAAACCTGAGTGAGACCCGCACTCCCCAAAGGCAAGCTTGTGACTTCTCCACTTCCTAAGCCGCCTCCTCCCTGCCCCAACCTTAGGGCAAATGATTCCCGCTACTCCAGAGAAAGGGGAATGCCTCTGAATGGAAACCTGGTTCTCTTCCAATCTGACCTGAATTTCCTTCTAGCCCTCGTGACACACACTGCCCGGGCCGCACGGGCCTCACCCTGGACCCTCAGGCTCTCCTGGTACTGGATGATGAAGTACTCCTGAGTCTGCTGCAGCTTCTTCAGTTCATTCTCCGTGTCCTGTGTGACCAGTCGCAGCTCCTCAAACGTCTGGTTGATCTGGAGGTGCTTCTGGGACATGGCGTCAGCAAGACTTCCAACTGGAGAAGTACCCTGGAGACAGATTGAGGAGAGTGCAGGCCACAGTGAGGATGGAAGAAAACCTCAGGCCTGAGGAAGGAAAAGCCAATGCTAGCCCCTAGAACCTGGCTGAAACCCCCGAAGCCCAATTTTGAGTCAGAGGAACTGTACACATGAGTGAGAACTGCTGCAGAGGGGGGAGAAAAGGAGGGAAAACAGGTGACCTGACCAACTGTGCCACCTTCCTAAGCCATAGTAGAAATTTCTATCACAGTCTGGCCTCCACCACAGTCGACCAAACAGGATCCACCTAAGCTCTCTTTGGAGACACTAGAACTCCACACATCCAGGAGTTACCTGGGTTTGCCCACTAATGACGACGACCCTTCATTCCACATTCGTTCACCGATCCAATGTCATGGACCGTGTGAGGTGCAGCGGACTCAGTGGGGAACAAGGCTGTGTGAACACACATCATCCATGTCCTCACTCAAGGCCTTCTCGTAACTGAGGGAAGAGGCTGAACCTCTCATAGACAGCATCCTGGAGTCCCCCAAATGAAGTTACAGGGGAGGCATCAACAAGGCTTTTATGGATCGAGGCATTTAAGTGACCTGGTCTGAGCCATTCCCTCAACACTTGGCTGGAAGGGGGCTCAGCAGAAATCCTTCTTAAGTAATCTCACCTGAATACGAGCCTGCCTTTACTCAAAAACCATTTAGTTGGGGTTGAATTATTTTGCACTTGTCACATTGTTTTGTGGTGATAATCTCATCACGGTTATGGGTCAATTAAGATCAGAGACCATTCTATTACTTTTGTGCCCCTTAGGACAGTGCTCTGTTTCCAGGGACACCAACAGATGCACAGTGAATTATCTTAAGAAATCTGGGTCCCGAGACAGCTGGGCAAGGAAGGACTTCCCAGCTCCTCTCCCCACACCCATGGGGCACTCACATTGTTGGCTTCTCGCACCAGCCTCTGTTCATTGTACAGAATGTGTCGGATGCAGCGGACCAGCTCCATGGGGCAGCGGTCGTACGTGTTCTGAAAGAATCCAACAGCAGATATCACTTTGTTCCACACCAAGTTATGGGGCCTAATCCTACCTCAGAGCCGGGGTAAGATTTTATGATGGAGGAGACTCCTGGAGACATGATGGCATAATCACAAGCCATGTTGCTCCTCCGGTACTAATGGGGGACAAGAAAAGTATGTCATAGGAAACCCAACCACAATGAGAAGGTAAGATTATTTCATTTCTTGCCTCTTAATTTGCCTCAGGTACTACGGCATCATTCCTGGAAAAAGGATACATAAATTTCAAAAGGACCACATGAGAGGAGAAACTGGACACCACCTCAACTGAGTAATCAAAATTACTACCACCAATGCAGGGAACATGGATGGTGTATGTCTCCCAATGTGATATCCTGAGAAGGACACAACATCACTTACTCAGAATTCTGATCAGGGATGTGTAACCTGAATCTAATCAGGAGGAGACATGACACAAACCCAAAAGGAGGTCTATTTTATCTTTTAAAATACATGAGCTGCATTATTTTAAAATGTCAGTGCAAGGGCACCTGGCTGACTCAGCTGGTGGAGCACGCAACTCTTGATCTCGGGTTGTGAGTTCAAGCCCCACACTGGGTGTAGAGTTTACTTAAAAATAAAATCTTAAAACAAAAAAAAGTCAATGTAATGAAAGACAAAGAAGGCTGAAACAGTTCCAGATTAAAGGAGATCAAAGAGACATGACAACCTGATGTAATATGTGGTCCTGGGCTGGAGGAAAAAAAAATGCCCTAAAAGACATTATTAAGTCAGTTGACAAAATGGAAATATAGATATGATTACCTAAGAGTGTTTTGTCAATGTGCCATGTACTGAAGTTGGTAGCTGTACCATAACCAGGTAGAGAAAATGCCTACTGAAGTACTTAGGGGTGAAGGGACATGATGTATGCAGCTTACTCTCAAGTGGTAACAAATGTGTGTGTACAGAGACAGAATATGATAAAGCAAATATTAACAATGGGTGGATCTGGGCATATGGAGGGGTTCTTTGTATCAATCCTGGAACTTCCTGTAAATCTGAAATTTTTTTCAAATAAAAAGTTTAGGGGCGCCTGGGTAGCGCAGTCGTTAAAGCGTCTGCCTTCGGCTCAGGGCGTGATCCCGGCGCTCCGGGATCGAGTCCCACATCGGGCTCCTCCGCTGGGAGCCTGCTTCTTCCTCTCCCACTCCCCCTGCTTGTGTTCCCTCTCTCGCTGGCTGTCTCTATCTCTGTCAAATAAATAAAATCTTTAAAAAAAAAATAAAAAAAAATAAAAAAAATAAAAAATAAAAAGTTTAAAAATAAAAGGCTATAATCAGAGTCATACAAGAAGAACTTTACACACCTAACCTGTAAGTCAGTAACACTGGCTTGAAGCAGAGAAAGAAAAGCTCCACGGGAAGTACTGAAAGAAAAAAAGAGTCCCTCCTGGGGAAGAGAATTAAGTGTGAGCCCGCGTCCACACCCACCTGGAGCTGCGTGGCATAGTGCCCCAGCTTGATCTTCAGCAAGAACCCATCTTCCCCGACTTGGTGCTCTGCCTTCTTCTGCAGCTCCTGCACCAGGCCCTCCAGGAGCTGGGTGGCCTTAATGTTCTCCTGTGGATTATCAAGATCTATTGAGTCCCTAGGGGAAAAAAATTACATACATATGTATACATACATGCACATGAGCCTGTGTAAATGCAGCCTCAACGCATCACACCTTTTCTTTAGCTGAAGTGATTTCTTCATAATGCTCACTGCAAATTTTAGGAAACAGTCCAATTCAAATTGACCAGATGCCTACATTAATCTATCCCTAATCCACTAACTTAGTGGACTGTATATTTTCTTTCTTTCTTTTTTTATAATGTACCGCCCTTTCTCCTTCCTTCTACTGGCTCGCTCTGGTGCTTACGCTATCTGCTTCTAGAAATGAAGGGAAAAGGAAAGTGCTTCGTGTACTCTGAAGGAAACAAGGGCTCTGATAACTTCCTATTTATAGTTACCCCTCAAGGGTGTAAGGGGGCACAAGGTCAAGAATGTTCTACATGCTTTTTTCAGCCCTGACTAGTGCCGTGTGTTGCTAATTTCACAGAGGTTTTTTTGTTTGTTTTTTGAGAGAAAGAGAGCGAGCGAGCGAGAGCACAAGCGATGTGAGGGTCAGAGGGAGAAGCAGACTCCCTGCTGAGCAGGGAGCCCGACATGGGACTCGATCCCAGGACTCCGGGATCATGACCTGAGCGGAAGGCAGATGCTTAACAACTGAGCCACCCAGGCGCCCTACAGAGTATTTCTTAAGTAAAGACAGGTGGGACAACAATTAACTGCTATTTCTAAAGAACCTGGAAATGAGATATTAAGACAGAAGGTGGCTGCAAGTGTTTATACAAGTCACTAGTTGCAGATCTGGGACCTACAGGCAACGCTAACTCTTCCAGGGATGCAGAGAAACCACTCTACGGACTTTGCATTAATTCAGAGCCACTGAACTGGTGGCAGAAGATGGACAGTTGCCCTCCTTCCCTCTCTTCCTTCTCTTCTTTATTCCTTCCTTACCTCCTTGCCCCACTCCCCTCGCCAACTCTCTTCCCCAACCGTTTAGGCAACAATTGCCATTGGGCAGTATTAAATTGCTTAACTCAGCTCACTGAAGAAACCAAACAGCTGTCAGATTGAAATAACATTCAATTACTGCTGACCAGGTCTGGAGCCAAACAAGAGATCTAGTGGTAGCTAGAAGGCTGCACCTCTACACCCCTGAAGTCAGTTAGCAACTAATTTCAAACAAAGGCACAAGCAGGTGTGCCAAACACTGATGATAATGTAGTTCAGCAGATAATTATGCCCACGTCTGTACTCTGAGAAGGCAGCAGAGAAAGCCAAATTTTAAATATGTAGCCTCTCTGTACTACATAAAGTATGTATTAAATAAAAGCCTGGGAGGGATGAAGGGCAGCCCTGCACCTCTGTTTCCACTGGCAATGATGTTCCTCATCTGAGGAGCCCACTCTTGAGAGTATCCAGTCTCTGCAAAACTCACGGAAGTCAAGTACTGGTTCTGGCACTGGAAAACTTAATTCTTTACTTAAAAAGGGGGGAAAAAAGCCTTTCTTAGCTTAAACATGAAGAACTGAACATTTTTTTAAATTAAAATCTTTATGTTCTTAAGAAAACCAAGCTAAACAAAATTCAGGTTTTCCTTGATATCAACACAAGTCTTTTAACATTCGTTTGGTAAGAAACTACATGGGGAATCTACTAACTGAAATTTTAAATCACCAGAAACCTCCTACTAATGTTTTTTCTGAACTCTTCAAATCATTAAAACAGAAAAGAAAATGGAAAAGCGCTAAGCAAGGTGCAGCTGATGTGCTTATGTTTAGCTCAGTTTTTTCTCACTTCATTACACGAGGCTGAGATTTTTTAAATTGCCCAGAAAATTGCCTTCCTTTGGTGCTCTCTAGCTTCCGACCAGAATGCAATTACTGCAAGGCGACATTACTGACAGGTACACAGGCCTGCTCGGACAGCCGCACAGGGGCCGCTTGTCCTGGGCTCCGCCAGGGCGGACCCCACTCCATCCGCCCCGACCGCCCCCTCCACCCCCGCCACCCCCGCCACCCCCATGGAGGCCTGAAGCAGCTGATGAGCCTGTCAGATCAGAAGGACAGGCTGGCTGGCGGCCACCCAACATGCTCCCAGGCCCTGAGCAGGGCAGGCCCCAAGCCTGGTGCACAGTAATGTCCATCCAAAAGCTCTGTTGTCAATCTACTGCATTATACTAACTCTGAAATAATTTAAAAATAATTTTTCCTCTGAGTATATAAACAGTAATTTGGAAAATAAAAGTAAAAACACACTTGTTAAATCTGCCACCAAGAACGTAATTGTTAATATTTTGGTGTATTGTTTTTTGGTCTTTCTGTGTATATATAAATTTGAAAACACCAATGTGTCCATTGTTAGCTTTGTTAATAATACATTTTACTAAATGATATGCATATGCATACCTTAGCTGCCCCATTAAGCACTAAATTCTTTGTAAACAAGGGCTTTACTCTGTTCATATGAACTCTACACCCTATAGGCACTCAAAACATATTTGTCAACTGTTTTTTATTAGCAGCAATGATCTAATGCTTTTAGCCAGAATTTACTATTAAAGGGGAATAAGAAAAAAATAATAAAATAGGAAAAAATCCTATCTCCCTAAAATCTAAGCTAGGGCTAAATAACTTTTCATGGGTCACATCATTTTTTAAAAATGTACAACTTTTAAGGTCTCCATCATGTTATCTTTCCAATCAAACTTTAATATGCTTGTGCTTCACTAAATATGATAGAAAAAACTGTGTTCACTTACCACGCTTGGCTTTCAATCCATTGGGATAAATAATGTCGCACCTCAATGGGGAAATGCTGACCATATAATGCTTGCATCTGATGAAGTGCATCGCCTTGGAGCTGCTGGGCTTGTATCCACACAGCCATGGTTTCAATCTATCAACCAAACGATCAGTGGTTTGGGTGGGGGTTTTTTCCCTCCCCCTTTAAATACACTAGAATAAAAAATATTCACGGTTAAAAAACCTAGAGATAAATGCTTTTAAGCCCTTTTTGGCAGAATAAAGATCGGTATTCTTTTTTTTTTTTTTTTTAAAGATTTTATTTATTTATTTGACAGAGATAGACAGCCAGCGAGAGAGGGAACACAAGCAGGAGGAGGGGGAGAGGAAGATGCAGGCTCCCAGCGGAGGAGCCCGATGTGGGGCTCGATCCCATAACAGCTGGGATCACGCCCTGAGCCGAAGGCAGATGCTTAACAACTGAACCACCCAGGCGCCCCTAAAGATCAGTATTCTTGAACTGAATTTAAGCTTTAAAATGTTTCAAAATGGGGTGCCTGGGTGGCTCAATCGTTTAGGCGTCTGCCTTCGGCTCGGGTCATGATCCCACGGTCCTGGGATGAGTCCCACATCAGGCTTCTTGCTCAGCAGGGAGACTGCTTCTCCCTCTGCCTGTCGCTCCCCTTGCTTGTGTGCACTCGCGCGCGCTCTCTCTGTCTCTCTCTCTCCGACAAATAAAATCTTTTAAAAAAAAGAAATCTCCGACATAAAAACAATACATTCCAGCTAAGAGTTAGAAACAAGAACCATTATATTCCAATAGTAGGTAGGTTTTTAAAACATGCTCTTGATTCTAGAAAAAGTTTTATATAACTACCATGATGCCTTCTCAGATTTACCTGAGAATTTTTAAATCAGTTGGCAGAAACTCTCTGGGATCAACCTGATTGTGAGAGCAACATTACTTTCATGTACAAAGAGGGTACCAAAACTGAATCTTGCTCTAATACTAGGATCCATTATGTAGAATTTGGTGGAAGGCAGGGCTGACTTGAAACCCATCCAAAATGATCTGGCTACTGATTTGCACCATTCTCTTAACTATGTTACAATTAGGGTCCACTAAATCAGATCTTGATTTTGTTGACTACCAAAGACTACACATGTGTGTTGGGAAACAAAAATCCCTTCTCTCTGTTAGTTGTAGTTCTCTGATCGTGTAACACTGAGCTATTTATGGGACAAGTCAGTTAGCCAACAATGAGGTATGGGGTGGGTGCCAGTTACCTATTTTAGACTTGTGCAATGTTATAGAACACTTGAGCAGTGTACAATTTTATTTAGGGCTTTTGGGCATTAAGGCTGGGATCACCGTAAGATCATCCAAGACATCAAATTTCAATGGCTGAGAGTGTACTAGGAGAAAGGCTTGGATAAAAGAGCTCTCTCCAGAAGCAAACGCACATTATAATCTAACATCTGTAAGACATTTAATTGTACAATATAATTTTTAATTAAATGAATCATATCCCAATATTCTGGAAAATTGGAACAGATACCAAGGCATGTTTTTTGGATAAAAGGTAAAAGGAGGGTCGGTGGAGATGCTTAAGCAGTTACGTGTATGGAAGAACAAATGAAGGACTGAGGAACATAATTCAGGTATTCATCTCTTTTAGTGGTAAGGAATTGGAAATGAGCAGGACCTCACCGTAGCTGTTTTAATGATTATATGAACAATACCAACAGATACAAAAATTGTCTTGAATCCTGCATTCATTAACTGACCTGACCCAAGAGACAAAAGGAAAACTGTGGGAAAACATTTATCTCCTCAGAGATCCCTCAGTCCGAGCAAAGAACATTGTATTCTGGTCACATTGTAACCTCTTGGTCTACTTGACTTTTCTTCACATCATTTATCACTTCCTGACATTTATATTTGTTTACTGACTTCTCACTAGGGTAAAATCACCATGAACACAATCACTTTGCTCTGTTCACCCTTTCTCTTGGGCCCAGAACAGTGCCTGGCACATAAGCATTTGTAAATTTTTTATTGTTGCTGAATAAATAAATGCATACACACAATTTGGTCAAATCCATCAGCTCTTTTCAAAGTTATTATGGAACAAGGTATCAGTATGAAGTACCAAGGCAAGAAAATGGAACAGATTTTTACAATTTGGATGAGTCTGTATTAACAATAGTCTATTTGTTCCTTAATAACATATGCCACAGAGCGCCTGGGTGGCTCAGTCGGTTAAATGGCTGCCTTTGGCTCAGGTCATGATCCTGGAGGCCGGGAATGGAGCCCTGTGTCCAGGTTGGGCTCCCCTGCTCAGCAGGGAGTTTGCTTCTCCCTCTCCCTCTGCTGCTCCCCCCACCTGTGCTCTCTCTCGCTCACTCTCGCAAATAAACAAATAAAATCTTTTTAAAAAATAACATGCCACACTTTGTCATTTTTCGTTTTCGTTACTTTATTTTTGTTTATCTTCCCCACTGAACTCTAAGAACACTGAGTGAAGGGAACACATTTATTACTGTGTCCCTAATGCCTAGTCCAGTGGCTTGCCATGGTAGGTTATCAAGACGTATTTGCTAGTGAATAAATCCATATTTGGTAAATATTTCACATGTCCTGCTGGTTGAGCATACTACAGCTGTCTAAAATTGCTTTAAGAAAAAAGTACTATGGTAATATGCCATATATGTAGGGGTACTATATAAATGCCACACTATGGGGCCCCTAGGTGGCTCGGTTGCTTAAGCATCTGACTCTTGATTTCGGCTCAGGTCATGATCTCATGGGTCATGGGACTGAGCTCTATGTCAGGCTCCGCACTTAGTGCAGAGTCGGCTTGGGATTCTCTCTCCCCCTCCTTTTGCCCCTCCCCCAGCTCACGCACTCATGTACGCGCTCCCTCAAATAAATCAATCTTTTTTTAAAGATTTTATTTTTTATTTATTTGACAGAGAGAGAGAGCAGGAGAGCACAGGCAGAGGGAGCGGCAGATGGAGAGGGAGAAGCAGGCTCCCCGCTGAGCAGGGAGCCCGATGCGGGGCTCAATCCCAGGACCCCGGGATCATGACCCCAGCCGAAGGCAGTCGCTTAGCCAACTGAGCCACCCAGGTGCCCCTCAAATAAATAAATCTTAAAAAAAAAAAAAAAAAGTCACACTATTTTGTCTTAAGTTTATATTAGTTTTTATCACAGAGTAGAATGCTGAACTCTGAGAATTTGTCAAAATATTTTTTATGGTTCTAAATATGAACATGTTGTAGTAGTTATTTTCTAAAATGCCATCTGAAGAATAGCTGGTAAATATAAGGTGGTAAGCACCTAATTTTGAAAAATACAAATTATTTTAACTTCACTCATAAAAGTGCTTTTGATAGAGCTGGAAAGTAGATTTTGCCTACTGCTAATCAAAAATGTAAAATAAAAGTACAATAAAGAGTACAGAATCATTTTACTTTTACTTTTTAACTAAGAATTATATACACGTGGAACATGAAATGAGTTACTGAAATTATCATGTAACAATTGAAAATATGCAATTTGGAGAAAAAAACCCATGCCACCCCCCACTGTATCAACAGAAGCTAGAACCTAAGTAGTGCTTTCCCTCATACACGCCCAAACTCCTCACACCCATCATTAAGCTATGCCTACGCCTGGCATGAGCTGAGTCCCTGTCCTTTCTCACCAGTGTTCATCCTGCCATTAATGCTACACTCCACACACGGAGTACCTGCACCTCTGTCCTCCACACTTTCTTTTGCTCATTTACAGGCACCTCCATCTCCAACGCGTGATGTTCTGACAAGGAAGTGGTTTGTATCTTTGGTAAATCGTCACAGGGGCTTCTCTAAAGACTGGGAAATGGATGCACAATCTTATTTTTAGCCAGAGATGAGAACCAGCTGAGCTTTGCTTAGTTGCATTCTTAGTGTTCATAAGCATTCCAAACAACCTAAACCAGCCCTGGACGCAGAATGCTGTAGTCTCTGAAAGCCTCAGGTGCTGAAATCAACCTTATATATCCAGATATATCCTAGGAGTCTCGAACAAAGCAGACCTTCAGGCACTTGCTTAAAAAAAAGTTCCAAAGTCTAAGCTCATAATGTTACAGGCTTATTGAAAACCATAAAACTGAATGTCCATTAAATAAATGATAGGAGTGGGTGGGATTTCGGAATATTCTTGCCTCAATAATAAATACGTTCTTATTAGATGCTTTCTCTTTTAAAAGTAAAATATAAAACTTTGTCAAGAAAAACATCACTCTGGGGCGCCTGGGTGGCACAGCGGTTGAGTGTCTGCCTTCGGCTCAGGGCGTGATCCCGGCCTTATGGGATCGAGCCCCACATCAGGCTCCTCTGCTATGAGCCTGCTTCTTCCTCTCCCACTCCCCCTGCTTGTGTTCCCTCTCTTGCTGGCTGTCTCTATCTCTGTCAAATAAATAAATAAATAAATCTTTTAAAAAAAAAAAAAAGAAAAACATCACTCTAGGGGCACCTGGATGGCTCCATTGGTTAAACATCTGACTTTAGCTCAGGTCATGATCTCAGGGTCCAGGGATCAAGCCCCGCATATGGGCTCCCTGCTCAGCAGGGAGTCTGCTTGCCCCTCTCCCTCTGCCCCTCCCCCTGCTCCTGCTCTCTTTCTCTCTCAAATAAGTAAATTAAATCTTAAAAAAAAAAAAAGATAAGAAAGAAAAGAAAAACATCACTCTCTGAAGACTTCTAGAACACTGTGACCAAAGTCATGGCACAGCTAAACTGTGGGGGAAGTATAGAGTACATGACAATAGAAAGCTCCCAATGCATGTACGCTGAGTAAATGAATTCTAGCTTGAGGGGGTGAATGGGGGGTATAAAATGTGTGTAGTGGGGGGCGCCTGGGTAGCACAGTCATTAGGCGTCTGCCTTTGGCTCAGGGCGTGATCCCGGCGTTCCGGGATCGAGTCCCACATCAGGCTCCACCGCTAGGAGCCTGCTTCTTCCTCTCCCACTCCCCCTGCTTGTGTTCCCTCTCTCGCTGGCTGTCTCTCTCTCTGTCAAATAAATAAATAAATAATCTTAAAAATAAAATAAAACGTGTGTAGTGATTTGTTTCACTGGACTCGTGTGCATAATGTAAAGCATTTTGTAACTTGTACTCTCCATTCCACCACAACCACCACCCTAGAACCAAAGTCTCTAAAGTGAGGTTCAAGTTTTGGAGATAATGGTGAACTCTCCTACATAGAGTTCTGTAAGATTTAACTGCTTACACCTTTGTGCCTCAGTTCCCTTATTCGTAAAATGGTGCTAATAATACGACCCTTGGGGAGTTGTAAAAACTAAGTTAACGTGTGTAAACGCTTACAACGGTGCCTGGTTCATCGTACGTGTTCAGTATTATCCTGACTTCTACAGCCTTAAACTTACAAAGTCGGCTTCCTTCTTCCCATTTCCAATCTTAACTCACTTCAATAAACCTTTCCAAAGTCAACCCTCCATAAAGAGCTCTTGCTACCCTTCTCCTTAACCAATATCCTGCAGTATAAACTTTACCTTCCTTTTAAAAGATGGGAATTCCCATTTCTTAGTCAATTTTACTGGCAGACGGTATTCTATAAACGAGAATGGATGGAGGGTGGTGGGAAAGCACTGGGAGGGCTGTTCTTGCGCCTCTGAATGAGAGCCAAGAATTGTGAAGGGTAGTGTAAAAAGAGCAAGACTGTCTAAGTATACTAAACTTTAAAAGGAAAAAAAAAAAAAAAAAGAACATCCATTCCAATGTGCCCTTCTGACAGAAGACCAAGCTAGCAGGGAGCTGTACCTTTTCCTATTCCTTCCAAGTACATATCTGACTCCTACTAATTAAAGTATGAATTATTAGCAACAGATATTTTGATTCATCCAGTAAATAAAAGTGCATTTCAGGGGCACCTGGGTGATTCAGTTGGTTAAGCACCTGCTTTCAGCTCAGGTGATGATCCCAGGGTCCTGGGATAGAGTCCAGCCTCGGGCTCCTTGCTCAGCGGGGAGCCTGCCTCTCCCTCTCCCTCTCCCTCTGCCTGCCGCTCTGCCTACTTTACTTGTGCACGCACTCTCTCTCTCTCTGTCAAATAAATAAATAAATAAATATCTTTTAAATAAATTTCAGAAATATGATTAAAAAATGAATTAAAATAACATTTATTAGTGTTATTTTCTACCATCCAGATTTATTATTTACTATCACTTACTGAATATCTATTATATTATTTATAATAGCAAGTGCTTTTATGAATCTACTCATTTATCCTCATAAAAATACTAGGATGTAGGCACTATTTTTTTAAGATTTTATTTATTTATTTGACAGAGAGACAGACAGCGAGGAGGGAACACAAGCAGGGAGAGTAGGAGAGGGAGAAGCAGGCTTCCCGCCAAGCAGGGAGCCCGATGTGGGGCTCGATCCTAGGACCCCAGTATCATGATCTGAGCCAAAGGCAGACACTTAACAACTGAGCCACCCAGGTGCCCCTAGGCACTATTATTATCCCTAATTTATAGATGAGGAAATCGAGGCTCAGCAAATTAAATAAGACTGTAAAATGGTCTAAGTTTGGAAAACAATCTGGCAATTCTTCAAAAGGTTAAATATGGAGTTACTATATGACCCAGTAGTTCCGCTCATAGGTATATGCTTAAGGGAACTGAAAGCATATGTTCACAAAAATTTGTACACAAATGTTCAAAGCAGCATTATTCATGACAGCGAAGAAGTAAAAACAACCCAAATGCCCATCAGTGAATGGATGGATAACATGGATATAAACAGAAAAATAAAATGGATAAAATGGAATATTATTCAGACACAGATAGGAATAAAATACTGAAACATGCTAAATGAAAGAAGCCAGACACAAAAGGCTATGTATTGTAAGTTCCACTATATGAAATGTCCAGAACAGGCAAACCCGTAGACACAAAGTAGGCTGGTGGTCACCAAGGACTGCAGTAATGGGGAGGGACTCTTAATAAGTATGGGTTTCTTTTTGGGGTGAAAGATTTGCTCCAGGTCCCATACCACTGAGGGGCACTGTCCACAGTGGATCTGGGCAGACCACAACTGTATCAGGAGGCCTCTGTCCCGAGGACTTTGTGGTGGTTTGTCATATTATTTTTTGCATTTTTCTATGTTTGTTATATTTCATAATTTAAAAAAAGAAAAAGAATAAGAAATTAGAATAAGAAATCTAATATGGCGGGGCGCCTGGATGCTCAGTCATTAAGCGTCTGCCTTCGGCTCAGGGCGTGATCCCAGAGTCCTCGGATGGAGCCCTACCTCGGGTTCCTCCGCTGGGAGCCTGCTTCTTCCTTTCCCACTCCCCCTGCTTGTGTTCCCTCTCTCGCTGGCTGTCTCTCTGTCAAATAAATAAATAAAATCTTAAAAAAAAAAAAAAAAGAAATCTAATATGGCAAGGCTCTGATTTCGGCAAAGGCTTGGGCTAGTTGGCAAATGAAACAGAAGATACATAAACATTGCTTCTGATCTGAAAAGTCTAGGGCAAAGAACCAGGATTCAAAATTGTTAACCACATCAGCACCATTTAATGATTGGTCAGAATATAAAGAGCAAGTTCCTTGGTTATGTTTATTGACCTGCTGTCAATACCAACATTATTACATAGACTCAGTGCTGGTGGTTACCTAGTAATAGGAACCTGGAAGGACAGAAAAATATTAAATAGCAATAATAATAGATTAAGACTTTGCTCATATAAAAACTGGCCTAACATCAAGTAAGAAGGTTTGAGTGAAACTATCCCATCTAAAAGTAGGTCAATACCAGAGCCATCTGCTCTTTAAAAAAAAAATTCTAAACACTACTTTACACCGTGTCTCTTTAGTCTCCTTTAATCTAGAATAGTTCCATATTATAAGCAATCAGAAAGACAATTCTCTAACAAAATCAAGTTATTAAACAGATGAGAAGAGAACAGAAAGAATAAAGTATTTGGCTCACAAAGAAACAAACAAGGAAAAATTTGCCCAGGCAACACAGAGATGATAATATTCTGGGAAGACAATCAGTCATAAATCTTCACATCACAGCCAAATCATTACATACTACTTTGGGAAGAGAGAGAGGGAAGGGGGGGGGGGGGAGTGGAGGGAAGGTAGAGAGCGAGAGGAGGAAAGGGGGGAGGGGACTATCTGCTAAATATACAGATCAAGTCTTAGCCAGTGGATTATCATATATTTAAAACTCTCACCTAAAATATCTTAGCCAAAACCACAACCTCAAAAATAAAGAGAGCAGACTCAGACAAGGATCATCATAGCCTCTAACACTAAAACCATTGGGTGGTACTCGCTGGGGAACAGGATATTCACACACTCTCAAAGTATTACCTCACATATTACCTATTATTCATAAAGGGGAAAAGGTGTATTTTCAGTGGAAAAGCTGATGAACAACACCTTAACCAAACAGTCAAACATCCCCAATCGTGCAACAAACTGACATTACAGTAGTCGCCCCTTATCTGTGGGGCATATGTTCCAAGACCCCTGAGTAGATGCCTGAAACCGCAGACAGTACTGAACCCTATATATGTACATTTTTCCTATACGTACATACCTACAATAAAGTTTAATTTATAAATTGGGCACAGTAAGAGATTAAAAACAATAGCTAAAAATAAAATCGAACAATTGTAACAATGCACATAATAAAAGTTATATGAATGTGGTCTCTTTCGCTCTTATTGTACCGCACTCATTCGTCCTGTGATGGTAAAGCCTGCACGATGAGATGAGCTGAGGTGAATGATGCAGGCATCGTTATCTAGTGGTAGGCTACTATTAACCTTCTGATGATATGATGATGATATGATATGAAGGACCACGGGTAACTGAAACCTCAGAAAGCGAAACTGCGGATAAGGGGGGACTTGTTGCATATGCCTCCAAATGTGATCTACTGAAAAGAATACACAAACTAAATGTTTCACCTCTACTCATGGAACAATCAGACAAATCCAAATTATAAACTCTTAAGAAAGAAAGAAAAATGTGGAACTATTCTAGATTAAAGGAGACTAAAGAGACACGGTAACGACCTAGAGCATAATTTAAAAAATAAACTACATCTCTAAAGGACATTACTGGGACAATTAAAAATTAAAATTTTAAATTAAAAGTAAATTTAAATACAGCCTATATACTGGATATTATTGTGTCCATGTTAAATATCTTGAGATGGATAATGGCACTGAGGTTATACGGGATTTGTTCTTAGTGGATGCAAGTGTTTAAGGGTAAAAAAAAATGTCAGGATGGCTGCTACTGACTTTCAAAGGAAAGACGGGGGGGGGTAGGGAGGGTGATAAAGCAAACGTAACAACTGTTAATAATTGGTCAATGTAGACAAAGCGTACATGAGCGTTCATTATTCCATCCTTTTAATTTTTAAGTAATTTAAAGGTTTTTCGAAATCAAAATCAAGGGCAAAAATTGCAAAAAAGAAAAATAACAGAAAACAGTAAGAATAGAGGTTTGACCCTCATCTTGAAATAGTCCCTGGCAGTACATAAAAATCTGGACTTCTCAGACTTTGTGCTAAGGCCGGTAGGACATTGTTATACAAATTGGGCTCCTCATGCCACGCTGGCCCACAGCCTGAATACACGTGCATTATCATTATCTCTGTGCCCAAATCCATTAAGCAACTTGAACAACCCATTTGGGAAGAAGCTACATCAATACCATTTTCCAGATAACTAAAAACATTTGCTGTAGCCCACAAATAATGACCATCTGCATTATGGAAAAGTAAGAAATGATCTGAGACTGCCAGGTAGCCCTATGTTAGCCTCAGAATTTCTAATGAAGGTTTATATCAGGACCCATTCTATACTGTTAATCAAGACCAACTCATCCTAGAATGTGATTTTTGTATAGCTTGAATCCTTTGGTTGAGGAAATAAAAATGCCTCAGCCACTGCAATATACCGAGTTTCTGTACTATTTAGATGAAAGATAATCCCTTCCTTCCTGTTTTGATTTTTAAAAAGGGCAATTTATTAATAAATCTACACATGTTCCCAATATTTTCCTCATTGAAGTTCACAGCTTCCCTCTTGCCATTGAGAATTACAGTATTAAGTTTTCACTTGGAAAAATTTGCTTTGAAGAGCACTGCACTAGGTCAACTCCCAGGGACAACCATTAGTTAGATCATATAATATACGATAGTAAGAAACTAGAAACAACCGAAATTCAAAACAGGAGGATGGTTTAAACTATAACACATTAATCGGAATATTGTGCAACAATTTAAATGAACTATAAAGGCAATATGGAAATATAAGGCCATGTAGATACATTTTTTTTTAAATATAGAGAAAAGAATGTTAAATGAAAAGTGTACACAACATGCATGTTAGAGGACAAATAACAGAGAAAGGTCAAAGAGAACTATAAACAGTTGTTCCATTTAGGTGAAGGCATTTTGGTATAATTTTTTACAGTTTTTGATTTACTAAATTTTGTTTAAAATGTAAAAATTGAAATATAAATTTAATGATCATGAGCAATTGGTACTATTCATCCCACAGGATGGTTCCATAAAGGTACATGCAAAAGACACAGAAACAAATATTTCCCACATGACAATATCCAGGTTATGACACTTTCTTACAAATTAGGTAGTCTTGATTTAAGTAGGGCATGAAATAGTAAACACTCAGAATCAACATTTTTTAAAAATGAAGTACAATCCTATTACTTTTTTTTGAAGATTTTTAAATTTATTTTTGCGAGAGAGAGAGAGAGAGAGAGAGAGAGAGAGGCGAGAGCATGAGCAGGCGGGAGGGGCAGAGGGAGAAGCAGACTCCCCGCTGAGCAGGGAGTTCAATGCAAGACTCAATCCCGGAACCATGGTATCATGACCTGAGCAGAAGGCAGACGCTTAACCGACTGAGCTACCCAGGTGCCCCAATTCTATCACTTTCAAATATATAGCAACATAATGTGTTTTCAAATAGCAGTTCAAGACAATTAATTTACATTTCATTTAAATCCTTTAAAATGCCTTGCATTCAGTAACTGTTCATTTTATTCTTTTGTTCAATAAACCCTTCTTCTAGAAGTAGTATAAAAGTAAACGGCACAAAAATATATTCTGAAGTATTTTTTTGAAGTCCAGAAGAAACAAAAAAGTGTGTTTGTGGAGAATAGAAGAAAAAAGATTAACACCACTTTGGTAATTTTTGGACTTGAGGGATGAATTTATAGATATTCATTATATACTAGTCTCTTATTTTGTGTGTGTTTGAAAACGTTCATACCAAAAAGTTCAGAATACCAATGGGGGTGGGGGGAAGGACTTAGACCAGGTTAAAGATTAGTGATCTCAGGGGTAATGGAGTTTGAATTTAGGAGGTTTTATTGATACTTCTGAAAGAAATGTGGAAAATAGAAAAGAAAAAAAAAGAATGTTTGGGAAAGTCATATTTCAAGACAAGAAATAATACATACTTAGGTTCATATTTGGCTCTTTTTTCATCCTTGATATGACTAACTGTCCCTGCAAACATGTCCCAATTGTAAACAATGAAATACACAGAACACCACTCATAGCAGTGCAAGAATTGCTTTTCAAAAACTAAACCTCTTTTATCCCTAATGAGGTACCTGTACACAACTGGCCTAGGTAAAGGCCTTTGATAGTTCAAAGGTAAAAATTCAAGGCCACAGAAGATTATAGTTAGAAGATCAGATCCCAGAAAGCCTTAGCCATCGGTTCTTCACTTTGCTCCTAGGCTAACAGTACTGGGGGAAAGCCTTCCTGTTATGTTGAAACCGACTTATTTTGTGCCAAGAACCTATACCCAGAGCCTAAGCAAGGCTTGCTCTCCCTCTGGGATTCTTCAGTATCTCAGGAAGGTTGAACAAATCGGACCAGTTTCCAAGAACAGAAAAGAAATACTGTAGGGAAATCTTGCTAAGGAAACCCTGAGATAATTCTCCCTACGTTACTCTCTGTATCTTTTCTGTACATCAACACTAATGCTCACCCAACAACCTTTACTATCAACAGTAAATACTGGGAGAGAAACCACTAACACATTGAAAAAGCACACCTATCCAGTGAACCCTAACTAAACGGAGAACACGGTATTCTGCCCTCTTTTCACGTAGCTGTGTTCTCTGCATTTACCAATAATCATAATCAACTTCATTTTTTGCTTACAGTTACTTGGATATAAATCATTTCAAAAAACAAAATAAAAAATGAACCTAAATAGGTTTTGGTTAAAATAATGGAAGACTAAAATCCTCTCTTTAAGAGGGAGCTGTCCCATCAGCTGGTTCCTTTGTTACTCACTGGCTGATATTCCATTTGTGAAGCCCAACTGCAGCTTTCTGAAAATAATATCAGTGTGTGGGGTATAATACTCACTGTGTTTCAGTAAAACAAGTCCTGTAGAAAAGATGGTCCAACAATGGGTAGCAGGTATATTAAGAAGCTAATTCTGAGATGAAATGACATTTTTAAAAAAGGTTTTATTTATTTGAGAAGGAGACAACGAGAGAACACGAGTTGGTGGGAGGGACAGAGGGAGAGGGAGAAGCAGGCTCCCCACTGAGCAGGAAGCCCTTCATGGGGCTTGATCCCAGGACCCCGAGATCATGACCTGAGCTGAAGGCAGACGCTTAACTGACTGAGCCACCCAGGCGTCCCATGAAATGGCATTTAAATAAGAGTTCACGTCTCAGAAAATCAAAATGTTCGGCCTCTCAGGAAAAAAAGTTATCCAGTATAAGAGGTACTACTTACACCAAGATGTTCAACATTGAGATGAATTAAAATTGTGCACATTTACCATAGCATTAACGTTGGGACTCTGCAATACAATACAAATACTTTTGCGAAAACGAACTACTTTTTCTAGAAACATGTCCTCCCTTGCTACAGATCGACAAGGATATCTCTACACAACTTAGCACTATGAACTTGAACGCTGATTCCTACACCACAGAACAGAGGCAGTGAAAGACTCCCGCCTCTTAACTAACAGCTTGCGCCCCAAGACATCAGCCAGGATAACGGTGTGTATGTTCTTTCACAGGCTGCACTGTTACAGGAAGAAGCAAAGAGCAGCGATTTCCTTCCAAAAGGTCAGCTGCCTCAGACAGACCAAACAGAAAGCAGTTAATTCTTGCCAACTTCCCCTCCTGCTTCTGCAGCTAGTACGCAAGAGCAGTTGGTTTCCAGTAAAGCTCCAGAGAAAAACAAAGCAAGTGTGAGACCCAGAACCGAGGCAATCTGAAGTGCCTCACTTGGCAATAAGACAATAAGATCACACGGAGCTACATTTTTTAAACGGCAATGGAACTTTTAAGAGTTACCAGATTTAATGTGGACTTAAACATGAGGAAAAGAGCAGAACTGGAACCATCCCAGCTTTTATACTAGTGCTCTAGAGTTCTCCACCTAAAAATAAAATGGTATTTTGGCTATAATAAAAGTGACAACATATGAGGTCCCCAGTTGATTGATATAAAAATAAATCTTTAGCCTTCCTCTTCTCAAACTGAAGTCCTCTCAGTTGTCAAATATTCTAAGACACTGGCCAGGTTGAATGCAGACAATCAGTAGCATAAAGAGGAGTGCATACAATGATTACATAGTCTCTTAGATCAGACATGGAAAAAAGACTACATGACTAATAACAAAAAGGAGAAGAGGACAGAAAATATTATTTTAAACCTTCTTTAGGTAGTGACCCTGAATAATTACGGAATAATACTGAAGATCTCCCACCTCCCCCAAAAACAACACAGCATTCTCACAGACTTCTTTATTTTTTTTAAAGATTTTATTTATTTATGAGAGAGAGAGAGAGACAGAACAGCAGCAGGTGCAGAGGGAGAGGGGGAAGCAGGCTCCTCGCTGAGCAGGGACCAATCCCAGGATCCTGGGATCATGACCTGAGCTGAAGGCAGACACTTAACCAACTAAGCCACCCAGGCACCCCTCACATAGACTTCTTTAAATTAAGCAAGCATCCATATATTCAGTCATCCTACAGGCAACAAAATTAGATCCTTTTGAGTATAAAAGTAAAGGAGAAGGAAGGAAAAATAAAGACTTTTAAGTTTTCTCAACCAGATGGATTCCTGACGTAGCTATCTACATACAACTTACAAGAAAATGTGATGGGTCCTTCGGAAGCGCTCCTACAGCATGTCATAGGGCTCTGTGTGGTTTCTACCTCGTTAGTTTCAGGTTGTGGTGGCAATGGAGACAGGAGGCTTTTTCTGAGACAAGCTCTTGTTCTAAAGATTCTAGGCTTTGATGATGAAGAGTATGTAACCCACTCTTGAGAATACCTTGCTTGAAACGAAGACAGTCTGAGGTTTAAGGAAAAACTTATTAGTTTATTACATATGCTAAATTAACTGCTGCTACCCACACTAGAAACTGTTTCATGTTGGAAACAAAATAAACTACTAAATTCCCAAGCCTTTCCTATACTTAATCATCAAACCTTAAATAATAAGAAAGGAATTTGCATGGGAAAGGAAAAAAAGAGAGTACAAGCCATAGTAGGAGTAATAAGAACAATACTAGTAACGGTAAACATTCAAGGAGCTCTTACTACATTACACACTGTTGTATGCACGCTATACGCTTCCTCAGTTAATCCTCACGACAAATCTGTGAGGCAGTATGATTATTATCCCCCTTCTAACAGACGACGAAACAGGTTTAAGAGTTAGGGAATTTGCCTGAAGTCCTGCAGCAATTAAGTGAAGGAGCTGGGAAGAGCATGTAGGCTGCCCACCTCCGGGGCTCGTGCTCTCAAAGACCCCTCACCCAATTCCTGACATGATACCTGTGACTTAAGACTGCTTTATGATAAAAGCTACAAAGTGAATTAACACAAAGTACAACTCACAAATAGATATGAAAAATTATTTGACGATCCAAAAATGCTTTGAATGGGACTCCCCTTTCCTAAAGGTCAGAGATCAAGATGACCAACCTTCAAACACAATCAAAGGAAGCCAGCCATATTGGATGTTTGGTGGCTCACCTTCACTCCTCTGTATCAATCAGAAATCAGCTAAACGCTTTAGATTGTAAAAGGGAGTGGGAGGAGAATAACGAGAACTCTTCTGGAGGTGGGTAACTTTCCAATGAGCCAAAACCTAGATCCTGACCACCTGTGGTCAGAATTAGCACCGTGACATTTCCTATAAGCAGCAGAGTGGTTACATTTGTTGTATTTGTTCCTGAATTCCTTCTTGGGTTTCCCTTAGATACACTACTATCCATCACCAATATTCACCACAGATCAATCTAAACTCAGGTTTTTCTGCTGGTACAAAACATTTCTCTTTAAAGGGGCAATATCATTAACACAAATCAGACAACCAGGGAAATGTCCTGGGGGGTAAGACAGGATCTTAAAAGCTACTGAAGTCAGTTATCTCAACATAACTGTTCACCTTACATCAATAACTAAACATCAACTTGCCTAACACTGATGCATATATTTAGTTACAGACAAGGTGTAAATGATAAATTCCTGTGATAATCGATACACACTAATATGACAAATAGAGAAATAATTATGTTACTGTGCACGGTGCAGAATAAATATTAATCGAGTATTAAGAGCATGTGGGTTCACTAAGCCATGCCACCAAGTTGTAGTTACTCTGATGTGGTAGACAAATTCTGAATTTAATAGTGTTGTGCAACATGTCAAGGGAAAATCTGGGACAAGGACACTGGGCAATTCCATACTCTCATGTAAGATGCCTCATATGATCTTTAATATCTCTAGCTAAAAAAAAAAAAATCAACACAATACTTGTATCCCATGCCTTTTATCATTTTGATCACCCCATTTGTTTTATTTATTTTAGAGAGAGAGAGAGCGAGTGGGGAATTGGGGAGTAGAGGGAGAGAGAATCTCAGGCAAACTGCACTGAGCGCAGAGCCCAACGTGGGGCTCGATCTCACGACCCAAGCTGAAACCAAGAGTTGGACGCTGAAACCAAGAGTTGGACACTCAACCGACTGCGCCACCCAGAAGCCCCTCGAGCATCCCATTTTGAAGAGATGGACTGCTTTACCTCTCTAGAGATAGAATTTACCCTACACCCTGGGCATAAGAACCAAAGGAATTTTGAGTTATTTGTTGCTCAACTACAAGACTAGAAGTTATCCCAGGGCAGGAACCATTTCTCATTCATTGTGGTTTCCTCAACACAGTACTTGGTACATGGTAGATAATCAATAATTGGGTGTTAAATTAAATATAATTTTGGTAGACCTCCATGTTACAGAAAGAACTTTAATTGGGGGAAATGAATGGTAGGTCAGTTATTTTCTTCAAGATGTTATTTTTGACACGGTGGAAGTCATTAACTTGAATCCTTATTACAGGAATAATGGGACTGAATCACACTTTTTAGAAACTGTGAGGGAGGTTTTGACTCATCATTGGTGCTAATCAAGATAAATATAATTGCAATGTACCATTCCATAAACATCGTGACAAGTGTGTAAAATAAGCTAATACCTTGTTGCAGCAATTTCAGAGAGGAGAATTACATGAAATATGATGGTGCTAAAACAAGCTGAAATTCCAAAGAAAGCTTCTCCTTTATGCAAACTAAACTGTTTCTTTAATTACGTCCCAAGAAAGAAGCTGAGTATAAACGGGAAGCACAACATTTATCAACAATTCACTCCTTCGGTTTCCATGCATACTACCAAATACAATCCAGAAAGATTGATTATTGTGCCAAAACAAGATGATGAGGTTGTACGTCCAGAATGTAGATTAACGTTAGAAGGATGACTCAGGACTAATGGCATCGGTCTGATAGACTGAACCTATTTTTTAATCTCCCGAGAGTTCTTCAACCATAGGACCGAATGCCAACTCAGGAAGATATTTCAGTAAATACAGCCACCTTTGACTACAGACTATTTTTTATTTGAGATGTCTTTCCATGAAGCAAAGTATATTTAGTAAGTGAAAATATAGTCTTGAATCGCTATGGATGTCCCCAACCCTGCCAAAAATGACAAGCTGCTTGCTCAAAAGCTGTCACTAATTAGCAGCTGCTGCTGTAAAGAAAACCAAAGTGAGTGCCAATAAAAGCATATTGAACTGCAAGAGGGCCCTGTGACAAGGAATGGGAGATGCAAGAATCTATTTGTGACCAGTACACTTTACAAATACTGGCAATCTAAATTTGGAAGAAGTGGGGGCAGGGCAATAATGGCAATATATATCCATTCATATTTAAACAAGAAGGACTGGAATATTCTCCTAACATCCTAAAAGTCACAGAAATCCCAGAATACTGAGGTTACTAAATTCCATGACAACTATTTCCACCTTTCTAATAGAAACCAATCTTGGGGCGCCTGGGTGGCTCAGTCAGTTAAGCGTCTGCCTTTGGCTCAGGTCATGATCTCAGGGTCCTGAGATGGAGCCCCATACTGGGCTCCCTGCTCAGTAGGGAACCTGCTTCTCCCTTTCCCTCTACTCCCCCACTCCAGCTCTATCTCAAATACATAAATAAAATCTTTTAAAAAAAGGAAAGAAACCAGTCTTGGTTTTGGGTAATTTCTCATTGTCAATACTTCTGTCTCTGGCACAGCAAGACCTACATTTGTAGACATAAAAAATTTTGAATTTAAAAAACACCTTTCAGGGGCACCTGGCTGGCTCAAGCAGTAGAGCATGTGACTCTTGGTCTCTGGGCTACGAGTTCAAGCCCCACGTTGGGTGTAGAGATTTCTTAAAAATAAAATCTTAAAAAAATAAAATGCCTTTCATAGTCTAATGGCTTCAGCCCAAACTCCTATGGTTCTGAACCTAACTGGTAACCCTCCATTTTACAGGTTGAGAAAAAGGAGCCAAGGATAGCAGAAATCATCTGCCCAGTGTCAGTGAGCAAGGGATACAGTGGTAGAAAATCTCTTTACTGGTCCTATGTTTAATGTTCTGTTTAAGAGGCTCTAAGATAGTCCATAGATCAAGATCCTACTTGAAATCTAAATTGCACAGGTTGCTTCTCAAATCATTCTTCAAGGCTTTCCCTCTCTTTCTTTACCCATTAGATCTCACAGTAGATTTCTTTTTTTTTCCTCAATAAGTTAGTTTCCATCCTTTAAAAAAATTAGGGAATTTCCTCCTTCAGTTTAGTTCTTGTACTCTCTTTCTCCCTATCCTTCCAGGTAGCCTGATAGACAGCCATGACTATTTTATTTATATCTGGGCCATAGGGTCTGCTTGTCTCTGTAGCAACTACTTGGAAAAATGAGAATAAAGGAAGGAAGGAAGGAAGGAAGGAAGGAAGGAAGGAAGGAAGGAAGGAAGGAAAGGAGGGAGGGGAGGAAGGAAAAGGAAAGGAGAGAGGAAGGGATAGATTGGAAAAAGAAGGAAAGGAAAGGGAGGGAAGGAACAAGGAAGATATAATGAGAAGAGAAAAGAGAAAAGAAACAAGTTACGGACATAATTTCTTAATGAAGCTGCAACCAAAACCTCACCTCTTGGAATTGCTATCCCTTATGTAGAGTTTGCCTTAGTGTCTGTATAAACAATTACAACAATGTACCAGTAATTTTCCAGTTCATCATCAGGCTAAAAGAAGGAGAACAACAATTTGCTTTATGAAACATGGAGAAGGACTAATCTCTGCTATTACTGTCGGTGCAGGTTTATCAGCAAGACTTGGAGATAAGCCTACAGACATAAAGATTAGGAATCACATTTTCAAAGCTTTAATAACCCCCTAGTGGTATGCAACAAGCCACTGAATTAACTTGTCTTTGGATACTTATTTTGTATGCATCACTGGCTAGGTCTAGGTACAGAGCAAAAACTAAAAGATCTGGGGAAAGAAAAGAAAAAAGAACCAGACACATAGGGACAAATGTTATAGGATTCCACTTACATGAGGCACCTAGAATAGTCAAACTTCTAGAGAGAAAGTAGAATGGTGGTTGCCAGGGGCTGGGGAAGAGGGGAATGGGCAGTTACTGTTTAATGCATACAGTTTCAGCGGACAATGTAAATGTACTTAATAGAACTGAACTGGTTAAAATGGTACATGTATTACACACACACACACACACACACACACACATTTTTTAGTGGGGAAAAAAAGCCAGTTCTTACCTAGTGAACTCACATTTCTTCCATCTCTAACTCTAAAATGCAAAGGAAAACAAAGGGAATTGGCTTTCCCCTCTCTTTTTTTCCCACAGTAAAAGGCAATACTTTCAGCTCTTCTGAAGGCTGATGCAGCCTCTGGATATACCCTCTACATTGAGATTAAAGGGGAATAAATGGAATTAAGGTATCTTCAACACCAGCCAGTGCTGACTACTGAGGATGAGTAAGTGCCTACCATAAACAAAAGTGGATCAACCCTCTCACCGAAACAGTTAAGTATTTATAGTATAAATACTTACTAAGCATCTGTTAGATGCCAGGTTCTGTTCTAGGTCCTGAGGATATAGCAGTGAACAAAACAGATACATTTTATGGAACTTAGATCCTAGTATTAAACACTTTAAAGTTCAAATAAATACAGACTATGCTATGCTTTCTAACTTTTGCCTTTGATTTTCTTCTTCTTTTTCTGTTGGGGGAAAAGGATACCACCTGACTCTTAGAGAATCTTACAAGCAAAGAGCAAAGTCTGTATATTCAAACCAATATTTGGGGAAAAAGTTTTAAAAGCACCTCAACAAAATCAGACAGAGAGGGTGACGACGGCTTTTGTGAAAGGCCTGGCATTGTGAAAGCAATTTCTGATAAAACCAGGACATCTGTTTATCCTCGCTGAAAGCTGGTCATCTCTAAGGAGCTATGTAGTATGTGCAAAACAAATCAGGTCTAATCAAGGATTCCACAGTTAAGATCATTTCAATGTGGTATTAGTCTAGCTTTTTCCCGAGATACACAGTTTTATATGGAAGATAGCTTTCCTGCTCGATACAATCAAATCAAGTTATTTACCTTTCAAAGATGATTTGCAGATTTAATCTCTACAAGATACTAAAAATATAGGGCAGAGAATTAAAAATTCAATGGGACTCAAGTTTCTACCTATCAATGCATAGTAGCAGAAGGTTGGTAGGTGGCTAGCAAATACTTTATTTCTTCTTTTTCCTACGGAATATAGGTCAAATTCTACTAAAACAACAAGTACCATCACAGTGAAAACCTAGGTATAACAAAAATATTTTAAATACTTGAAGATGCCCCACCTGTTACTCAATTTAACACAACCATCTTTTGTTCAATATAATAATGAATACAATGAATTTTAAAACAAAAGAATCAGAATCCCTGGAGCATAACAACTGTTGTGTATGCTCTTAAATTTTCATTTTTAAGGAAATATTTTAAATATTCTAAAACAGGCTGTCATATTATATTTGGAAAAAAGGAATTTTTTTTAAAGATTTTATTTATTTAAGAGAGAGAGAGAGACAGCCAGCGAAAGAGGGAACACAAGCAGGGGGAGTGGGAGAGAAAGAAGCAGACTCCCAGCAGAAGAGCCTGACATGGGGCTCGATCCCAGAACTCCGGGATCATGCCCTGAGCCGAAGGCAGACGCTTAACGACTGAGCCACTCAGGCGCCCCAGGAATTTTTTTTTTAAGATTTTATTTGGGGTGCCTGGGTGGCTCAGTCAGTCAAAGCATCTGCATTTGGCTCAGGTCATGATCCCAGGGTCCTGGGATCGAGCCCCACATCATGATCCCTGCTCAGAGGGAAGCCTGCTTCTCCATCTTCCTCTCCCTCTATGTACTCTATCTCTCTCTCTCAAATAAAAAGATTTTATTTATTTGAGAGAGAAAGTGCACGCACAGCATGTAAGCACATGAGCAGGAGAGAGGCAGAGGGAGAGAGAGAGAGAGAGGGAGAGGGAGAGAGAGAGAGAGAAGCAGACACCCCACTGATCAGGGAGCCCAACCAGGCTCAATCCCAATACCCTGAGATCATGACCTGAGTTGAAGGCAGACACTTAACTGACTGAGCCACCCAGGTGCCCCAGGAACTTTTTCTTTATGGAAAAAATCCTCAATTTTATTGAGGAATAATTTATATTCAATAAACTGTATCAGGATGTTTTAAGTGTGTGTGTGTGTGTGTGTAATTAATATAATTAATGTATTTCGGGCACCAAACTAAAATAAAGGGGTTCCCAAGGCCTACCTCGCAGTAAGAGCTACGGGGTGTTGTACTGAACGTTAAAAAGCCAACTGATATGGCTTAGAGGTCAGCCAATATTCAAAGCAACATACAAGTTCTATCCATTTAAGGGTCCCTGGGTAGCCCAGTTGGTTAAGCCATCTGCCTTCGGCTCAGGTCATGATCTCAGGGTCCTGGGATCGAGTCCCGCATCAGGCTCTCTGCTCAGTTCCTTCTAGAATCAGAGACCTAAAAAGACCATTAAGATAAATTCAGTAGAGGGGTGCCTGGGTGGCTCAGTTGGTTAAGTGACTAACTCTTGATATCAGCTCAGGTCTTGATCTCAGGGTCGTGAGTTCAAGCTCTGTGTTGAGCTCCATGCCCACCGTGGAGCCTACTTATAAAATAAATAATAGATAGATAGAGCAGAAAGGCCTGGAGGATGGCAGGAAGTCGGGCTTAGGCATTACCTAGGTTCCAAGATCTCTCTACCAAGCTGATCTTTGAAGTTCTATTTGTTCAGTCTTTCACACATAGTTGCGAGTTATCTTCACCTCATCTACAGAGAACTAAAAATTACTCCCCTCGTTAGGTATCTTCAAAGACTAAACTAACATTAGGGGGGGAAATCATTTTTGAAAGGAAAAAATTTCACCTGTAACCAGAAGATCTCAACCAGTTGATCCAAGCATCAACTTTATGTATACCATAAAAATGAATAGTAGCTAAGATCAAAAGATCTTCTTTTTGGGGCGCCTGGGTGGCTCAGTCGGTTGAGCGTCTGCCTTCGGCTCAGGTCATGATCCCAGAGTCCTGGGACTGAGCCCCACATCAGGCTCCTTGCTCAGTGGGGAGTCTGCTTCTCCCTCTCCTTCTGCCCCTCTCTCTGTTTGTGTGTTTTCTCTCTCAAATAAATAAAATCTTAAAAAAAAAAAAAGATCTTCTTTTCTAGGCAAATTCAGTTTTACACACACACACACACACACACACACACACACACACAGAAAACAAAATAACAAAAAACTCTACCTAAAAGTGATTTTGATAGTTGAATTATACCTAAAACAGAATGGGCTGTTCTATGTTTTAGTTTCAGAGCTGTAAGGTGTCACATAGGTGACAAGAGATAATTCAGGCTGATGCATCAAAGTTCAACACTCAAGCCCCTGCACCTTTCCGCAATAAAAACAACAGGCAACTCCCAACATCTTCCCCATATCCTCTTCTTGGTCACTTTACAAATAGAATCACATTCCAAAATGCATTTACACATGTGTTGTTCGGAACATGGAACATTTTCCCATAGAAACAAAGTTATAAAGAGATTAAAAATACCTAGGTAAACCCCAAAACCTCAGTTGATTTACAATCTTACAAAACCTAGTTACCCTTTATAATTTTGTTTCTGAAGGAAAAGATGTTACAATTTCTAGTCAGGGATACAATCAGGGATATAATCCCTCTACCCCTGTCTGTTCTCCATCCCAGCTGCCACACAGCACAGACGGGGCTCCTAAAGAGAAGGGCTTCCAGGAGGTAGATAATGCTTCACCCATACCTCAGTGCAGCAGTTTTGTTTTGTTTAAGATTTATTTGCTTGAGAGAGAGAGAGAAAGAACGCAGGAGGGAAGAGCAGAGGGAGAAGGAGAGAGAGAATCCCAAGCAGACTCTCCGATGAGTGTAGAGCCTGATGTGGGGCTTGATGCCACGATCCTGAGATCATGACCTGAGCCGAAATCAGGAGTTGGACACTTAACCGACTGCACGACCCAGGCCCCCCAGTGCAACAGTTTTTTCAAAAAGGAAGTGCATCTGTGTATGTGTACTTTGGGGTGGGGGTATGGTGGGAAATTTTAGGGGTATCATCTTCTTTAGGTAAGAGTAGCTTTGGCTCCCTTATAGAGCAATGGCTTCAATTCCCAGAGGGCAAGAGGCCCTATTTGTATTTGAGTTATTTGCAGGCTAGATGTTAAAAGTAGGAGACCAGCCTGTACTTCATTTCTTTAGAACTAGGTCTGTAACTGCACTGTTCAAAATGACAGCCACTAGCCACGTGTGCTATTGGTACTTGAAATGTGGCGAGTAGACGGAGGAAGTGAATTTATTATTTTATTTTAATAAACTTAAAGGTAAACTTAAAAACTGATGCTCGATTTAGTTATTGGAAAACTTTCAAGTATGTTGGGGACGACTTGGGTAGGTGAATCTACTTCATCAACTGAAAGTCTTATGAAATCTGAACAGTTTGTGTATATATTTTTTATCCAGTTCATACATTTCTGATGAAAATTTTGCATCCAAATTGAGATATAAGTACAAAATACACACCAGATTTCGAAGACATGGCACAGAAAAAGGAATGTAAAATATCTCAATAATAGTTTTTATACTGATTACATGCTGAAATGACAGTATTTTGAATATACTGGGTTAAAGAAAATATATTACTAAAATTGATTTCACTGATTTTCTTTGCTTTTTTAAAGGTAGCTACTAGTTATACGTGTTGCAAGTATCTTCTCAGTAGCTTGCTTTTTTTTTTTTTTTTTAAGATTTTATTTATTTATTCGACAGAGATAGAGACAGCCAGCGAGAGAGGGAACACAAGCAGGGGGAGTGGGAGAGGAAGAAGCAGGCTCGTAGCGGAGGAGCCTGATGTGGGGCCCGATCCCGTAACGTCAGGATCACGCCCTGAGCCGAAGGCTTAACTGCTGTGCCGCCCAGGTGCCCCAGTAGCTTGCTTTTTTATTCTTTGGTGGTTTTGATGAACAGAAGTTCTTCATTTCAATAAAGTTCAATGTATTAAAAAAATTAAGGCAGCTACTAGAAAATTGCATTTATATTTGTACTGGACAGTGCTTATTCATAACATAAATATTTCACATATCCCTATATAACTCCTGTGTACAGTTTAATAGTTCATATATGCCTTATCTGTAACATGTATAACTCTCCTTCTCTTTTGGTTAGAAGAACATTTTGAAAGCAATCCTAAGCTTTTAAATTAAATTTTAAAAAATAAAGTTTCACTACATTTACTGAAATGTCAGAATGAAATTACACTATTGGAATTGAAAGATTATTGTTTTTAATAATTACTACTCTATTACTATTTCTATAGGAACACATGTTTAAGACTAAATCTAGTGTATCTTTAATGGAACTACTGGTGATTATCTACCATCTGCTCAAAAAACGTGAAATTCATTTTGAGTCAGATTAAAAATCTATCCTGATGCATATTTCAGAGGCAGTCCACGAAAATTCTCACCTCTCTGACTTACTCTCTGGAAAAATTGTAATGATCCAAATAAAATGTCCAATAATTAAAACAATGGGGTATATTCAGAGACACACTCGTCTCTGGAACAGAACAGAGAAGCAGTGGGTCTGAACAGATATGAGGACTTGGAATATATGCTAAACATGTACTTTATTAGTAGAGAAGGAGGGAGCTGGTGGGAAACGGTGGATTTGCTGCTGTTGTTGTTTTGATAACTGGCTCACCATTTGGAACTGATTTAGGTTAAAACTGTTAATACATGTGAAACATTTAGCTCAATACTTGGCACATAGTGAGTGATCAATAAATAGTATTATTTTCATCAGAACAAAAAGTTACATTCCCACCTCACTTCTTACATAGAAATAGATTCCAGATGGATGGAGAACTTAATGCAAAAAAAAACAACCACAAAATATCCTAAAAGAAAATACAAATGAAAATTTTATAATCTTTGGGTAGAAATGGTTTTTCTAAGCATGTCTTAATAGCCAGACCAGAGAAGAAAAGATTATTAAATTAGACAACATAAAAATTTAACATTTTGTACTGCAAAAAATACTACACAAAATTGAAAGACAAGAAAAGAGAAAAAACTGGGAGGAAATTACTTGTAATATGTAAGACAGAAAGATCTTTGGGAAAACTCAAACAGCTATATAGAAAAAAGGCTAATTATATAAAAGGGCAAATGAAAAAAAAAGAAACAAAATGGCCAATGAACATGTGAAGCACTAACTTGCTAGAAATCAAAGAAATATAAATATGAGAGACTAGCAAAGACATAAAGGTTATCAATACTCAGTTACGGAAGATATGGGGAAATGCCATCCCCATCATACACTAGTTTTTGGTAGGCATGTTGACTGGGGTGGTCTTTTTGGAGGGTGCACTATCTATGCAAATTGCTCAGCAACTCTACTTCTAGAACTTACATTAAGAGGATGGTCCAGTAATTGCAAAAAAAGCCCACTCAACCTAAGAATCTGCACCACAGTGTTGTTTATAAAAGAGAAAAACTGGAAACAACTTAAATATCCATTAATAGATATTAGTGGATTAACTAAATTATGCTAGGGCTATGCAATGAAATACAGACCTTAAGACTACTGAAGTAGAATGATATTTATTGAGGTCCTGGGAGAGGGTAGGATAAGTCCTTGCTGAGCCCCCAGGTGACAAGATCAGACTAGAGGTTTTTAAACAAGCCCACATTTTGTAAATTTGGATCACTTTATCTCTTCTCCATATGCCTCCACCTCCACTACCTGCATTAATGGAGGGCAGGTTGTTTATATCAGGGGTTTGTGACCTGAGTCCACAGACCTCTTGAAATGTATGCAAAATTTTATGTGTATGTGTATTTTACTGGGAAGAGAGTCAATGGTTTCATTAGAGTCTCAAAAGGTCCCCTAATACTCAAATGGTTAAGAACCACTGGCAAATATAGTCTAATGGGGCAAGTTGTTGTCTAATTTTGCCTTAAAAAGTATATGTGATTATACAGCCCATTCATTCAGCAGTCAACAAATATTTACCAAGTCTTACCTTGATTGGTAGCCCAATTACTGGAAAATTTTGAAATAAATTTCTCTACTCACTTTGGAAGTATTTTTAAATACACATACATACACGACCCCAAAAAGCCCTCTGGCAGCTAAGAAACAAAAAGCACATTAAAGAGTTTCAAACAAAACTATAATGTTAACTTTTGAAAGAAGTAATTTTTTTTATCGTCTTTTGAATGTTACATGTATTTGAGCTCCTTTAAAGAGATAACCTTAAGCTTTATATACTTAGGAAAGACTTATCTTTGTGAGAATAACCAAGTTCTCCAAAACCAGATAAAGACTAGAACACAATAAAGTAACTAGTTCTAAATTAAGAAGGCAATAAATCATTTTATATCTTAATTTAAAAATATATAATTTACTGATGCCATGTTATAAATATATGATGTAAAAACTGAGGCCCCAAATTTATATAATTTTTTTAATATCTCATAGTTTGGTAAATATGATTCATATATATAAAAGAAGAAAGGGGAGGGGCCCCTGGGTGGCTCAGTAGGTTGACCATCTGACTTTATTCAGCTCAGGTCACAATCTCAGGGTCCTCAGATGGAGACCCACATTGGGCTCCCCGCTCAGCTGGGGTCTGCTTGTCCCTCTGTCCCTTCCCCTGCTCGTACTCACTCTCTTTCAAACAAATAAATAAAATCTTTAAAAAAGAAGAAGAAGAAAGGGGATTATTCTAACTGGTCATAATAATATCATAGTGATAAAACAGATCAGAGAGAAAATCAGCAATGATAAATACACTAAAGTCAAAGGAAAACATAATTTTGGATTAAATGAGATTGATCACATTTTCAGGAGGCAGAGAAGGTAAGAAGTAATAAGCAAAAAAGAACCAGAAAATCAACAGGATTTATTTATGAAGGCATACTGGGCAATATATGTTTATGGTTTTATCTTTAATACATGAAAATATTTATTCATCTTTCTACATCTGAATTAACTACTTACGGATTTAGGTTTACAAAACACTAAAAAGTACTATATGATTTCTCTTATGTTTTAATATTCTCAAAATTTACTTAAAATTCTGTTACAGCAAATTCCATTACAACAAATTACAAGGCACAATCCAGGTTAAGGAAGATTTTTACCGAGCTGAATTTTACATAAAATAAGTAGGCCTCGAGGCACCGGGCTGGCCCAGTCGGAAAAGCGGAAAAGCGTACAACTCTTGAACTTGGGGTTGTGAGTTCAAGCCCCACATTGGGTGTAGAGATTACTTTAAAAAAAATCTTGGGACACCTGGGTGGCTCAGTTGGTTAAGTGTCTGACTTTGGCTCAGGTCATGATCTCCAGATCCTGGGATAGAGCCCCAAGTCTGGCTCCCTGCTCAGCAGGGAGTCTGGTTCTCTCTCTCCCTCTGCCTCTCCCCCTGCTTGTGCTCTGTCTCCCTCTCTCTCTCTCTCAAATAAATAAATAAAATCCTTAAAAAAAATAAAAATAAAGTAAGTAGGTCTTCTGCTGGACTCAAATATATATATATATATATTTTTTTTTTTATTTATTTGTGTATGTGCCCTATATACACATATATATATTTTTTTTTAAGATGTAATTTTATTTGCTGCAAAAGTGCTAAGACCTAAATACTTGTACTCCAGAATTCTCCTAAAACATCAACTTGTAATTTATTTTCATTTTTCTTCTTTAAACTTCTTAAAATGTGAAAAGGCTTTTGAACACTAAATCTAGTTATAAAGAAACTATTTAATATGAATTTAATTAAGGCAGAACACAAGTCTCTTGTATTAGCAATGACATACACCCAAGAGAAAGTATCTTTCACTAGAGATTTCCTTTACCAGATAGTCCCAAATGAATACAATAAACATTTAAAGATGTCATTAAGCATGACTAATGGAATTACAAGGAAAAAAAATCCATAAACCTAGCAATCTTTGTAGGTATCATCATGAAAGAGAAAGCAGTACAAAAGCAAATACACAAAACACAATGAAATAATACAATGTTCACAGGGTTACCAGAAATAACTAGACCGATTTTTTTTCAAAAGTTGTAAAAAAATGGGGCGCCTGGGTGGCTGGGTCGTTAAGCGTCTGCCTTCGGCCCAGGGCATGATCCCAGAGTCCTGGGATCGAGTCCCACATCAGGGTTCTCCGCTGGGAGCCTGCTTCTTCATCTCCCACTCCCCCTGCTGTGTTCCCTCTCTCACTGGCTGCCTCTCTCTCTGTCAAATAAATAAATAAAATCTTTACAAAAAAAAAAAAGTTGGAAAAAAACGAACACACATCTTCAATATGAAATGAATGGTAATTTAGCAGGGCACATACACAAATAAAGCAATATTTGTATTTATAAATATTACATTTATTTATAATTTATATATTTATAAATATTGCATATAATTATAAATATTTATTATATTTATAAATATTACATTTATAAAACAATATAATTCATTATCAGCTTATTTATTAAAAAATGGACCATTCCACCAAGTACAGGAAATAACTCAGTCCTCAAGTTCAGATTATGTTAATTCTGAAAACGTTAAATATAATTAGAATAGTTTTAATATAGTTCTTCAACAAAAGATGCCATAAACCATACCAAATAAATATACTATGCCAAATATTTAACACAAACATCACAAACTACTCATTTTCTTCTCCTAAAAACGAAATACTAACTGAAAATAAAAACCAGTTTCTCATTCTAAATCAACACACAAAAGTCATTTTAAAAATAACTTTCCCCAGGGGCGCCTGGGTGGCACAGCGGTTAAGCGTCTGCCTTCGGCTCAGGGCGTGATCCCGGCGTTATGGGATCGAGCCCCACATCAGGCTCCTCCACTATGAGCCTGCTTCTTCCTCTCCCACTCCCCCTGCTTGTGTTCTCTCTCTCGCTGGCTGTCTCTATCTCTGTCGAATAAATAAATAAAATCTTTGAAAAAAAAAAAACTTTCCCCCACTTTATTTTTTACTGAGATATACCTGACATAAAAAGGTGGTGTAAAATTAAGGTATACAATGTAGTAATTTCATATATATCTTAAAATGTTTACCATATTAGGTTGGTTAATGCATCCATCACTTCACATAGTTACAATCTGTGTGTGTGCCTGTGGTGGGGAGAACCTTTAAGACCTACTCTCTTAGCAACTTTAAAATACACAATACATTAACTGTAGTCACCACGCTGTATATTACATACCCAGAACTTACTCATCTGATAACTGGAAGTTTGTACCTTTGGCCACCTTCACACAGTCCTCTACCCCCTGCCTTTGGCAACCACCAATCTGCTGGGTTTTGTTTTTTTGTTCTAATGAGTTCGGTTTTTTAAGATTCTACGTATCAGTGAGATCGTACAGCATTCGTCTTTCTCTGACTTATTTCATGCTCTAGATTTAGCATAATGCTCTAGATTCATCCTGTTGTCATGAATGACAAGATTTCCTTCTTTTTTATGGCTAAATAATACTCTGTTATACCTATCTCTCTCATATTTTCTTTATCCATTCATTAAATATTTTTTCTTGATTTCAAAGTATTCCGTTTATCACTACCTGATTACAGAAAAGTGAAGACACTAGAGACCACGCATGCACGCACACACTGAGAATCCTATAGCTCAGAATATTTTTTCAATACCCATACTTTTTCCAAGCATGACTATATGTGATTGTTCTGCAATGTGCCTCTTCATTTAGTAATATATTGTAAACTTTACCTATGTCATTGAATATTGTTTTAGAACATGATTGAAATGGCTGAATAGTATTCCATTATGTAAGATATTTTTCAATTTAGCTAATTAATCCTCTAAGGCTGAACACTGAAGTTGTTTCCAACTGTTGCTATTTTAAATAACACTATGAGAAACATCCTTATATACAAATATACAAATCTTTGAACATATTTCAGATTATGTCATCTAAATAGAATTATTAGGTCAAAAGGTATACATACTTTTAAGGCTTTCAATACATGTATCAAACTGCCCTTCAAAAAAAAGCACCAATTTAGGGGCATCTGGGTGGCTCAGTTGGTTAAATGTCTGCCTTTGCCTCAGGTCATGATCTCAGGGTCCTGGGATCAGGTCCCTCATTGGGCTCCCTGCTCAGTGGGAAGTCTGCTTCTGCCTCTCCCCAGCTCATGCTTGGTCCCCCCCCCCCAAATAAATAAAATCTTTTTTTAAAAAAACCACCAATTTACATCTGACCAATGAATATGAAGGTGCCAGTTTCCCCACATTCCTAAGCAACACTGTTCTTACTTTTTCAATATTTTTAGTTTTATAAATCTGTTAGCAGGAAAAATTACATCTTTTTTTTTTTTTATTTCTTGATTTCTAGTGCAGTTGAACATAATTTTGTATGATTATTGAGCATTTGTAATTCTTTTGTTCATTTTCCCTTTGGGAGGCCACTTTTTTCCTATTTTTGGTATATATTCTTTATATATTAATATTAACGCATAACCTGGGGCGCCTGGGTGGCTCAGTCGATTGAGCATCAGATTCTTGGTTTCGGCTCAGTCATAATCTCGGGGTCGTGGGATCAAGCCCTGAGTCCAGCTCTACTTGTCCCTCTCCCTAAGTTCCTCACCTTGCTTGAGCTCACCCTCTCTAAATAAATAAATAAATAAATAAATAAATAAATAAATAAATAAAATCTTTATTAAAAACAATAATAATATTAATGTATAAACTTTTGTCATATGTATTTACAAAGTTTTTCTTATTTTCTCATTTATCTTCTGCTTCTGGCATTTTTTTGGCATAAGGAAATTGTTAGTATTTATGCACTTACGTGTATTTTTTTCTTTTATGAGTTATTCCATAAAAGCCACTGGTTGGTTTTTCTTATGTTTGCCTTGTTCAAATTTACCAACAGAACTGTAACGTAATGCAAAGTTCTTTCCAAACTAGATCTCTCACATTTGGGTAACAGAAATTCAAAACCATAAATTTTGACAATGTCACATTTCTAGGACATAATTTAAAATGTGTGCTTAAGGGATGCCTGGGTGGCTCAGTCGTTTAAGCGTCTGCCTTCGGCTAAGGTCATGATCCCAGGGGCCTGGTCAGGATCCCAGGGGCCTGGGATCGAGTCCCACGTCGGACTCCTTGCCCCACGGGGAGCCTGCTTCTGCCTCTGCCCCCTGCTCATCTCTCTCTCTCTCAAATGAATAAATAAAATCTTTTTTAAAAAATGTGTGCTTAAGGTAATAACTTAAGGACTCATTCCTTTAAAATTATGTGCTCTGCTCTGGTATTGCGAAATCAAGGAATCCTGCTTCATCACCAACTCAGCATGTTAATTGCAGCCATGCCATTCAGGAAGCCAAATATTTTCTATTTTGTTTTGATACCTTCAACAGTTAAGGAGGAAGATAAATCTATACAGATTACAATGAATTCAGTATTTTTACCTGATATTTAAACTCATTACAAAATAAACTTACCTTTAAAATATGCTTAGGATATGTTCAGGGTTTCCATATATCGTTACATAATTCAAACAGTAACAACAACACAAAGAGAAGGAATATGTGCATTGCATCTCTATGTATTAGGCCTTCCACACCTTTAGAGTAAGGCTCTATAATGTCCAGTTCTCACTATAACTCTCCCTCACTTTCTACCAGAAACAGATCACAAATTGTAAAAACATAAACCTGCAGGGTGGACTGTTTCATTTTGTAAAGAGCTGTATATTTCTGTAGATCTCTAGTTTGTTATTTTTCTCAAGCCTAAAAGATTATCAAAATATTTCAGAAACATGAAGCAAAACAAAAACATAGAATTAACATTATTTCTGAGAAAATGGTTTATCTAGTTAAACTACAAATGACTATCTTGTAGAATGCTGTAGGACAAAGCTGATAAATTCCATTTTCTAGTACTTTAACAGATTAAGGGCTCAACAGTTTCTATTTATAAATGCTACAATGGCATTTGTGAATATAGCTTATTTAAAACATTTTCTGCAGGTTGAATTAAGTCCCATTCTTTATAAAAACGTAATGATCTGCCACAGGTTATAGGCTCTGAATTTTAGACAACACAAAATAATTTCTCATAAACTTTCTAATTTACTCTCACCTAAAGGCTGGAAAACCCCACTGAACGCTTTTTAAAACTCATCAGACGTAGAAAAAAAAAAACAGCTTTAATTGTAGGATCTCACTGACACAAACATAAGGAAATTCTGAGTTATAGATATTTCACATTAAGCTTTTTCCACTGACATTGTAACTTCTGTCAACATTCAAAGAAAATTCAACCCTGGTCAAAGGTGACAGTTTGACAATCCTGGAAGACAACATCCTCTGTTTATTTGAACAAGTTTATACTCTCTGCTCAGGGAATTGAAGTTTCTCTCCTCCCTAACTTGATCTCTCAAATTCAGATCACTACACTTTAGGGTAGTGAATTCTGTCTCCAAGATTTAACTTCACAATCTACCTCCAAGGAAAAATGCTGAGACCATCACATATAAAAAGGAATAAATTTCTGAGACTAGTTTCTAATGGCCTTTGCATAGCTCTAACCACACAATAATTGCTTCAGTTGCCTTAAAAATTAACCCCCCAAATTAAAATTCTTAAATCCTTCTATCTCAGAAATCACAATTAGTCACACTGAAAAGCTTCGATTAAATAAGAACAGGGCTACAAATCCCTTCAAAATAAAGTTGTAAATAAAATGAGCTGGATATTTGCTTTTCAGTGAACAAACACGTGTTATGTGCTAAATTGGCCTCAATGATCCTTTTGTTTGTAAAGAGAGGCCAAGGAGATGGCTTAGAGCCCTTCTCCTATGATGTATATGGTAATGGTAGTGGCAGAACAACAACGGACAATTTATAGTTAGAATTAAGACCTTGTCTGTTTTAACATATTTTCCACCAGGATTATATACTTAGGTGGAAAAATACTTACCAGCACATTCACAAACTAAAAATTTCTAAATATGTATACATTTTTTTTCCATTAAAAATAAACAAGAGTCCATTTGGAAACACAAATAAAGAAATGTAAGCCTTAAAGAAACCAAATGTCTTACTGCAAAGTTGCAGTTGCCTGCTCTCTCTGGCAAGTGTGGTGGTTAGAAACAGCCTTCAGAATCAGCTTGGCCTGGGTCTGGATCCAGTCCTGCCATTATTACTAGCAACGTGACCTTGGACAAGTTACTTAACTTCTCTGTGGCCATTTCTTCATCTTTCATTTGAAAATAATACCCTCCCCTTTGAGGATCATGAGTTAAAATATGGCAAGAGCTTATAACTGTCTGCTTGGCACACTGTAAGTGGACAGTGTTAGGCATTATTTTTATTATCTTTCTACTTTTAGGCTTTGGACATAATTTGAAGTACTTTTTAGTTAATTTTCTGATCACTTTTTGAAAGATGGCATAATTATTATACAGATAACTAGTACATCTTCCCAGATGAGCTCATGGTAGGTAGAGCTATAGCCCAGAGTGAGAAATAGTTGTTTTTAATACAAATAATGGATGTGGCTGTTACTGGTAACTTTGGCTTGATTTCCCATATGCAAAAAAAAATCCCCTACCAGGGGAAAACAAGCAGTATTAGAAAATACTTGGGTTTGTCCTATTATCATTACAGGGTAAAGCCAAATTCACTTTACTAGCCTGATGGGCATTGAAAATATTAGTCATCAAATTAATCCCAACAAATAACAATAATTCATTGGCTCATTGATGTATTTCCCCTTGTCTTCCCCAACCTTTCTCTAGTCAGAAAGGAAAGTTTTCATATTTTCTGAGAATCTCATTGCTGCTCTCAAACCATACTCTATATCTTAGTATAATTAAAAAAATGAGTCAGCACAAACACCTCAAAAAACCAGCAGTACATTGAATGTGGAGGTATTTCTCTTCATAATAGAAATCCGGAAAACATTAAAAAAAAAAATGCGAAAAGCAATGGAAGAATAAATGGAGAGTGAGTGTTGGAGTAGATTTTGCAAGCTAGCTTCCAAAAGATAAATGTTCTTATCAATCAATATATGTATTTTTTTATCTTAATAGTAATATAATACATGGGAAATGGATGTAATTATTATGAATAAATCCAAGAAAGAAAAGATCCAGTATGTGACAAATTCTAACCTCTCCTTTACTGAATACTGGGGGGGAGGGCACTGGGAGGTCAAGACACTCTGTATTAAGCTCACCTACAAAGTGCGCTACGCAAAACCGTGCGGTATGCTAATGCAGTCCTGCCTTCACTAAGGTGGTCCCCGAGAATATTTAGGAGAGATAAAGTGCCCCTAAACTGCAAACATATTTGAATACCAATTTAATTAGGAGTCTATTTAGTCTTTATACTCCCTGGAATAAAGTCAGTTGAGGGTTGGGAAAAGGCCACTTGCTTTAATCGCAGAAACAATACTATATGTACTCCTTCCAAGAATATACTTCTCTTCAAGGCTCCACATAACTCATATTCCAATATTTATATTAAAGGTGACATACCACATAAAAATTATCTGGGAGGGTCAAAGAAGAGTTTTATGGCTCAGGGTGATTTCTCCTAAGTTCTACTACAATACCCTAAATTTGTCCTAGTTCTTGTTTAAATCCTCCATGACATTCTGTATGACTTAAGTGAGGTCAGTAAAACTGCTACAGTCACTACTTAATATGTGGGGTTCTAGATTATATAAGGCCAAAGCAACTCTTCTTTAAAACTTCGACGTTCAAGGCTCCTTATAATACATTTCAACTCTATCTTAGTGCTATACATTATCTAGGTACCTGGAAAGAGAGAGAGAGCAACAGCCCCAATCTTATGTTAACTGCAACTTTGTTGTTTTAAGAGTCCTTCTGAGGCTGCTACACCTTGAAGAGAGTTGGGAAAAGATTCAG
>NW_024424897.1:19812112-19846529 GCF_017311325.1 Ursus maritimus | reverse complement strand
TGCCCTGCCTTCCCAAGTGAGTATGCAGGCTGAGCTCAGTAAGGCTGTCATGAAACAGTACAACGGACAAAGATAAACCACATGACATCTGATGCTTCTCTTTATATGTTTAAAATAAAAATGTGACACTACAAGAAAGTTAACATGTGGACCTAATTTTGAAAATACAAACAGGAAGCACCCCCACCCCAATATTACCATTAAAAAAAAAAGGAAACCAAACCTCAAAGATACCTTCCAAGGAAGTCATGGGTGTGACCAAAACTAACAAAAGTAATAAATGTCATCTAAAACCCTGAAACCACCAAAAGTGAGGGTCTCAATCAACCAACTAAAAATCTAACACCTGTAAATTACTCCTCTCTTGGATTAGTAAAAATAGCATAGATTTATATACATAAAATCTTCTCCAAACTGGCTTAAGTTTTTCAGTAACAAAGGATCATCATTAACAAGAGAGGATCCAATGTCAATATTCTACTTAAAATAAGGACACAATAATTAAAAACGAATACAATTTTTAAAAAAAGTTTTTATCACTGTGATGCTCATGATTTAAATGTACAAAAAACAGCATGATCAATGGAAACTAGATTGTTAAATGTGACTTTCTTATTCCCAGAAATAAGCATAAGACTGTTGTGTTTCCCACATTGCAGGGGAAACAATACTTCCGATTTTAGAACACTTCTATTAACAAGCTAAGATTTAAAGAAAAACATTTTTTTCCTTTAAGCACTACACAAAATTGGGGACGCTGATACTTTAGAGCTAACTTTTCAACATTATTTTTATTAAGTTCCGGAGTCAAAGTATTCTGACACTTTACTACGCAGTAAAGGGATATTGGTCTCCCGAAGAGCTCAGTAACCTGGAATTGTCAGGTAACTTTTTAGAAGAATAAGTTTCAGGGGCGCCTGGGTGGCGCAGCGGTTAAGCGTCTGCCTTCGGCTCAGGGCGTGATCCCGGCGATCTGGGATCGACCCCCACATCAGGCTCTTCTGCTATGAGCCTGCTTCTTCCTCTCCCACTCCCCCTGCTTGTGTTCCCTCTCTCGCTGGCTGTCTCTATCTCTGTCGAATAAATAAATAAAATCTTAAAAAAAAAAAAAAGAAGAAGAAGTTTCAAATACTCAAGACAAATTAATAAAAACTGGATTTTTTTTTTTTTTTTTTTTTGCTTCCTTTGTAGGAATAATGTGGTAATCGACACTCTAAAAGGGGGGGAAATCTCACTGGTAGTTAGGACATCCAGAAATCTCTGAATACTTCTGAGATACACACGTTTACAGGGCGCTAGAACAGTTAAGCTTCCTTTGATTCTACCTTCAACCTGCAATCCAATCTTGCATGTGTTATCTACCTATTTACATCATCTTCCCTTTGTAAGAATACCTCTATCACCTACCTGCACAAAAACAAGCCAAATGAACCACCACAAGCGCATAAATATAAACCTAACACAAATCACAAATAATTTGAATACTAACACTAATAAAACTTGAGAAACTTGACATAAGTATCAAAAGAGCAATAAATGGCACCCTTTACTAGTCTTGATGTGGTTTCTGTATATGTAAATAGCACTTAAAAAAAATCAATTGAGAGCCAGAAAATGAAGATGAAATGAGAAGTTGGGGCACAATAGGAAGTGCTGACCAAAATATTTATGTTGTAACACTCCAAACAATGATAGCACTTCCCCCCCCTTCTATCACATACATCATGAAGTTCCCATGGAAGAAATATATCCACCTTAAATTTCTTAACACAATCCATCTTAATATCCTGTTGGCAAAAACATGAATGCTGTAAAGGCCAGGACAAGGGAGAAGGCGGGATAATTTATGGAGTTGGGTATACAGCAAAGATTTTATGTAGTTCAGCTCCAAGTTATGCAATAACCAAACTGCTAGTGATAGAAATCAACTTTTTTTTTTCTGAGGTTTCGCTTTTTTGAAAAAAGATCTCTCCATTCCTTCCCTGTGTCTCAACCAGGTGCTTGAAATTTTCATTTTCCAGAAGGCTATGGAAAACAGATGCCACTTACCTGACCAAAGGTGTGGTGTTTTAATTAAACATGACAGATGTCACAATTTGTCACGTAGTAAATTTTTCTTAAAATCGGCAGCCCCTTCTCCCATTTACAACAACAATAATCTTCCATGAGATGAAAATTGGTACCAAAACAAACAAAAAACCCAAAGCCTTGATAAAAAGTCAATCAACAGGATTCCACCATTTGAAATGATCAGAACCAATCCCACGTTCATGGTGTTACAAAATAAAATTAGAAAAACGTGAAAGCTACACGAAATAAAATACATCCTCTTCTGCTAGCCAATAAATACAATATAAACAAATGAATAACAGAAGAATGTTGAGGAAAGAGGCAAAGTTATATTATCTTCATTGAACAATAACAAAATTATTTGAGATAATATACACAACAGCTGAAAGCTTATTATGGCCCAGGCGGCTATCCAACCAGTTTGGAAACCTAAGATACCAGTGGATGATCAACACCATTTGAAGACAGAAAAAAGGACATAAACCTCAGTTTAATAATTTGGTGACACACTAGTCCTTGCAAGGGGCATTCCCCGAAGACATTCCAGAGACAATTAACGGAATTTATATTTAGGCAAATATCTACTGCTCCACAGCACAGAGCACTGACCCGAGAGCCCTCAGACGGACATTTCAGTCTTAGAACGACTGAACGGCTGTGTGAACTGAGCAGGCCACTTACTCCATCTACCTGGGGCCTCAGTTTCCTCATTTGCACAGTAAGAGAATGTAACATAATCCCGGGGTCCTTTCCAGCTCCAACATTCTATGACCCACTTTTAGTACTGTTTATCTGAATCAAAGGTCTCACAGGATCATGGGGGGGGGGGGACAAGAAGAAAAAGAACTGGGAAGGATCACTATCTCCTTTTGCCTTTCGCATTCTTGCGGTTTTCATTAATCCCACCTTCCTAAAAGCTGGCACTTGTTTTTCTTCTTTGCCTTTTCCATCACTGCTAGCTACAAGTGTCTGCAAACGCCTCTTGCTCCACACAAGTTCTTTCCTCTTTGATCAGCCTGACCATCTTGCCAGATTCCTTTAGCCTCAGACCGGCTTTTGTGACACCACGACTTGCCTTCCGACTCTCCATATCTACCCCCAACACCAGGAGCACTTTTTTTTTACTATTTATCCCCGGCTAGCAAAAAATAAAAAAAATAAAAAAATAAAGCACGCTGCATCCCACTGCCACACGCACCAGCCGGGGCCTGGCAGGTCCTGATGTGGGATCCCGCACCCCAAAGCCATATCGAAATGTTCGTATTTGTTGTCTTGACTCCATATAAGGCACTGTTCCTTGAGGCTTGCCTAACACCCCCCACCCCACCGGGCACCCCCGGGCTCATCCCACCCCGGGAGTCACAGATCCCTCTTTTGAAAAAGGAGGAAAAGCAAGGACACGCCAGGGGCTACTCGGCACTGCAACCCGGAGGTGTGAGGTGGCCGACAGCAGCCCCCTCCGCTGGCAGGGGTCGGCGCCGGGGCCCTCACACGCCCACCCCGACACACGCGCCAGCACGGTCCCCACACTCTCCACCCTCCGCCCGCCACCGCCTCGGCACGACGCCCCTCGCGCGCCCCCAGCGCCCTCGCCCCCGGCCCCCAGCGCGCAGCCACCGCGGCCGCCTCCCGGCCCGGGGAGCGATGGCGGCGGCGCGGCCCTGCCGGGCTTCTGGGCGGCCGGGGCGCGGGGCCCCGCCCGGGCGGGCTCCCCGGCCTCTTTCCCCTGCCCCGAGCCCAGGGCTCGCCCCGCAGCTCCTACCTCGCTCGGCCCCTAGGGCGCCAGCCGCTGCCGCCCGCCCGCTCGCTCCCTCCCTCGGCCGGGCCGCCGCGCGTAGTCGCCTGCGCAGGGTCCCCGCCCGGGGTGACGGCTCCGGCCGCCGAGTCTCCTCACGCCGGGTCCCGCGGGGGCGCGCGCGCCGCTCGCGCACCGAAGCCCGAGCGCGCCCCGCGGCGGCGCGCGCCGCTTCCTGGTTCCGCCCGGCGCGCGCTCGTGAGCCCCGTGGTCCTTCGCACCCCGTCCGCGGCCGCCCGGGTAGGGACCCGGAACCCCCCGGCGCGCACGGGGGCGGGGGGGAGGGTCGGGCGCCGCGCACAGCCCCTTGTCGCCGGGGCGAATGGCGTCCCCTCTCGGCTCCCGAGCCGGGTCCCACGGGGCCACGAGCACATGCTGCTTTGTTTGGGTCGGCTCGACCACCGCGAGTAGGCTCGTGCCAGACTGTTGTGGTCGCGTTGATTGGCCCCCCTCCGTGGCCCGCCACCCGCCCTTCCCCCGGGCTGAGGCCCGCGTTCCGGGTCCTGTCCCTCCCAGGCCCGGGTCAGAAGTCCACCGCTGCCCCATCAATAATTATCCCGGGTTTGCTCCCTGGAGGGCGTTTCAGCCAGGACTGCCGCTTACCACCCGGGCGGAAAGCCTGAATGGACACAGCAGGAGTTTACACTCGCCCAGGCCAACTGATTCGTCCACGATTCCAGAGTGAATCTGGGGGGCCTGGGGCAGGGGGCGTCTGACACCATTTCCCTCCCTGGGGACTTGCTGGCTCCCACCAGTCCGAGCTGCTGCGGGGAGGAACTGACTGCTCTGTTAAGAGAAGCAAGAATAAACACAAACACGGTCTCCTTTATAAGATCCAGGGGAAAAGGGGTTTCTGAGAGCCTTTTCCATGTAATGGGGAGGGGGTGTGGTGTCTGAGAAGGCAGTCTGAGTCACCCACTCTCCTCTGGCTACATCTCTGGAGCTGGCCAGCCGTTTCCCTGGCAACCCTCCAAGGGCCAGCACCAAAGCAAGGCATGTCAGATCTCCAGAAACCTAGATGCAGGGGCAGAAGGAGAAGGACCCCACACATACACACAGAGCTTCCCTTCCTTTCAGTCTGAAAATCTTCATGTCAAGAGATGACCAAGATCTGCAAGGCCCAAGTTCTCCCATGATCCTCCTGTGGCAGCTCTCTTCCCAGCAGCCTTCCCTTCACCTCTTGAATAACACCAACCACAAAGATCTTTGTGTCTGTAGCTGATCACAAAGTCCTTCTCCCCCACCCAGGCAACCGCGTCTATCCCACACTTTGGGCCAACACCTGGCACAGTGCTTTGCCCAGAGTGGGTACAGGGCACTTGGAGGCTAGAGCAGGAGGACAGGCTGGAGCAGGAAGCTGGACGGAAGCACCCGCTCTGAGCTCTGGCACCTCTCTGACAGTCACTGTGCAAGAGGTTTTGGCACGAGAGTACACCACATTTCTCCTTCTTGTAAGTTTTTCTCTCTGCACACATGCTGTTCCCTCTGCCTGGAAGGGCATCCTGCCCTCTAGATGTCTGCCCGTGGTCCGGGCAGTGAGAACCTTCCTCTCCGTTTCCTACCACATCATGTTCATGCCTCTATGATGGCACCTCTTATGTCAAAGGACAGTTTCTTGTGTACACGGCTCTCGACCCCTGACAGCACGCAATGTCCCATTTACCTTTGAATTACCAAATTTACCTTAAATCCCCATAAAAATTTGAGGAACAAACCCTACACTCTAGGAATAGAAATGGAAACCAGGGGGACTGTGTAGTAATTAAAAGCAAAGAATCTAAAAACAGACTTGCTGTCAACTCCTCGAGCTGTGTGACCTTAAGCAAGTTTTTGGCCTCGAGATTTCCTCCTTGTCATGTGGCGATAGTCACAGGACCCACCTCGTAGCATTGTGGTGGGAATTAAGTGAGGTAATACATGTATAGGGCTTCAAATGACTTAAGCACTATAGAACTGTTAACAGCGAAGATTTACACCCCTCTTCCTAGGACTGGTCAGGTCTAGAATTCCGTCTAGCTGCCTCGCTGCTGCTGAGCGATGGCCACAGGGTGCTAGTTAGAATGGCCAGGAGGGTGCGGCAGGTACACCCTCTTTATTCTTGGTGTCTCACAGCACATCTCTGACCACTATGCACCAAGATAGATCTGGCTGGCTGTGTGCACAGACACTAAGGACGGAATGTTCTGGGCGACTACCTCAGCAAAACAAGAATGTTGTCAACCTGAGACAGGAAGGAAGGTCTAACACCTACCTCTCCCTACTTGCCAATTCAGATGAGATGAGACCCTCTTCCCTTCTGCCTCAGGGACATAGTTCCCTAGGTGGAGGGGACACCAGACTGGGATATAACGCAGAAGGAATCCTAGAAAGAAACTGAACGGGAAGCTAGAATCCAGAAAGTCCCACAGAGAGCCCACAGAGAAAGTTCCCAGAGACAGAAGCTACAGATGCAGTGACGAGCACTGGAGAGAGAGTTGGTCATCTCTTAGCTGACCCTGTCCTGACCTGGGAGAGAAAGAGGCTTGAGGAGAGCCTGGAAGTCTGGTGGGCAGCCCTTGTTCATACATCCAACCTACTCTTACCTGGGGACTGACTCCAGCCCCCTTCCCTTGCTCTTGAGAACAAGCATCTGGCTACCATGGAGAAGAGAGAACAGCTCCCCACTTCACACCCCCCTCAGCCCTGCCCAGCCGCAGGGAGAACGTGAGGCCATTTTCTGAAAACATCATTGAAACCACAACCATAATCCCCTCTACTCAGAGACCCATCCTCATGTGGCTTCCCTCTCCAGAATGCTCTGAGCCCTGGGAATCAAGCTGTCCCTGGGGAACCACCAGCCACATAGAAGCCAAGGAAGGACGCTTGCGGGAACTTCTCTTCTTTCATAGGGGAATGATTCCTCCTTATGAAGTCAATACAGGCATTGGACACCCAACAGACGGGAAGGCAGATCTCCAGATTTCCAGGGCCTTAGAACGGAGATTGGTCACAGCCAGTGGTTCAAGAGAGGCTTTGTCGATGCCAGGGCTTACCTCTGCCAGAGCGTGGGCGGTGAAAAGAGCCGAGTTTTTCAGTTAGATCTGGTTCCAAATCCCAGCTCTGCCAACTTACCAGCTGTGGAACCTTAGTTAAAGTACTTCACTTCTCGGAGGGCCTCAGTTTCCCTCGGGTGTGAGTCATGGGAAGTAAAGTATATGTCTGCAAATACATAGAATCTTTCTGGGATGCACCCAAGGCCTGAGTAATTGTGGTTGCTCCTGCAGAAGGGATCTGAGGGACGGGAAAGGTGAAAGACTAACTCTTTACCATGTTGAATTTTCCGTGTTTTATACCACGCACTGTACTGCCTATTAGAACATTAGGAAGGGGCGCCTGGCCGGCTCAGTCAGAAGAGCATGCGACCCTTTAATCTTGGGGTCACAAGTTCGAGCCCCATGTCGGGTGTAGAGATTACTTAAATAAATAAAACTTCAAAAATAAAGAAATAAAACATTAGGAAAATAAACCTTTTTTTTTTTTTTTTTTTTAAAGAAAGAGTGGAGAGACAATGTTTGTGAGAGTAACTAGGCATCATGCCTGGCTTGCGGAAGGCACTTGATAAATGTGTGTGTACTCTTTTTCCAGCCCCAGCCAGCTTGCTGGGCCAGGAGAGGTGGCATGGGGGTGAGGTGAGGACGGGCGATGGGATGTGAGCGATGGATGTGCAGGTCCTTACAGGACTCCCCTAGGAGTTCTCACACACTTTCTGTCTTGCTCTTGTGCGCCTCACTCACTGGCTGGAAGTGGGCTCCCTTCCAGCCAGAACTAAAGGGGTGGCTCTCTGGCAAGCCAAAGGGGCCCCCACCTGCGTCCTGGGGCAGTGTCACAGTGCCCTCTCCACCCAGAGCCCTGGGGCAATGCTGCATTATCCAGAGAGGACAGGATTGACACAGAGGAGAGAGCAGAGTGTCACCCCAGGCACTATCTTCCTGATTTGGTGAGTGGGATTTAGAATTCACAAGCCAGCCCAGCCCGGGGCAAGGAGGAGGCTGCCGACGTTGCCAGGGGCAGGAAAGCAGGTCAGGAGGACTAGAGCAGGCAGAGGCCAGGGTGGCGGCGGCCAGAGCCTTCTGTGTGCTACGGGTCAGGATGTGTGAAAGGGAAACAGGGGTCTGTACTAGTTAGTGTAAGGGAACCCCTGCGGTGTCGGAGCATGGGGAAGCCCTGTCCTGTTGGAGGGAACTTCATTAAGCCAATAAGTACCTATGAAGCCTCTATTATGAACCAGGCAGTGGAACACAGCCTTTCAGCAACTAGTGAGGAGCCACAGCAAGTGGCCCGCAGTACAGGATTGAGGGCTGCCTGACAGCGCAGGAGAAAATGCCTCGCTCTACTGGCCAGGGACCCTGAACACCTGTCATGCACTAGTCACTGTGACTGAATCTTCATAGCAATCCTAGGGGACGGGTCTTGCTGGTCTTCTTTTACACAGGAGGTGGCTCAGCCCAGAGAGGCAGATTCACCTGCTCAAAGTCACACAGCAGAGCCAGGCTTTGCACCAGGTCCTGAGGACTCCAAAGCCTTTGCTAGTTTTTCGCTACACCACCTGACCCAATGAAGGATGAGCAGCATGTTACCAGGGGGCCAAGGCAGGAATGGCATTCCAGAGAGGTGGAATGAAAGGGGCAAAAAAAGCTGGGAGTGAGAGAGGCCAGGACACTGGGGGGACTGCATGGCTGAAAAACTAGCATGGGGAAGGTCCATGGGGAGGGTGGGTCCCAGCAGCCAATGAAGAGCAGGCCAGCAGCCAGTGGGGTGGGATGGAGCACTGGCCCATTGGCTTTATATCCCCCACTTGGTCTAGGCACTGGGGAGCCAAGTTTGGCCGCTGGGAGCAGGGGAACGAGCAGTGAAGGTGTGGGTGGGTTTGTGACATAATGGACCAAGGAACAATGAGAAATGGGGACAGAGAGGAAGGAACGCCCTCTGGTCACAACAAGGGAAAGTGGCAGGGTGATGGGGGGTGGCAGGCAAGGAGATGCACTGTCCTCCCCCACACGCCCCTCTCAGGGCTTAGGTCAGGTACTGGGCTGGCTCAGGCACAAAAGATTTCTGGTTGGTCTGGAAGGAGGAGAAATGAGTGAGTAGAGGGGCCTGGTTGTCCTCGTGGAAGAGGACGAGCACCAGACTCGAGCCACGGCTGCTTAGGACAGCCGGCAGTCCCCCTCGGGAGGGCCAGCTCTGTGCCACCTCACCCCTCTCCACCCCCCAGGCTCCAGGGCCTCCCCCTGCTGGGAGAAGGAAGATCGAAGGATAGGCTCCCCGTTCTCCTGACTGCAGAGGAAATGTGTGCTCAACACAGACGTTGCACCCCCTCTTCTCCTTGTCCCATAGGTGTCTCTCCCAAGGCAGATGGCTAGGGCAGCCGGACAAAGGAAGGCAGGCTTTCCCTCCCACCCACCCAGGCAGTCCTGAGCCCCTCCCGCCCCTATTCCCAGAAACAGAGGATAGTCACTGTGCCTCAGGCAAGATGGCCTCGTGTTCTCTTGGTAACTTCACTGTAAAGTGACTTCCCTGAAGAGTGGTAGAGGACAAAGGACAGAGGCAGGAAGGGCAGACAGGCTTCACCCAGGACCCAGCAGCTTCTTCCCCTCCCCCAGATTCACACAGAATTACTCACTGCACACACACCCCTTCCCTAGGTCCTGCTCTGTCTTCAGGGACAAGAATGGAGGCAGCATGTCCACAGGGAGGTACCAGGATAGGGAGCCTGGGGAGAGGCAGAGATGGTGGTCTTGGGGGTGAAGTATATGCTGGGCATGGGCCTATGGCTCCCCTTCCAAAAGCTTCCGGGGTGGAGAGGAGGGAGATAATCCCAGCAGAGGCAAGGTTGGGTAGAGCAGAGCAGTTAAGCCCAAGGGCTTCAGGTCTCCCTCTGCGGGAACAGAGATACTTCCTGGAATGCTTCCAGCTTTCTTGGGAAGGCTGTACACCCCACCCTGCCTCCCCTCTGCCCTCTGGTGCCCACACCACGGGAACTCTCCCTGAAGAAGGTACTTGGAGCAGAGGAAACAAAGACATCTCTGTACCACCTCCCTCCACCCACCCACCCCCCGACTCCAGACAGGTCAAGGTGACCTCAATCTGTTCTCCCCAGGGAAGGGGCATGAACACAGCCTTCTGGGCTAACCTGGCTTCCAAGGGCAGGCCAGAAATGGGACTTGGGATGATTCTTCCCTTCCTCCATAAATTCAAACCCACCTTCATAAAATGCACGGGTCAAGGGAGCAGGGGCACAGACTGGTGTGGAGATGGAGGGCCTCACTCCGTTATGGGCTAGCCCAGCCAGAGGAGATATCTTCCGTCTGTGGGTGCGTGCTGGGGCTGGGGGATGTCAGGAAGGATATACTGAGACTTGCGCCTGGGGCTGGGCCTCTTGGATCGTGGGGCCAGCTGTGTACCTACTGGCCAGACGACTGTGGACAGCTCTCCTTTATGGGCTGATCAAAGGTGGCTCAGGGGCGCCTGGGTGGTGCAGTCGTTAAGCGTCTGCCTTCGGCTCAGGGTGTGATCCTGGCATTCTGGGATCGAGCCCCACATCAGGCTCCTCCGGTATGAGCCTGCTTCTTCCTCTCCCACTCCCCCTGCTTGTGTTCCCTCTCTCGCTGGCTGTCTCTATCTCTGTCGAATAAATAAATAAAATCTTAAAAAAAAAAAAAAGGTGGCTCTGCCTACCTTCAAGGTCGTCGCAAAGATCCGCTGAGTTGAAGGGTACAATGATGTCTGTACACCAATGTGCCATGATTCAGTACAGGCTATGTCTTTACTATGCTAACTACAAACTATGCTAGGGATTATTACTATTCGTAATAATAATTTATGGTCAGTCTTCTTCGGGGGAATGTATTCCCATATGATTTTTATAATCCTTCCTCACTCCCCATGTAATGTTGTATCTTGGAATTGGGAATGAGGGGCAATTAGCAGAGGCCAGCCTGAGATCCCAGCTCAGTCCAGACCGTAGGCAGTTTCTGATCTTCCCGAACCCCATCCCATAGGCCTCAGTTTTCTCCTCTATCGTCTGGGCCCCTGAAACCACCAGGGTGCTTTGTGGTGGGAAATAACAGAGACCAAAGCAGGGGACTGAAAGCAAAAAGAAACCCCAAATTTGACATTTCCGGGTAGTTGTGTTATCCGGAGCCACGACCACAGTCACCTCTGCCCCCAACCCAACTTTGACACCCTTCCCTCCTCCACTCCCTTGGGTGGCCTTTGCCCATCCTGGGAAAGCTCCAAAGCTCCTCCTCCTCCCTGTTGCATCGCAAAGGGAGGGCAGAGGCACAAGGAAACGGAGAGAAACCCAGACAGAATCGGAGAACCAGACAGAGACCAGAGACCTAGAGAGAAAGAATCAAAAGGAGGAGGAAAATCAAAAAGCAAGAGGAGGCAACAGACAATGAAAGACACTGGGATTCAGGGCCTCACAGACAGAGGCCAAACAGGGAGAGAGCCAGAGTTAGCCGGGGGAGCTGCGATAGCCACTGAACACAAGGTGGGGGCATAGCATGTGTGCTTTCTGAAGCTACGGGGGCACATCCATGTAGGCCAGCCCCTCCAGTTTTGTTCACTGGCACCTTAGTCCTAGTTTTTTAGGAGCCTGGACTATCCACCTTCTAGCCAAGCCCAGCCCAATCTAGCCAGATGTTCGGTGGGTGCAGCTGCCAGCTGGCGCGGCGGTCCCCTGCAGGCCCTGGGGAGCAGGCTGGAGAGGCGGCTGCCTGGAAGTGGGCAGGCAGGGCTCCCACTCTGGACTTGGCATCCCCATATCACCTTCTCCAGATGCCCAGAAGTGGGCACATGGAAAGGGTGGTCCTCCGCCTTCCAGATGTGGCTCAGAGGACTTGGAGCCCAAGGACTCTACTCCCAACGACTGGCTTACCCCTCTGCTGGAACTGAGAGGCTGGAGGGCACAAACCCTCCGTGTAGCAATGGGTTTGCCTCTGCCCCTGACAGGTTGTGTGACCCTGGCCAAGTCACTTCCTCTCTCCAGCCAATGTTGTCCCATTTGTAAAATTGTCTTTACAGGTCTTTCTAGCTCTGACACTTGACTCTCATTCCAGGTGACCTCTAGCTCTGTGTGTCTGGCCCTCCTCTGCCAGATGAATTGCCCCGAGTGAAGGAAGAAGCGAGGGAGAGTCCGCGTGCTTCCTCCTCCATGAGACTAAGAGACTGCAGCCGTGGGTGAGACCCAGCCATCCCAGCTTCTGGATTGGAAACTTGGCTTTTTCTCTGAAGGAAAAAGAATGAAAGTGGGGGAGGTCCTGAGGGGCAAGAAGGTGGGGGAGTAGTGTGAAGGGGTGGGGAATGGAGAGAAAAGGGCAGATCCAAGAAAGCATAGGGAGGGAGGGAGGTAGAGGGGAATGATTCCCTCCAGGACACATGGTCCTGGCCCAGCGAGGCCCTCGCTTGGTGCTGCCAATGCCAGCTGCCAGGCAGAGGGGAGGCCCAGAGGAGGGGGAAGCTGGGCAAAGGGGATGGAAGGCTTCCAGCCCAGCCTTGCCCAACTCTGCAGGCCCTGTAGGGGGCTCTCAGGGAGGGGGTTGTGACCCAGGCAAGGCTCAGAGAGGGTGTGCCCAGCTCTGGCAAGGCCTACTGGCAATTGTGAGTTTGTGAGGATTCAAGACAGCCCTCCCGGACCTTTCTGAAGGTAGAACCAGCCTCAGATGTGACCAGACTGGGTGAGCAGAGGGGCGGGATCATTTATGGATCATAGTCTGTGGACCAGGCCATATGCCCGCTGTGTGACCCTGGGCAAGCTCCTTCCCCTCTCTGGACTTCCATTTCTTATCTGCAAAATTTGGGGGAGGGATTTGAAACTTCAGACTGCCAAGGTTCTTTCCTGTTTCCACTGCAGGGGCGAGTGCAGGGTGGTGGGAGTAATCGGAGGAGGGGGAGGTGGAGCCCTGGTTGCGAGATGCCTTCTCTGGAATCCCCAGTCTTTCCCCTCCCTAGGGCTTTGCCTCTGAGGTCACAAAAGCTGTGTCCCCAACCCACAGAAACACACACACACATTTACTTTTTAAATCTAGAGACTCAAAAGATGACAAGTGCAGAGCTGGAAGGCATCTCCAGCTAGTCCAACCCTTCACTCCTCCCTTTTTACAGGTGAGAAAACTGAGGCCCTGGTTTGGGATTTCCAGAGCCTGGGGTTTCCCCGCTCTCCCACCCCCATCCCCGGCCACTCCACGCCTGCTGCCCGCCAGTTGGGGCCCCGCGGGCGAGGGCTGCCTGGGACTCCCGGGGGACCCCGCCGTCGGGGCAGCCCCCAGGCGCGGCGCCGCCCAGCCTCGCCGCCAGGGGCCCGGCCGTGGCCGCCGCTGCGCACTCGCGGGGGAGCCAGCGACCGAGGGCGGAGGCAGGGAGGGAGCGACAGAGGCTGGGAGGGGTGTTGGCGAGAGCTCGCGCGCTGTGTATGGTCTATCGGAGGCAGCTGACCTTCGAGGAGGAAATCGCTGCTCTCTGCTCCTTCCTGTAGTAACAGCCGCCGCCGCCGCCGCCGCAGGGAGCCCGGGCCGGGAGCGAGAGCCGCGGGGCGGACAGCCGGCCCCGCCGCCGGACCGCTCGGCGCCACCAGGTGGGTGGCCCGGCAGCGCGTCCCCAGCGGCGCGCGCGGAGATGGGGCACTCGACTCCCACCCCGGGTCCCCGCGCCCCGGGACCCGGAGCCCGACGGTCGGCCGGGGCGCGGGGACGGGTGTCCGGGACGGAGAGGGAGCTTCGGCGGGGACGCGGGGCGCGGGACGCTGGAAGCGGACGGACAGAGGGAGGGAGGGGGCGGAGGGTGGGCGCCGTCCCCGCCTGCGGGGAGCAGGGGGCGCTGTCGGGCCGGACGGTGGGAGACCGTGGGGGCACGGCTGGGGGGCGCCGCCGAAGAGGCTGCGTCTGTCTCCCTAGCCCTCCCTCCTCAACCGTCCCAGCCACGTGCCGGCGGGGACCGCGCCGTTGGGTGGGAGCCGTCGGTGCCCTAAATTGGGGCTGGAATAACACCCCATCCCCCTCCCAGAAATTGGGACTCGGGGCTCGAGGCGGGGTGGGGGGTGGGGGTTCTTGCAGCCCTCCCCAGAGGGCCCGTGGGCCTCGGCGTCAAGTTTCTCTTTCAGTTTTCTAGCTGTCCCCCCTCTGGGGAAGCCCCGGTGGGGCGAGGGGAGAGGAAGAGGGGGAGGGCACCTGACTTTCGAGAGCCCCTCCCCAAGCGTCAGCGGGTTCCTTGTTGGAGGGCAGGGCGGCCTTCCCCTCCTCACCATCTTTCTTCCCGCACAGGAAAGCGTGTCTGTGGGAGGGGAGGGGCCTGGCCTGACCGCGGTCCAGGGATGGGTGGGCATGGCAGGGCCAGAGGCAGGCCCAGCCCTCGCTCCTGTCGAGGAGACGCCTCTGCAGCCCTCCGCTCGCCCTAGGTGAACGGACATGGCGGGCTGGATCCAAGCCCAGCAGCTGCAGGGAGATGCGCTGCGCCAGATGCAGGTGCTGTATGGGCAGCACTTCCCCATCGAGGTTCGGCACTACTTGGCGCAGTGGATCGAGAGCCAGCCGTGGTAAGTCCCCCTGCCCTGAGCCGCCCTCTGCGGGGCCTACCACACAGGCCCTTCGACCTTTAGCTCTTCTCTTTGTGTTTTGGTGTGACTCCGGTCCTCCCTGTCCCTCTGTGCAGAAGGGGTGGTGTCCCTGGGAAAGGGGAACAGGGAAATGGGACCTTGGGAGGGGAGGGGGGTGTTTCTAGACTCTGATGCCTGTGGAGTTGCCCAGAACAAGCCTTGTGGGCTCTGGAGTGCCCTTAGTCTGGAGCCTGGGATTTCCGACTCCCTGTCGGTGCCTGACGTCCTTGCCCGAGGAGAAGCCACAGTAGTCTTCTCTCCCCTGCCCCAAGGGATGCCATTGACCTGGACAATCCCCAGGACCGAGCCCAGGCCACCCAGCTCCTGGAGGGCCTGGTGCAGGAGCTGCAGAAGAAGGCAGAGCACCAAGTCGGGGAAGATGGGTTCTTGCTGAAGATCAAGCTGGGGCACTATGCCACGCAGCTCCAGGTGGGTGTGGACGCGGGCTCATCCACAGGAAAGCACTGTCTGCCTTCTCTTTCCAGCATCAGAACCCCTGGGTTTTTTCCTGGCCTGGTCACTGACTCACCGTGTGACCCTGAGCTAATCGGTAACTTTTCTGCTCTTCAATTTCCCCCACCTCCTCTTTCTAAATCAGACCTGTCAGATGCCTTTAGCATGCTGCAGAGCAAGGGGTGGGATGTGTTTGTCCCCAGCAGAAGGGAGATGGGTGAAGTGGCATTCTAAACAGATCAAGCTAAAGGGATGGAGGTAGACTGAGTCAAGAGTCCTTTGCTTGAGAAAGCAAGATGGAAGGCTCCTTAAAAATGAGGGAACGGGGCAATCAGACATCCCTCCTAGGACTCTTTTAAAGGTGGGAGAACTGCTGAAGTCAGGTGGGGGAGGAGCAGAATTGCCCTGGAGGCAAGAGCTGGATAAAGGAACCTTGGATGAAGGATGTAGTTGTAAGATGTGCCTGTCTTTCACGGTAGGGGGTGGGGGAGGTAGCAGGAAGAGTATGGGGGGAGAGGAAGTTTTTATGGAAGCAGGAAAGGGGTGTGGGTGGTAATCACAGTCAGGCATTTATTGGAACTTACTTGAATTTCTCAGAGAATCTTACTTAAATACAAGCAGCAGGGTGCCAGGGAAATAAAAAGTCCATCCCAGAAGAGGGAGGAAACAGGAGGGAGCTCCGAGGAAGAGGAAGGCAAAATAGGAACCCAGGGCCAGGGCAATGGTAGAAAGTACCTTGCCCTTGGCATTGGATGCCCCAAGTCTTGAGTCATCTGCTCACTTGTTTGCCTCTGGACAAGTACTTAACCTTTCTGAGCATCAGTTTTCTCGTCTGCGAAATGGGGATGATAGTTGCCGTAGCCGTCAGGGTATCAATGCTCTGAAAGTCAAAGGAGATGGCAGATTGGAAGTGCCTTGGAGACTTTGTAAACTGGGTTTCTAATGCACTGCAGACCAAATATGAAGATCTGGGAGGGGAAATCGAGGTGTCTGGTGACAGTTCCTGAGGTTTCTTGAGGAAAGCCGAGGCAGAGGCTGGAGGAGATGAAGTTTGGGGGGTGGGGAGCATGGCAACGTGGCGGGCGTGATGGGAGTGGTGGGTGGCCAGTCGTAACGGCTGTTGGATTCTTTCAGAACACGTACGACCGCTGCCCCATGGAGCTGGTCCGCTGCATCCGACACATTCTGTACAATGAACAGAGGCTGGTGCGAGAAGCCAACAACGTGAGTGCCCCATGGGTGTGGGGAGAGGAGCTGGGAAGTCCTTTTTCTTCAGACACAACTGTGTTTTATAAATGCCTGCAAGAGAGCACCAGGGAGATAAGGGACACGGGCAAGTGTGAGAAACAACAGTACGTGGCAGGTGCAGTCCCTGTACCTTCTCTTCAGGCCCCGGCTCAACCACTTACTAGCTGTGTGACTCGGGCAAGTTACTTAACCTTGCTGAGCCTCTGCTGTTTCAATTGCTAATGGGGCTCATAACAGTATCTACCTTATAGAGTTAGTGTCAGAGTTAAAAGAGATACTGTGTGGGCCAGGGACAGACAAACAGACCAAGGAAACAGAAGAGGAAGCTCTAAACACACACACACACAAACACACACACACACACACACACACCCCCACACACACACCCACACACCTGGAACTTCAGCCTGCGTTAGACATGGCGTCACAAACCACCAGGGAAAAGATTTGTCCTTTAATAAATGCTGCTAGGCTTGAAATAAGAAATGTTCTCTGGTGGCGTCTGTGAAGAGAGGTGGAGCTGAGGTGCGTGTCAGAAGAGAACCCTGGCAAGCTCAGAGAGGCAGAAAGGGACTCATCCCCGAGCTCTGTAATCATGAAGGCTTTGAACATCTGCTTGAACAACGGGACAGACCTTATCTTATCTAGAGTAAAGCAAGATGAATTTCATAAAGTGGCATCACATAGATAAAGACCCCAGAATAGCGCCTGGAGCTTATTTAAGGACTACTGTGGACGCTGATTTCAGGAATTTTACAGTTAGTTCATTCAGTAAACGTTGGTGGAGGTCCTGTGGTGTCTGACACTGGGCTAGGACTGGAGAAACAGATAAAGGCCCGGTCCCCACCTAAAAGGAATTCAAGCAACGAGAGATTCTCTAGGGGTGAGCTGGCTACTAAGGGGGCATATGTGGAAAAAGTACCCAACTCAGACTAGGGCAGCCTGGTGGGGAGCGGGGTGTCCTGAGCACAGGGATATCTAAACTACAGGGGGAAAGGGGAAGAAGGAGGAAAGATGAGCAAAAGTAACAAGATATGTGTGTGCGCAGGAAGCAGGAACCATCCTAACACATTTGAGGACTTGCAAGTAGTCGGTGGTATTGGGGAGAAGGGAACCAACTGGGGAACCCCAATAGGTAAAGCTAGAGAGGAGGCAGAAGGCAGGTCACAAAGAGTCTTCCGGGAAAACCGTTGTATCCCTCGACTTGTTGCCACCACACAATTATCTGTAAACATATGAATGAATTCAGCTCCTGTTAAGAAATACATGTCTACAGCATAGCTGTTGTCATGGTCAGGGGGAAAATCACTCCTTCTCCCAACCATCAGGCTGTTCTTGAAAACCTGTGATGTGCTACCCCTTGGGGATTTTGTGGCATAGAAGACAGACAAAGTTCTAGCACTTGGGAGCTTCTATTCTAGTGCATGGAAGCAGACAAGAGAGAAATAAAAACATAAAAGAAGAAGACACTTTCAGATAAGGGTGGTGCTCTTTGAAATCAGCCTATTAGAGAAAGTCCCTCTGAAAAGGTGCCAGTTGAAATGCCAGCCTTAGGAAGATTTGGTGCCAGAATGTTCCAGAGTGATGGAACAACAAGTGCAAAGGCCCTGAGGCAGGAACATGTTTGTGTATTCAAGGAACAGAAAGTACCTGGTGTGCTTAGGCAGCAGTGTACTGGGAGGTGGAGGTAGGCAGAAGCTCTCAGCTAGGGCAGTGGAGGCTGTGGGAAGGAGTTTGGATTTTATTCTGAGAACAGTGTACTGGTCAGGCCCTGAAGATTTGGCCCCCTCTCAGCCAGATGTTGAAGGACTAGGTCAGAGCAGGTCACTTAAGTGGCCTTATCGATACCTCCCCTGTAACTTCCCTCAGTTACGAGAAGGCCTTGAGTGAGGACATGGATGATGTGTGTTCACACAGCCTTGTTCCCCGCTGTGTCCCCAGCACCTCACACAGTCCATGGTGTTGGATCGGTGAACGAATGTGGAATGAAGGGTCATCGTCATTAGTGGGCAAACCCAGGTAACTCCTGGATGTGTGGAGTTCTAGTGTCTCCAAAGAGAGCTTAGGTGGATCCTGTTTGGTCGACTGTGGTGGAGGCCAGACTGTGATAGAAATTTCTACTATGGCTTAGGAAGGTGGCACAGTTGGTCAGGTCACCTGTCTTCCCTCCTTTTCTCCCCCCTCTGCAGCAGTTCTCACTCATGTGTACAGTTCCTCTGACTCAAAATTGGGCTTCGGGGGTTTCAGCCAGGTTCTAGGGGCTAGCGTTGGCTTTTCCTTCCTCAGGCCTGAGGTTTTCTTCCATCCTCACTGTGGCCTGCACTCTCCTCAATCTGTCTCCAGGGTACTTCTCCAGTTGGAAGTCTTGCTGACGCCATGTCCCAGAAGCACCTCCAGATCAACCAGACGTTTGAGGAGCTGCGACTGGTCACACAGGACACGGAGAATGAACTGAAGAAGCTGCAGCAGACTCAGGAGTACTTCATCATCCAGTACCAGGAGAGCCTGAGGGTCCAGGGTGAGGCCCGCGCGGCCCGGGCAGTGTGTGTCACGAGGGCAGGAGTGAAGACCACTTTGTGTGCTCCTGCGAGGCTGGGGCTGTGTTGGTGTCTGTCTCCGCAGAACCTTACCCAAAGCTTTGGAGAAGTAATGGTTCCGTGCCATTGAGCCCCTACTAGGGGCCGGGCTTACAGGCTTTTCGCTTTGCATGCATTTTTCAATTCAAATGTTATAACAGCCCCAAGAAGTAGGTAGCTGTATTATCCCTATTTTGTAGACAGTAAAACTGAGATTCCAGGAGAGCAAGTCATGTGGCCTGGATTGCTTATAAGTTGCGGAACCGGATCTCAACTAGAGCTAGGTCGTAAAATCCCAGTACTTTACTAAACAATATTCTCTCCCTAATTGTAGGTGTTCAGTGCGTATCTCAATGAATGAATGAATATGGACAAAGTGTTCCCCATTCAGAGGGAGGACTTAGGTTGGGAGTCTCCTGGTTGAGCCAGGCTGGGGAGAGGTGGAACTCCAGAAATGCCCCTTCATGAGCCTCCCTGATAGGAGATGGAACTGGGAAGAGGAGGTGACAGTGGAAAATTCTCCTGTCTCCTAGGTCTCTAGATTGCCAGTGGCTGTCATGATAAGTGTGTGGGGCAAGAAAATTTAAGAACAGATGAACTCCCAGTACAATTTGAGGAGTCTTGAGACATGGCCCATCTTCCCCCAACTCCAGACTGACCCCAGAGCTGTTCCATCCCCTCCTCGTGAGAATAGGAAATGTCAAGCTGCCTTTTCTTTCACTCTTTTTTCTCTGGCTTCTTAAGGTAAAACCATAGGTCAGTGACTTTAGACCTTTCTTCTTTTCCGGTACATATATTCAGAGCTTTAAATTTCCCTCCAAGCAATGTTCTAGCTGCATTTCATGATTTTAGCTATGCTGTATATTCATTATTATTCAGTTTGAAATATTTTCTTTTCTGAATAATTATTTTGCCCACACATTATTTAGAAGTATATTGTTTAATTTCCAAATATTTGGAAATAATATTTTTTTCCCCCATAAGTCATATCATCGATTTCATTTGCATTTTACTATTGAATTCCACTGTTGTCAGAGAACATGCTTTGTATGATCTCGGTTCTTTTAAATTTATTGAGACATGGTTTATGGCCCAGTGTATGCTCTATCTTGGTGAATGTATCTTGTGGACTTTAAAAGAATGTATGTCCCACAGTTGTTTTATTTAAAAGTAGCAATTTTAAGTTAAATAATGTTAACATATGTAACATAACATAATGTTAACATAAGAAACTTACCAAAAAAAGTCCCCCAAACCAAAAAACCAACATCTGTATTTTCCAAAACAAAACTTAGCAAGAAGCATTGCTTTAGATTTTTACACATAAAAGAGATGTGTATTCCTATAAGAGATCGAAAGAGAAAAAGGCAAGTAAGGTCTTCTGACCTTATGAAAACAGGCTTTGTAGGCTCCCAGTAAAGTTCTTGGAGACCCTCTAGGGATCCCTGGTCCGCACTTTGAGAACCACTGTGACCTCTGTCTTTATTGATTTTTTTTTTTTTTTGGCTTAATTGTTCTATCAGTTGCTGAAAAAGGAGGATCAAAATATCCTATTATATTGTGGAATTGTCTGCTTCTCTATTTCTGTAAATATTTTCTTTGTGTATTTTGAAGCTTTGTTATTAGATGCATATAAGTTTATGATTATTATGTCCTTCTGATTGATAACCTTAATAACTATGAAATGCCCTTCTTGGTCTCTGGTAATACTTTTTGTCTTGAAGTCCACTCCAGCTTCCTTATTCTATATAGCCACAGCATATCTTGATACATGTTTCTTAAAATTTAAAATGTAGGTATCATATCGTTGAGTCTTGCTTTTATGAGTATTCTGACAATCTCTTCTTTTAATTGAGGTGTTTAGTCCACTAATATTTAACATACTATTGAATACAGTTGCATTGAGATCTACATTTTAATGTTTATTGTCTATTTTCTCCCTAAATTTTTAGTTATTTTCCTCTGTTCCTTCCTTTTTAAAAACTATTTAAGTTTTTTTTTTAGAATGCTGTTATACTGTTTTATTTCTTTTTAAGATTTATTTAGTTTATTCATTTGAGAGAGAATTCTCTCTCTTTTTTTGAGAGAGAATTGAGAGAATTTTTTTGAGAGAGAATTGAGAGAATTCTCAAATTCAATTGAGAGAGAATATTCATTGAGAAAAAAGATTATTCATTTGACAGAGAGAGAGAGCATGCGGGGCTGGGGCAGGGGAGAAGGAGGAAAGAAGCAGACTCCCCGCTGAGTGCAGAGCCCCATGCAGGGCTTCATCTCAGGACCCTGAGACCATGACCAGAGCAGAAATCAAGAGTCTAGTACTTAACTGGCTGAACCACCCAGGTGCCCCTATGCTGTTTTAATTTTACTATTTAAGCTCTCCTTACCATGCCATGTCAGTGTCTCCCATATTCTGAATTCCTCAACACATTGCCCGAATCAAGGAGGTGTTGAGTACCTGTTGCTGGGATGATTCCAGCATGTCTTCCTCTGAATCCATCTCAGACTGACCCCAGAGAAAGGGTGGCCCTCTTCCTAGATTAGGGAATAGGAGAATTCAGGCTGTCAGTGCTTTCTTCTTTTCTTCCCTCCTTCCTTCCTTTCTTTCTTTCCTTCTTTTAAAGATTTTACTTACTTGAGATAGAGAGAGAAAAAAGAGAGGGGAGGAGCAGAGGGAGAGGGAGAAACACACTCCCCACTGAACACAGAGCCGGACAAAGGCTCGATCCCAGGACCCTGAGATCATGACCTGAGCAGAAGTCACACGCTCTCCCCCAGGCTGTCAGTTCTACCCCAAGCCTTTGATGGTTGTTAGTACTTCCAATCTGAATTCTTGGGTTTTCTGTTTCCTATTTCTGGGTTTGGGTTAGATTCTGCTTCAAGTCTGTACCCATCATGCAATGTCAGTTCAGTCTCGTTTATCAAGTTCACTCATTAGAAACACAGACTATTCTGTTTATGCAAGAGAAGGCTCAGCTCCCTCCAGTGGAGCAGAGAATTGCCTCACATCTCCTGACCTCCCTCCCAGAAGCTTCTGCAGAGTGCCAGGAGAGACCTAAATGGGTCCCTCACATAGGGAGGTTGGGCGCAGGCGTGGGGATCACCGGCACGCCCCTGTGGGTGGCAGGATTTCTGAGGTGGCTTCAGGACTCCTCTGCTGTGTGCCACGCCTGGACAGGAGTCTTCTCTCTCAGTCCCCGGTCGTGGGATCAGAACCGTATTTCCAGTTCTCTTTTAGTGCTGGGCTTGCTGCGCTTTCCCTGGCTGTCTGGAGTTGCTTTAGTCTGTCCCAGCTTGTGTGTCCACGAGGCAGGGCTTCGGTCAGTGTGACACGGCCCTCGACCATGACATGCCGGTGCTCACATCTTGTCTCAGCCCAAGTGAGGACACTGGGATATTCAGCAAGGCGATGGGCAGGCCGTAATAATGCGAGCATGTAGGCTAGTGTTACCTTTGGAGGCAGGGATGGGTTTGCAAGCAGGGAAGGATGTCCAGGGGGCTTTCAGCGTGGTTTCTCAAGCTGGGTTATCGATACACAGGTGTTCCTTGCATCACTCTCTCTACCTTGCCTGGGTCTGAAGTATTTCATAATAGATTCTCTGTAAAAGGGTAACGAGGCCTCCCCGACTCCCTGTTCCTGCCATGGGTGAGAGTCCCCACGCTAGTGTGGAGAGAAGCTGCCTCCTCCTCCTGAGACAGTCTTGCTGCTTCTGTGCTGCCAGTGGGCCCTGACCATTCTCTCCCTCGTCCCCGGCTTCTCTGTCTCTGTCTGTGCCTCCCTGTCCCCTTCTGGTTGGTCGGCTGAGCTCACAGTCACCCAAGCTGGACAAACCAACATGTCAGGGCCCTGCGGGCACCTAGAGATATGCCTTGTTCCGTAGGAGAGGGTGCTGTGCTCCGGGGGTGGGACCGAGCCTGCGGGGCGGGGCTTCCCTGCGGAGGCTCTGGCGTGTGGTGTGGGGCTGAGCAGCTGGCGGTCTCTGTCACCCTTGAAACCGGCCCTGGAAGCCACTAGCCAGTAAGGACTCACTCTCACCTCCGGCGCCCTCGTGCCAGGAGGTTCCTTGAGCCTTTTGTGGGTCATCCCTTACTTACTCCTGAGTGACCTACTGAGGCGGGGCCGAGATTCTCCCATTCTGCACATGGGCAAACTGAGGCCCAGAAGAGTGAAATGCTTTGCCCGCATTGCCCCAGGTAGTAAAGGGTGAGGGCACACATGGAACCGGACAGCGAGGCGCCACGCTGGACCCCCGTGTGGCGTGAGGAGGTCTGGGCAGGCAGCTGTGTAGACTAAGGTGGGAGGGGAGGCCTCGGGGCAGGATCCTCGTCAGCTGTGGCCTCAGGCTTCCACCTGCACACTCCCTAAAGGGGAGATGAAGTGGAGAGGCCAGGGCCCAGAGCCCGCTCACGTCTGGCCCCCTTGGCTGCTAGAACCCCAAGTTGCCATTGGTCCGATGTTGGGCAGGGCCTTGAGGGCCTTGCCTCCAGAACAGGTGTGTGTGTCCCACTGGGCTTCCTGCAGGAAGCTGGGAGATGGTGGTCACGGGTGTCCCGTCCCCTGCTCTAGCTCAGTTCGCCGGGCTGGCCCAGCTGAATCCTCAGGAGCGTCTGAGCCGGGAGACGGCCCTCCAGCAGAAGCAGGTGTCCCTGGAGGCCTGGCTGCAGCGTGAGGCCCAGACGCTGCAGCAGTACCGTGTGGTAAGTGGGATCTGTGTCCTCGCCTCCCAGGCTCGGAGGTCCACGTCCCGAGCTGCCCGGGGAGCCCATGAGAGGGCTAGGGCCAGGAAGAGAGCGGGACCGGGAGAGCAGGAGGCTGGATCGCTCTTTCCTTGGGGGAGGGGCACGTGAGGCAGGGGAGGTCTGGGAGAGGAGAAGGCCTGCCTATGCTGGGGCCTGGTCCCCAGTCCCGCCTCCAGAGCCAGGCCTGCCAGGCTGTTCTCTGGGAGCCCAGAAGGGCCTGCTGTCCCCACCTGCCTTCAGGAGCTGGCCGAGAAGCACCAGAAGACCCTGCAGCTGCTGCGGAAGCAGCAGACCATCATTCTGGACGACGAGCTGATCCAGTGGAAGCGGCGGCAGCAGCTGGCAGGGAACGGAGGGCCCCCCGAGGGCAGCCTGGACGTGCTGCAGTCCTGGTAATGGCGTAGGGGGGGCCACCCGCCCAGGAAGGGAGTGGCTGTGCTGGGGAGGGGGGCAGGGCTGGGTGTGCGGAGTGACCGTCAGGCTGAGTGGGCCCTCTTCAGGGTTGCTCCCCCCGCGCAGTTCCACGTTCCTGAAAGGCAGGGCGCTCTGCTCTGCTCTGCTCCGTGGTCAGGAGCGGCGGCTTCGGTGCAGAGCCTTCCTGGGTGAGGGTGGAGCTGGGTCTTGGGGCGTTCTCCCTAGACTGGAGCCTCTGGGCCTCGAGCCCGGGGGATGGGGTGACGCCGTTGTCCTCCCGGTGGCCTGGGCTCCTGTGCAGGTGTGAGAAGTTGGCCGAGATCATCTGGCAGAACCGGCAGCAGATCCGCAGAGCAGAGCACTTGTGCCAGCAGCTGCCCATCCCCGGTCCAGTGGAGGAGATGCTGGCTGAGGTCAATGCCACCATCACAGACATCATCTCAGCCCTGGTGACCAGGTGATAGCTGCCTCTGGCCACGCCCAGCCCCCCGTGGGGTTGGCGCGGGGGAGGCAGGGAAGCTTTGTCCATTGGGGTGGCGTTGGGGGGGCTCTCGTTGGCATCCTTGTCTCTTTTGCCCCGGGCCCCCATTCCCCTCTGTCCTCAGTTGCAGTGGCTACTTGGTGTTGCCCTTGCCCAGTGTCTGTTGTGGACGCGTGGACTGCCCTTGTCCCCCGCAGCCCGTGCCGGCTGCCAAGTCATGTCACTGTCTCCCCTCCCACCACCTCCTCTGAGTTGCTCCGCGTGCCCTTCCTTTGCCTGCTGACCCCAAGGTGCTCCCCACACGGTGGGGGGACCGGGCCCTGTCCCCTGAGCCAGCGTCATGTGTGGTCTGGTCCCTTGTGTCCCCGCAGCACATTCATCATTGAGAAGCAGCCCCCTCAGGTCCTGAAGACCCAGACCAAGTTTGCAGCGACGGTGCGCCTGCTGGTGGGCGGGAAGCTAAATGTGCACATGAACCCCCCCCAGGTGAAGGCCACCATCATCAGCGAGCAGCAGGCCAAGTCGCTGCTCAAGAACGAGAACACCCGCAAGTACGTGCGGCCCTGTCCCTGCCGTCCCCTCCCTGCATTCTGGACCGGGAGTTCCTGTCTATTCTGTAACTAGGGTCCTGGGTGATGGGGGCAGCTCTGCCTCCCACACTGCAGCCGTGGTCCAGTGTCTTTCCAGTTCATTCTGTCTGTCCTGCTGTACACGTTGTGCCTCTTGACCCATAGTAGGTCAGCCTGGATTGCCCCGCTGGCTTGTTCAAGTGCCTGTGGCAATCCCTGCGACTGAGCTGCAATCCACGCAGTGCTTGGCTCTGTCTCCGCCCAGCCCATAGAGCTGGCCGAGGTCGTGAGAACTGTCGTGTGGGCCAGGGGAGACCGAGGGCACTATGGGGGCAGGGCAGAATGACAGTGTCAGGATTCAGGATGAATGGGAATAGCTAGTGAGGGCGTGTGGAGAGAGAGGAGAAGAATGGCCTTCAGACAGAGAGAACAGGCGCCTTGTCCGAAAGGAGAGTGTGGAGAAGGTGTATGTGGCTGGAGAACCCAGGGTAGGAGCCAGGGATCAGGGAGGCCAGCCACAAAGGATGCAGAGAATGAAGGAATGAGGGAGCGAATGAGTGAAGTGGGAGACTGGGTTTTGTGTGTTGAGAGCCTACCGTGGGATCTGGCGATAGGATGAGAACGAAGGCAAAGGTTCTCGTGCTCTTAGAGCTTACATTTTGGCCGGGGAGGGAGACAGTTACACGCTTGTAGTAATCCAGCCACGTCAAAAAGTGATGGACTCTAGAAAGAAAATGGAAACAGAGTGAGATCATGGCGTCTGGATAGATGTTACGTCACCATGTTACCTCCTTTCTGAGGAGATGTTTGAGTTGAGACCTAAACAAGAAGGTCAGGAGTGTTGGGGGCAACAGGAAGACCAGGTGCCAAAGTCCTAAGGTCACACCAACTTTGTATGTTCCGCAAACAGACAAGGCAACATAGCTCACTTGTCCTGCGTGAGGGGAGAGGAACCCACGGGGGCCAGGCAGGGTTTGACCATGGGGTCCTTGTGGGCTGTGGTCATGGTTTTTATTCTAACTGCACTAGAAGCTGCCAGAGGGCCCTGAAGGCCCCCACATCCATCTCAGTGCTGAAGAATTTTTATCCTAATGATAGAGACCCAGAGCCCACCGCTGAACACTTCGCTTTACCCTCAGGCCTGAGACACAGAGAGGAACGCTTTTTTTTTTTTTTTTTTTTTGAGAGAGAGAGAGAGAGAGCACAAGCAGGGAGAGGGGCAGAGGGAGGAGCAGAGGGAGTGGGACAAGCAGACCCCACGCTGAGCACAGAGCCCAACGCGGGGCTTGATCCTGCCACCCTGGGATCGTGACCTGAGCCAAAATCAAGAGTTGGCCACTTAACTACTGAGCCACCCAGGCGCCCAGAGGGGAATGCTCTTAGGGGAAGGGCAGGGGCTGCTGGCTGGGCTTTCCGGCGTGAGCACGCACAGCGCCATGCCCCTGGCCTGCGGCCCACGTGGCGAGGGGGCTCCCCTCTCCTTCACAGCGAGTGCAGCGGCGAGATCTTGAACAACTGCTGTGTGATGGAGTACCACCAGGCCACCGGCACCCTCAGCGCGCACTTCCGGAACATGGTGAGTCCAGGGCCTGACCCCCGGAGGGAGCGTCCGCCCAGGGCTGAGTCCTCGTAACCAGCGGCTTCTCCTCGTCCCCCAACCTCCCACCCTTCAGTCCCTGAAGAGGATTAAGCGTGCTGACCGCAGGGGCGCGGAGTCCGTGACGGAAGAGAAGTTCACGGTCCTGTTTGAGTCTCAGTTCAGTGTTGGCAGCAATGAGCTGGTGTTCCAGGTGAAGGTGAGGCCTCGCTCTCCCATCCCCCACAGGTCCCCCAGGAAGGGGACGACCTCGCCGAGGCCACCTGACGCGTTTGGGAAAGCCAGAGAGCTCTGCATCCTCACGCGGTCATGGCCCATTTAGCCCAGGAGGCTGTCGGAAACCCTGCTTCGGCTGCTGGTGCCCGCTTGCTAGGTTACAGTCGGGCACCAGCCGCAGAACTTAGGTGACAGGCCAAGAAGAACTAGGTTGTGGGTTTTTTTGTTTAATCTTGCATCGGTTTGATTGGGAGGTTTTGTGGGTGGAATCGTGGATGAGGAATGAGGGCTACGTGAGGGCAAGCTGGCGGTCACGTGCCTTCTACACTCATTCCTCTGACTCCCGTAGACTCTGTCCCTTCCCGTGGTTGTCATCGTTCACGGCAGCCAGGACCACAACGCGACCGCCACCGTGCTGTGGGACAACGCCTTTGCCGAGCCGGTGAGTCCTTGTGGGACCCCCAACTCCACCCCCCATGCCCCGGGAGTCTCCCTGGGTCGGCCTCAAGCGCCTGGGCCCCTGCTGGGTGGTCCCCTGCCAACCCCAGGGCCACACCAGAGCTGGGGGGGGGGGTAAGGGGCGCTCGTGTGAGCTTGCTGCCCGTGGCATGTCCTCAGGCTCCATCTGGGTTCCGGGTCTCGGGACAAGGACTTTCCTAGGTCTGTGAGCTTAGCCGTTCAGCTCTGGTCTCTGATCTTCCTTCCACTTATGGTTTGGGTCCCTGATCTCTATCCCAGACTCCTGGTCTGGGTCTCTATTGTCGTATGCCCACCCCTCTGCCCCTGCTGCCCTGCTTTTCTTTCTTTCTTTTAAGATTTTGTTTATTTATTTGAGAGAGCATGTGCCTGTGCGAGAGAAAGCACAAGCAGAGTAGGGGATAAGCAGGAGAAGCAGGCCCCCCACCGAGCAGGGGAGCCCGACCTGAGGCTCGATCCCAGGACCCTGAGATCATGACCTGAGCCGAAGGCAGATGCTCAACCGACTGAGCCACCCGGGCACCTCTCATCCTGCCTTTTTTTCTCTTGTGTCTGTGTCTCCTTTTCTGGATCTTTCTGTGTGTGTGTGTGTGTGTGTGTGTGTGTGCAAATACTTCCTACTCCCTCAGTCTGCTTTCTCTTCTCTCCGTCTCAGGGTAGGGTGCCATTCGCCGTGCCCGACAAAGTGCTGTGGCCACAGCTGTGTGAGGCGCTCAACATGAAATTCAAGGCCGAAGTGCAGAGCAACCGGGGCCTGACCAAGGAGAACCTCGTGTTCCTGGCCCAGAAACTGTTCAACAGCAGCACCAGCCACCTCGAAGACTATAATGGCATGTCCGTGTCCTGGTCCCAGTTCAACAGGGTGAGGGACCCGTCGCCAGCTGCCTGCCTGGGACCACCTGTGCCCTGCCAGTCTTTCCCCACCTCACAGACAGGTTATTGGCCTCGCTCAGCACCCCACCCTCCACCCCGAACTGCCCTCTCCTGCAACCAGGAGAGACGGGGGCTAATACCCCAGGGAATGGAGGCAGGGGCAGCAGGAAACTGCACTTAGCGCTGAGAGCCAAAGCAGAACAGTGGAAGGAACCCAGGGCTGGGAGTCAGGATCCTTGAGTCCCTGTCCTAGATCTGTTAACTAAGTGGCCAGGCCCTTCCTGTCTCTGTGCCTCAATTTCCCCATCTGTCCATTGGGGCAGAAACGACTTTGGGGGTCTCGTCCAGCTCAGACAATTCCGGGCGCCTCCTACACCCGCCCCTGTGTCTGAGAGGCAAGAGGCGGGTTTGGTCTCTCCTCCCTAGGCTACGGGTTGGGGGCTGTGTCCGTTTAGGGACTGCTGGAGTGCGAAACGAGTAGGGCGAGGAATTGGGAGAGGGTGGACGTGAGGACAAGAGGGCACGGACTGTTTCCTGGGCCGCCTGTGATGACGGGGCCGCAAACCCTGACTTGGGGTTTCCTGGGGGCTCTCAGGAGAACTTGCCGGGCTGGAACTACACCTTCTGGCAGTGGTTCGATGGGGTCATGGAGGTGCTGAAGAAGCATCACAAGCCCCATTGGAATGACGGGTGAGGAATCGGGGAATGGGGGGGCCCGGGGCTTGGGAGGCCATGGGCTCTGGGGACAGGAGATGCTGGCCCGGTAGTGACACTGTATGTTCCACGTACCCAGGGCCATCCTAGGTTTTGTGAATAAGCAACAGGCCCACGACCTGCTCATCAACAAGCCCGATGGGACCTTTTTATTGCGCTTTAGCGACTCCGAAATCGGGGGCATCACCATTGCCTGGAAGTTTGACTCTCGTGAGTGCCCCATGTTGCCCACGCTCCGGCCCCAGGAGCCCCGGCTCCCATTTCCTTGCTCCCCATTCCTCATGAGGTCTGCATTCTTAGAAGATTTCCCCAGGGGAAAGATTGGAACTGAACTCAAAGTAGGGGAAGAGTGTTGCTCAGAAATATATTCCCTTTCTACCATTTTCCATCGTGGAGAACTGAAGATCACTGACCCCATAGCCTCCAGAGCCGCTGGGGGAGTTCTTCAGCGGTTCTGAGTTCTCCCTTCTCTGCCCTTGCTGGCATCTACTTGCTTGGTTCACTGGGTAGAATGTTCCCATGGTCACTTGCTCGCCCTGTGCCAAGGAGTGCAAGCCAAGGCAGAGAGTTGCAGAGCGGGCTAGTAAAAACCCAGATGTCTCTACAAGCCCAGTCTCAAACCCCATGACCCTGACCCTCCTCGTGAGGTCGTGGGGGTGGGAATGAGCGTGTCCTTTTCACAGCTGACCGCAACCTGTGGAACCTGAAGCCGTTCACCACACGGGACTTCTCCATTCGGTCGCTGGCTGACCGGCTGGGGGACCTGAGCTATCTCATCTACGTGTTTCCCGACCGGCCCAAGGATGAGGTCTTCTCCAAGTACTACACCCCTGTGCTTGGTGCGTCCCGCCCTGATACTCCTGGGCCTTTCCGCAGCCTGTGGACAAAGCTCTTGGGATGAGGCAGCAGGGACATCCCAGGAAGAGCCCAAGGGCCATCTCCCCCGTGGATGTAGTCGGTGGCTTGGTGGGGAGCACGTGGAGGGGATTTCAGGGCGCTCAACTGAGAGGGAAAACAAACCCTCTGACCCAGCTTTCTTCTCTGCAAAGCAAAAAGCTGGGTGGATTCTCACTTCGGCGCTCTTGGAGGAAGAGGAGGCAGGGCTGGCCAGGATAATCCGACCCACAGATAATGCACTCCTCCCATCTTAATCAGCCGCTCTCATGGCTCCCACCCTCAAACCTGCCCCCAAGTTGAACGTGGGAAGCAAAATGGACAGGTTCTTCCTCTTCAACTTGTCCCCGGTCCATTGTGGGGTTTGCTGCTTGGTGTTGATTCTGCTTCCTTGGCAGGGGTGGGGTGAGGAGAGAGAAAGCAAAGGGCCAGGAAAGGAAGCAGGAGAAAGGATGAGGTGGGATTGAGGGGTCTGGGGGGCCCTCGGGCGGGGCCCATCGGCAGGTGTTTATAGGAATCTGTGGGAAGTCTCATCCCCGCTGAGGCCCCACGGTGATGTGGGTAGGAGGCAATGCCATCCGCTTCCACTGCCTGGGAGCTCCCAGACGCTGGTTCTCATCACGCTCCCCTCTCGGCAGCTAAAGCGGTGGACGGATACGTGAAGCCACAGATCAAGCAAGTGGTCCCTGAGTGAGTACCCAGGGTGCAGCTCTGGTCTCCTGCTGCCTCCTTTCTCCTCCCCCGAGCCCCCCTCACCCCTCACCGCTCCTCCTCCCACTCACAGGCCCTGTGTGGCCCAGCCCTTCCGTCCCCCCTGAAACCTGGCTCAGGAGAGGAAACTGGGCTTAGTCCCAGTGGGATCGGGACCCAGGGCCCCACTCCTGCAGCTGGAGTCCCAGGCCCAGTGGGCACTTTGTCCTTCCACGCCCCCAAAAAGGTGTAAAAATGCTCAGTGAGCTGCTGCCCTGAGGCCACTGAGGCTCTGTGTCTCCTGCAGGTTTGTGAGTGCGTCTGCGGACTCTGCCGGGGCCAGCGCCACCTACATGGACCAGGCCCCCTCCCCGGCCGTGTGCCCCCAGGCTCATTATAACATGTACCCCCAGAAGTAGGTGGTGTTCTCATGGGGCTCTGCGGGGAGGAAGTGGGCACCTGGCCTCAGGCTGGGCCCCCGGAGGGCTGGTGGGCAAAGGCACCCAGAGCCCCTGGAGGTCTGAGACCACCCAGGCCAGGCTCTAGCCTGTACCGCGGTGCAGGGAGGGAGATCAGGCAGTAAAAAGCATAGAGCATAAGCTACAGACGGCAGGGTCCTTGCTCGGGTGCTGACCAGCTGTGTGACCTTGGGAAAATGACTGAGTCTCCAGGTGCTTGGTTTCCGCCTCTGAAAAGTGGAGGCAAGAATACCTACCACATGGGATTGGGGCAGGACCGAGGGAGTACAGGTAAAGAAAACATTTAGCTCAGGTGGGGCTGTTGTAAGCATAGCTACAGATGGGGGGTGGTTCTTAGGAGTTGGATGGAAACGGGGTATTACGTGCTCCTCTCTGGAGTTCCCAGAGCAGAGAATTCATCCTCTCCTGAGCTGTGGGTGGCCCCAGCTGGATGTCTGGGTGCCTGGGAGGCACAAGCTGCACTGGGATGACCATAGGCTTGAGCGTCGCAAAGACTGGAATTCCAGTCCTGAACCCATTTGCCAGCCAGGTGGCCCTGAGCAAGTTTGCGAACACGGTTGAGCCTCAATTTCCCCCTCTGTGAAGTGGAGCAAATACCTACCTCACAGGCAGCTCAGGATTGGAGTAACGTGGGTAAAAATGAAAAAGCCCAGCCCGTTGTAGGTGCTCAGCAAATGGAGTCCATGATGGAGTGGAGTAGCGTCGCAGTGGGCAGAACTCACTGACCCAACCGCCTCATTCAGCAGAGGAGGACAGGGACAGGGGAGAGGAACTCTGCGCCCACTCAATGAGTCAATGAGAGTTGAGACTAGAACTTGAGTAATGAGCCAATGACTGACGTTTTCATTTTGGGGTTAGGGGGGCGTCCAGCCGGAGCCAGCCGTGTTCCCCTGAGACTGCGGTCTGAGTGGGGAGGGGACCAGAGGCATGCCAGCTCCCTCTGACCTCCCTCTCGCCCTCTCTCCCAGCCCTGACCCCGTCCTCGACCAGGATGGAGAATTTGACCTGGATGAGACCATGGATGTAGCCCGGCACGTGGAGGAACTCTTACGCCGCCCGATGGATAGTCTGGACCCCCGTCTCTCCCCACCCGCTGGTCTTTTCACTGCCGCCCGAGGCTCGCTCTCATGAATGTTCGAATCCCACGCTTCTCTTTGGAGACCACACTCAGTGTTGAAGGGGTCATGTTAATGCTGATTTTAGTGTTGCTGTGCATACTGATGCCTCTGCTGGCAGCACGCGTACACACGTGCACGTGTGTGTGTGCACACGCACACACACGAGGTGTGCCTGCCTCGCCTTCGCCCTGCTGGGTGCGCGGCGGCAGCAGCAGCCACCAGCTTGCTCTTCAGATCAAGGCACCCGAGAGCCCGCCGGGCCCGTGTCTGTGGCGGAAGGGCCCCGCTGCTGCTGCTGTCGCAGGCACTCAGTGCGGGCCAGCCTGTTCCCGCCAAGGCCTTGCCTGCCTCGCAGCTGTTTGAATGAAAGCATTCAAGAAGGGGCTCGGGGACGGTAACGTCTCTGAGCTTAAATCGTAGTCCTGAGTTAGCAGCTTTGGTTCCCAAATGTGCGCGTGTGCATCATGTTCGTGCATCTCTCGTCACGCACGTGTGTGGGTCTATCGATTCTTTCCCTCGGGAGGGGGGCTGGGGTTCAGTTGTGAGTAGTATTTTATACTTTATCTAATGACTATGGACTCGAGACTGTTTGTGACCTGAGAGCTTATCTAGACTGTGGCCCTAATGCAGCAGAAACGGGTCATCGGAATCAGGTCTGTCAGAGCTGCTCTGAGTACGTAGTCGCTTGGCCTCCTGGCCTCCTGGCCTCCAGCCAGGGGACCTGGGCTTCATGTCTGTGGTGCTGTTGCCCGGACCGGCTATCTTTCTCCAAGTGCCATCCCCTCCCCCCGATCTGGCCCCAGCTTCTTTCCCTGAGACTCTGCTACCTTGCTCCTAGGAATGGTGGGAGAGGGGCAGGAACCGGTCTGGGATGCGGTGGGTGAACAGAGGGCCGGGACTCGCAGGGCTGGTCCCCGTCTCCTCCTGGAAAACAATTGCAGCGGGAGACCGCTGCAAAGCAGCCACTGCTGCATGGCCGGGGAATCTGGAGCGAGGGGGGAAAGCCGATCTTGTTCTCCTCTGTTGGGAGGTGGGCCTGGACCAGGCCTCATCACAGCTGCAGAGCACTGAGGTCTGAGGAGTTCTTGCTCCCGACCTCACGTGCTCCTCCCTCTGAGGCTCTGTGACGCGCAGCTGGGGCAGCTGGGGGCAGAGGGTCGGGAGTCCCAGGTTCAAACATCCCGGAAGGAAGGTGGGGACCAGAAGAGGGATCCTTGTGTACTTTGTACATAGGCCACATGTTTGTGTAAACAGTGTTTTCAAATAAAGTATTTTTTTCATAAATCTGCTAGCATGCCCCCGCCCCCCGTGGGCAGCCCTGGCTAATGGGGATCCCTGGCGCTGGGGTCGTTTTGTTACTTCCCTCCTGTGTGGCTGATGCTGTAATGTTTCCCAAGCTACCACTGCGCTCCCTCTTCCGTGTGTTAAGGGTGCCCACCAGCCCTGGAATGCCAGTCTGTGCTGCTCAGAAGACAAATCGACTAGGGCTGGAGGCCTTGGGGGAAGGGGGGTGGCAGGAATTCCGGGGCGAGGGCCCACAGTGGGAAGAACGGGGGTCCGGTCCTCTCCTAATCAGCTGCTGCTATAAGCAATCTTGAAGCCCTTGAGTGATGGCCAGTGCCAGGGGCAGCAGAGAGCCTCACCAGCAGTCTCTCCTCGCCCAGCCTCTTCCCGGACACCAGCAGGTGGCACCATCCCGCTGCCACCAGCCTTTTCTAACGGCCAGCCGGCCCGCTGCCCTGTAGGGAAGCTGGGCGAGGACGATGATCTCCTTCATCAGGGGCTGTCACTGGGGCAGGGCGGAATGGGTTGGGGAGCTAGGACCTACCCGTGAGGTTTCTTCAGAGCTCAAAGCAAGGGAAGAGGGGTTTGCAGCCTGCCCCAAGGAGGCGCAGGGGCCCTGCGCGGAGCTGGCGGGGGTAGGGCGGCAGGGAGAGCAGCCGCTATCTCCCCTTCCATCTCTGGGGGGTGGCGGCGGGTATCTCAGCCCGTGGCGCGGTCTCCATGGTGCTCGGCACCGGGGGAGGGGGCGGGGAGCCAGCCGAGTGGGCGCGTTGATGTCTGAATTATCACCACGGGTTGGGCAGCCAGTGAAGTGTTTCCGTTCGTCTCCGCTGAGTGAACTGAAGAGAAAGCGATAATGGAGCAACTGTGGGAGGGGAGGCCGTGGGGTGGGGTGGGAGTATCTTCACCCCAAGCCCCCTTAGGTAGCGCTTATCTGACCCCAGACAGGTTGGTGCAGCTTGCAAAGGCCCGACGGGGCGGGGGGTAGGAAAGAGGGACAAGGGAGGCCTCCACGGATACCTTTGTGCAGAAAGAGTATGACCTCTGGCTCCTCTGGTTACCCCTTCCCTGGAGGCCCCTGCCTAATAGGGTGGGGGGGGGG
>NW_024424897.1:19795626-19812102 GCF_017311325.1 Ursus maritimus | reverse complement strand
GGGGGGGGGGTTGCTCAGGGCCCCAGAGCTGCACTCCGGTGAGCAGCCTGGGAGCAGGGGCACCCCCCTCCTGTCAGGAGCCAGGCTCAGCCTGTGGGTAAGGGCCCCTCAGAACTGAAGACGGGGTGGGGGGGAAGGGAGCCTCCAGCAGCCAGAGACAGAGCTGCCACGCCCTCAGATGGTTCCTATATAACTTTTATTTCTGGAAGTTAAAGTAGATACAGCAATATACAAAAACAAAACAAAAAACCGAAACCCCACAATAATATAAATTTTTACACTATGAAGTATACATTGGAATTTGATACGGTGACCAGGACAGCAGCAGACAAAACCACTGTGCAGGCAGGCTGAGCCAACTATGGGAACCCCGCAGCTGGGCTGGGGACGGGCAGGGGGAGACGGTGGAGAGAAAGTGGGCAGGTCCTGGAGGGCTCGATTCTTGAAGGGAGGGGTCAGAACAAGTCTCGGCTCCTCTCAGAACTTTTGCTACAATCAGAGTTAAAACCAGATACACATGCTACCTCAAAGCCACGAACTTTACAATATCTGCACCAGGGAAGCCTGGATCCTTGCCCCAGGTTCCTCTGATCTAAATCTTCTCTCAGTTTCTGAGTTAAGCTTATTATGAAGTGAAGAGTGTTGCTGGAGAAGGGAGAGCTCTGTACTACCTACCAACCGTTTCTAGGCCGAAGGACAGGGATGGCCAAGCGCAACCCCTGTTTGTCTTGGAGAGAAGGTCCTCATCCTCTTAATTCTGAACCTGCTGAGGACTGGTAAAACAAACAGCACTCCACAGAAACTCTGACCGACTGAGATAAGGTGGTCCTGGACCACCCAATCTAGTCGGGCCTCCAGGTCAGAGGCGGCCCAAATATTGGAGACCACCAAGTGTTCTGAAATGCAGAGTAAATGGGAATTGTTCTGCCTCATCTGGGAGGCCCCAGGGGGGGAGGAGATGGTCACCAGCACTGGGGGGAGGCCAGGGCGTACGCTCCCTCACACAAGGGATAGACCTCGAGTTTATCAGTAAGCCTCTGCCCCTGGGTTAACCAAGGGAAGAGGTGATTAGAGGTGCCGCGGGAAATCACCAAGAAACCGGGATATGAACCGTATTCCCTGAGCTCAACTAGACCCTTGGCTGGGGCCACACAGTCTATCGTGTTCCACCTGTAACTCTCGCCTTCTTATTCCAGGATTCCCAAAGCAAACAGAACAGGGGACCTTTGGACACCGGAAGGAGCCCTACACAAGGGGGGTCAGGTGGACAGGGAGGAAGGAAGGATCACCCCATCCCTTATAAGGCACCCACAGGAACAACCCAGGCTCTGGAACAGGAGCAGAAGTGCAGGGAGACGGCGGGGGCGGGGGGGGGGGAACACGACACAGGTGGTAAGCACGCCTCTGCCCAGCCTTACCTACTAACTGGCCAACACATTAAAGGGGAAAATAAAAACTCTGTTTATTAAAAAATGTCTAGGATGTTTAGGTTGTCCTTCAACCTTCCTATTTCATAACCAAAGGCCAAGCCACGGCTTCAGATGTCTTTTAAGGGTTGGATCTGAAGCCCATTTCAGGATTTCTATAAATTATCAGCCTGAAGAAAGCTGAATGCCTAAAGCACCAAGAAGGCTACTGACTGAGTTGTCTTAAATACAGAAAAGGCTATGCCGATACAGTGTTTTTTTGCCCTTTAATTTTTTTTTTTTAAATTTAAAAAGAAACCTAGGGGCTGTGAAAGTCCTATCTTCTATTTGGTTGTTAGCAAGGTTAAAAGTGCAATGCCAGGAGTCATGTAGCTGGAGGCAGCCTGCGGCGTGAGCTTACAGAGACAGGCAGAGGGGTGCGCAGGCAAGAGGAGGCACTTGTCTAAGGACAACGCGAGCTGCTGAGAAAGGAGGGCCGGGGAGCAAGAAAAGACCAGAACATTTCCTTTTTCTCCCTCTTGCCACCCCTTCCACATCCCCCGGTCACAGTCTCAGAGAACACATTCGTATTTGCATTTAGGTAAAAGCGTATCACCCACGTTCACTCATTTCTCTATTTTTAAAAAGTGCCCAGATTGCTCAAAGATAGCAGAAGTAGGAGATTAAAAAAAAAATCTGGAAGCACAAAGTCCGAGGGGTCTCAGACGATCTGGGGGTTGGCTGTGTAAGGGGTGGTGGATCACAGGTAGGTGCCTCCGTCCTCGCTCTGCAGCCTCAGCCCGCCGCTCCTCACATCGGGGAGGTAGCGCACTCCGAGGTCAACTCCATGTCGAACGTGAGGGACTCTGGGGGGACAGAGCGGGAGAGCTCGTTCAGGGGCCTGAGTCCGACGACAGCCGGCAAGGGGCACTCCCGCAGCCCTCGGGGGGACAGAGGCTCAGCCACCACTGCCATCCAGTGTCCTTGCCCCGTATGGCCAAGACAGGGTCGGATACTCCAGATTTACTCTCCTCCCTAGAGGGTCTGGTCTTCTGGAAGGGCTCAGTCCCCTTCCTCCCTTAACTCGTTCCCAACTGTCCACGTGGAAAGATCGAAGGCTGTCCTGCCGCATGTGGCAGCCTGGAGCCACGGGCGCACTGAGCAGCAAAGTGTGGCTAGTCCCGCTCGAGACGGGCTGTAGCCGCACAATGCCCGGCAGGTTTCAGAGACTTAGTACAAAAAAAAAAAAAAAAAAAAAAAACCTCATTAACTTTTCCTTATGTGTTAAAATGCTAGTATTGGGGATTTATTGGGTTACAGAAAAATATATTATTAACGTTAACCTCACTTGTTTCTTATTGCTGTTTTTCATGTGGCTGCTAGAAAACTCACACTTACAGGCGTGGTGCACATTTGGTTTCTAAGGGAGGTGCTAGCACTGCTCTAGAACTTTCTACCAATCCCACAGGGCGAGCTCTCAGCTCGGTGCACGGCACACAAAGGGGGCTGCCTTCCGTCCTAAGGACAAGGTCTGTCACCACTCACTCACCGAACTGCCCTCCTGCTGAGGGCTCAGCACCTTCACCATTATTTCCAAACTGCATCAATGAATCTAAAGTGCGGGGGGACATCGGCAGGTCAATGGTATTGCTGCACGTCGTTCTGTAGGAAATGGGGAGCAGCAGGAGGGGAAAGGGCCGGGTTGACAAGACACAATGGAGAAAAAAAAAAAAAGAACAAAACACACACACACAAGCCATCAAACTCTGGTCTCCAACAGAAAAATAAAAGCTCAAGCTTTTTAAACGCACAAGGTCACTTTGAGTACTACACAGAGCCCAGGGCGTGCCGGCCCTTCACAGGGTAGCTCTCACCCAGTGTCCTACTCCCAGGAGAACTGAGGACACCAGAAATGAAGGCCAAATTGAGAAGGGAAGCCACTTACGGTGTCACACAGATAAACTTGGTCTTCAGGTACGGGGCAGCACCTGGGAAGAGAAAACTGGGGCTTACTAATTGTGACCCCACTGTGGGCAGAGGGCAGGAGGCAGCCGGCTGCCTCATCGGTGCTGACGTGCACCTCACTCCATCGTGGAGCACAGGTCCCTTTGAAGCCCCATCTCCCCTCAGGGCTGCCCCCCCACCCCCCTGTACCACTGGGCGTGCGGGGCGCTTGCAGTGTGACAGGTCAACTCTTTCCATAAAGCTTTCCTGGCCTGCAGAGACTTTTCAGCACACCCTGGTCCCACCTGAGCCTAGACCAATGCCCGCCTTGTTCGTTCTTCCCCCAGATGAGGTGAGCACTGAGCTGCCTGCATGTGGTCTGAGGACTGTGTTCTGGCCTGGCCGAATGTCTTGGCTACGACTTCTCTGCATGAAGGAACGGAGCCAACGCGGCCTGGGCTCCGACACACCACAGTCCTGCTCAGACGCCAAAGTCACCAAGCCTCTAAGAGAATGTGGAAATTGCTCATGCTGTTCCGAGGCCCAGAGTCACACTTTTCATTCCTACGGACATTCATCTGCCTCTACTACTTTTTAGGGGAGCCGTATTAGTAACTCCCCAGGTGGATAGCGACATCACATAAGAAGTAGCCTCTCTATGAAGGGAGGCCGCCTGGAGTGGCAGGACCATCACTCTGGACTGAAGACGGGAGGCCTGGGCCTCGCTATGTCTTCCACGGCTAAGATACCCGAAGCAAAGCACTTTCTACACTGAGAGAGAGGGGGAAGAGAGGGGTGCCCATCTCGGTCATTTATAATTCTTCGTCCATAGTTAGAAATGTGAAGATTGGAATAAATGAATTTTAGGTGTTAAATGTTTACACCAAGAGGTCGAGGAGCCTTGGAGACACTGGCATGAATTGTGGGGGAGTCCGGTGAACAAATCACTTAGGAGGTGTGGGGCAGGGTGGGGTGGGCCAAGAGAAACATAGTTATCAAGCCTGAGGTTTATAGAGAGACCAAGGAATCAGAAAATCTGACAATCTGAGAAAAGGCATTGTCGGGGGTCCTCAGACTGCCATCCAAGGTTATTTGGGGCCAAGAAATGGATTCACATGGAGCCGAAACCAAAGACGCTCCCCAGAGAGGGTTCTGGTGTCATAAACCCAGTGTGGCACAGACCTGAGGGCAGCCGGCATCCCGGACAGAGAAGGATTTAGTTCCCCAGTGATCAGGTAGCTGAGAAAACTAGCTTCAGCTGAGATTCGGCAAGAGCAGAAACAAAGGAGAACCAAGACTGAAAGTACAGCTATGGCTGTGTGAGGCTGTCAACACACTTCATCCAATTTGTACGGGAAGGGGGTTATCCTTTCTAAGAGAGGACTCTCTCCCTCAAGCAGTCAAGAAATCCTGTGTGGGGTCTGGTGGAAAAGTAAGGAGGAAGGGAGAGTCCTGGGAAGATGATCGATCTATCCCTGGGGACAGAAATACTTTCATGATGGAGAACAAGAGGAAATGGGCACAGATCCGTCTCTTGGAGGAGGCCCACTTGAATGCAGGGACACCCCCAGCACTCGGCCCACTCCATCATCATGCTCCCGACACGCCAAGCCCCTCCGTGTCCACTGCTTATACTCGCCTCCCCAGGAGGCTGGCAAAGCACTCCAGTCATTAGTTCCTTTCTCCTGCCTGGGGTCTTGCCCCCCGAGAAAACACTGGTGACTCCAGGCAGGAAAGGACCTTGCCTCCCGGTCACACAGGATGGCGGATGATAACGGAGGGCCTGGCCTCAGACTGGGAACACGGATCATGAAAGCAAAATGAGCCAAAGGACGAGCACGTGGGCCTAAATGTCCCCTGCAGGAGGAACAAAGGGTAGCGGTCAGGGCTGATAAACACATCTCCCAACTGAAGCACAGCTGGAAAGCCAGATAAGTAGCAGACAGGAAGTGAGAGTTAGCTCTTCCATAGCGTGAACAAAACCCAACACCAGAACAAAGGAAAGAGGAAAGTCAATTAGCAAGCAACTCAAATGCCCTCTTCCAAGTCCCAGTCTTCCCCCATCCCAAGAAATTCCTCAGAGGGGATTCCTAGGAAGAGGTGTGTGTGCGCGCTAGTGTGAGGTCTTTGCCGTTTTTTTTTTTTCCAAAAGCAACTGGGGTAGGGAAGCTACCCTCAAAGGATCGCTTTAAAGAGCCCCCTGCTGGCTCTCCAATGAGGGGACGTTAGGTAAAAACAAAGAACGGCAAATTATAGGCTCCCCCTCAGGACTCGGATGGAGAAGAACCCAGAGACCCAAGGCAGCAAATGGGGATGGGACAGACCAGCGGGGCCGCCCATCCACACTGATGACAACGCTGGTGGTTACAGGCTTACTGTGAAACAATGTCTACAGACTTAGAGAAACACCTGTGCTCTGGCACGTGACACAATCGCTTATTTCAAGGGCTGCGTGCTCTAAATCCCATCCGGAGCCCAAGAGCCCTCCCACAGGTTACAGGTTCGCCCTTGATCACCGCTCCCCCACCTCTGCTCGTAAACCGCCTTCCCGTGCTGCTAACACTCATTTCCTCCAGAAAGCCTTTCTCCATCCCACATGACACTGCTCACATTATTCAGTGACGGGGAAAAGGAAACACACGAGACTTAAGTCTGCGTCGCAAACCTCCCAGCAGCTACCGTGTAAGAAGCGCTGTGCTGGCTGGACATCCTGTCCTCGCTCTCTCGGCAGCATTCTAGATGTGGGGTGAGTGTGTGTGTGCTATTTCTCCCTTTAGCCTGGCAGGTTTCCTGTGGGGCAGGGACAAGTGACTCCGACTCCTCTCCTCTCTCCAACCCCATTAGTCATCCCCCAAAGCACCCACTACAAAGTTCTTTCCCATAAAGAGGAATAAAAGATCACCAGGCCCTTAGGGCATGTACCTGTCTGTCCCCCAGGGATCCTGCAATTGCCCCCGTTTTTCCCCAGAATTAAACGCCCGACACGGAAAATCAACAACTACCTGGGTCAGCTTCAGGATGCTCCTGGCTCTCTGGGCGACAGTACTTTCCAAATGCCTCCTCCTTAGGAATGTCGGGGTAGAGATAGACCAGCGGAGACACCAGGATGTTGGTGGCATCCATGATCTTATAGCCCATGATGATTTCAGCAAACGACATGTTGTTCAGCTGCTGCTTGGTATATGGTTCCACCGACTGGATCTGGGTCTTACCTGTCATGGGATATTGTAAGGGAAGATAAGGGAACCCCTGACCAGGTAATCTCAGAGAAAACGACCTGATTTATCTTTCCTTGAAAGGGAAAGACTTATGCCAACCCAGCTCCTGAGGCCTGAATATCCTGTCCAGTCTAGTGGCACTGTGGAAATCTTCAGCTGGCTTCTGGACAGGCTACCCAGTTGGGTCACGGGCAATATACCTGAATAACGACTTGCGTAAGATATATTAACAGGTTAGGTAAGAAAGGAGATGAAGAAAGAGATTTAAATTGCAAATTCCTAGGCATATATTAGCCCCCGAAGCAAGCAAAACAAAACTGGCAAACAATCCTCCAGCTGAAAGAATTTGCAGAAAAGAAGTCACTGAAAAGTGTTATTATAGAAGGCAGGGGTGTGCGAAGCCATCTTTGCCCACTAGGGGGCAGTGGGTGCTTGAAACTAGTAGGAGCTGTGGCGGCGGCAGCAACTGCCACCAGGTGGGGTGACCAAGAGTCCAACTTACCGCTGATGTCCTTCTCCACCCAAGTGAAGGTGACACCTCCTTCTTTGCTGCTTTCACTGAACCGTAGCAGGAAGGTGCCTGGGGGCTTGGTACTCAAGATGGCCCGCTCTCGCTCCTTACTGATAAAACCCATTATGTACCTGGAGCCAAAGAAGAGCGACAAGATCTGGGCTGACAGGGTCCCCACCACTGGCCTGCTGAGAGAGCAGGCGACTGGTTCCACACGTGCACTCCGCCAGACACAAGAGCTTCAACCTACCCTTCATTCCAAAGAGCCAGGATGTACTTTTTCACAAGGTCAATGATATTGTCTAGCCAAACCCAGAAGGAGAAGCCTTTGCCAGCCATGTTTTCCTGAAGAAAAGAATAATGCGAAAGCCAAGTCTACCCTCCCGGACTTTTCCTCTCTCGGGGCACGATGCCACCAAAATCCCCAAGCCCATCTACCCTCAGGTACGTAGGTCCTACTGGCCGTGAGACCATAAGTCTTCAGCCTTCAAGCCCAGTACCATCCAAGACAACCCCACAGGTGAGCATTCCCTCCCACACTCCCACTCCCATGAGGATTTAACAAGATGGCTTACTTTGCAAAATTTAGCCCACGTAATCTGACACCCTGAATAGTTCACACCAGGTCCTACAGGAAAAAAAGAATAAAACAGTGTAATTTTCAGCTTTGAATCAAGGCCTCATTTCTTAGAACACACATTCATACACATCTGTCCCACGATGGGCCGAGAAACCATTGGCTTTCCTGTGTTTGAAGGTTCCCACCGCTGCGTGCGTGCACACACACGCACAGCCACACACCCACCCTCACGAAACGCCAGCATCTGATCACCCGGGGTGTTGTTTAGCCTAGAGGACGTGGTGGGTGACATATCAAGTCTCTACCCCTCCCCCCACCGCCTCCGCCTCGTCTTGCGTGGTGGCCTGGGGACCAGCAGCACACACGACCAAGCTGAAAGTGTTAGTGTCCCCACGTCTGGGGACAGCGCAGGATAAAGCTCCTTACAGTCTAGGTAGCAGGTAACCTAGTGTACTAAAATTTTTTTTCAGGAGAAAAAAATAAAAAGCCTCCGATTTACTGAAGAAACGGACAGGGATGTCAAGCTTTTTACCTCTGCCTTCGAACACGCACTTCAACAAATCTCTTCCTAAGGTCAAAGTCGTGCTCTGGAAGGGTGAGGGGTGCAGCCACCACGAGAAAAGACACCTGCCCCCCACCTCAGAAATGATCAGCAGGAGGCAAGCTTCCTCTGCCTCCCGACCCCACTGGCACCCCCACTCCTCCCACTGCGGGAGCGCGTGCCTTCGGGCCCCAGCACGGAGCCTTGCTCAGCAAATTCTCCTGAATGAACAGCCCCACAGGCCAGATTCCTTTTCTGAGGAGGGCAGCAGGCAAAAGAGGGAAAAGGCTGACCTAAGAGTTTCTCTGCCAGCGTAGTCAACTGCTCGATGCTCAGCCCTCGCTTCGTGGTGGAGGAGAACTGCCAGCTCAGCACCTCGGCCACTTGATCCCAGGTGCCAATCGGGGGCTTGGTGAAGAAGTTCACGTTCTATCGAAAATGACACAGTTGCTCATTGAGATGAGACAGTGGTGCCTGAGGACCCACACGAGGGACCACAACAGCAGCCTCCAGGGGACGGGCGCCTACCTTGGGGTTGTTGGTCAGCATGTTATACCACAGGATCGATGCCCAGGCATTTGGCATCTGACAGATGTTGGAGATCACCACGACCGGCAAGGAGTGGGTCTGTGGAGAAAGTGGGGAATGAGCTGGGGGGCAGAGGGCCCTCACAGCATCGAACATCTCTTCAGCCATACCTGCAGGTTTTGGAATAAAAGGACGTGCCGTGAACCACACCTACTGCCAACTTTTGGGGGAAAACGTGGCTGAGTCGGCTCAACACCCAGAGTGGAGAGAATATGCCAAACATGGGCCACAGGGCACAACCAGGAACTTGAAAATCTGACTTGTTCAAAGCTGGACTCCCAGCCCCCAGATTCCCCATTTATAAAACCTGGAAGGTCTGAGAACTGCAGCTGTATCTACCCATTAAACAGAGAGGTCCCAGGAGTCAAAGACAAAGATTCTTGCTTTTTTCAGCTCTGTCTTTAACTTAAAGATCAAGAAAGTTGGTAAAAGAGAGTGCAAATGCCATGATTTCCTGTACACTCAAAACACTAGCTGTCTAAAGACTATTTTGCCCAAACTTTATAAAGTCGACTAGTTACCTAATTTCTAAATACAGATTTTCACGTCGAGTTTGCTGAAAGCCGACTTTATAGTTGACCCTTGACCAACGTGGGTTTGAACTGCATGGGTCCATTTATACGTGGATGATTTTTTTTTATAAACAGGCTATAGTACTGTAAACATATCTACTCTCATGATTTTCTTAGCAACATCATCTTTTCTCTAGCTTTATTGTAAGAATATGATATATAAAACATATAACATACAAAATACGTGTTAACAGGCTATGTTATCAGGAAGGCTTCCAGTCAACGACAGGCTCTAAGTTGTTAAATTTGGGGGCAGTCAAAAGTTACACACAGATTTTCAACTGGGCAGGGGGTTGGCGTCCCTAACCCCTGTGTGGTTCAATGGTCAACTGTACGGGCATCTTCCAAGCACTCAAGCAAGACTCTACTCTCAGCTGGGATACTCTGGAGTTTTCGGAGAAAAACAAGCAAATTATCAACACCGTCCTGAGCAGAGTCATCACTCTACCTTCTGTAGAAAAAATCCCAACTAGATGTTCTTGTCCCGAATCACCCCTCCATGCAGCCCTGTCCCGACTCTGTGGCAGAACTCACCTCAAGGTCGATCTTGAGGCCTTGGTGATACACCTCGGTCTCAAAAGTGATCAGGTGCAGCTCCTCGGTGACAATCAGGGAGGCCTACAATAACAAGAAGAGAGAACGGCCCCGGACACTAAACGCCATAGCTGAAGAGAGTGACATACCCCAGCCACGCTGCAGCAAGAAGGGTGGTCCCCCAGGAGGCCACGGACACGCTGCCAGGGACGCAACCCTGAGCACCCGCTCTCTTCAACTCCAAGTGCTACGATCTTCAACCTCATCTTTTACTGGTTTTATTGTAATATGACAGACCCAAGGGGTTATTTATAAAATGGGTAAGGCACAAAGAACAACAAAACACTGAACACCTGTACCTATTACCCAGCTTAAGGAAAAGCCCGTTACCACTGAGATTCCCAGGGTGCCCTTCCCCACTCCCATCCCTGTCCCTGCTCCCTCGGATCTAACTGCTAGTTTGTCTTCGGGTTTATCATTTCCTAGCTTTTCTTTATGGCTTTACCATACTTACATCTTTAAACAATGGAGGCACTGTATAGTTTTGGATGTTTGTGAACCTTATACGTATGGAACCATACCCTACGTACTGGGGTGACTCGGTTTTGAGCGCCTCGCTTTTTGCGCCCATGGTTGTGTGAATCTGCCGGTTATTCATTTTCACAGCTACATACTATTCCGTCACAGGACTCTACCGCAAATCTTCTAGCTCCTCCAGTGGTGATGGTGGGCTATATTCAGGACTTGCCATCAGGCTGCCGTGACATTTTGTACATGTCTCCTGGCACATATGTACAAAGATGTCTCTATTGTTAAATCCTGGGAGTGGCACTGCTGGTTTAGAGGGTACGTTCATTTTTTATAATGCCAAATTGTTTTCTGAAGCAACAATTTATACTCCCACCAGCAATCAGCAACCTTATTTTCAGTAAGACTTCCCAATGAATTCTCAGAAACACAATTCCAATTCATTTTTAAAACACTTCTTTTTCTAACTATAAAAATAATAAATGTTCAGTTTAAATTGCAAATATTACAGAGATAGTATAGAGTAGTCTTGGGTACCAACAGCAGCATAACTACATAAACACTGGCATATATTCCTTGAGAACTTTGGAATTCATACACGAAGAGACAAAAAACAGTGTAGTACATACGCTTTTTAAACAAATGTAATAATATACTACTCAAATTATTTTTCATCTTGCTTTTTTCCTTTTTTTTTTTAAAGTAGGTTCCACACGCAGTGTGGGGCTTGAATTCACAATCCTGAGATCAAGAGTCACACGCTCTACCCACTGAGTCAGCCAGGCGCCCCGCCATCTTGCTTTTTCTAAACGAATATGCCGCACACATTTTTCTATGTTGTACTTCACGCTTTATAGTCAAGTACTATAAATTCAGGAGTTTTTGTTTGTTTGTTTGTTTGTTTGTTTAAGGTCTGCTACATTTAAGAGAAGAGGGAAGACTGGCTCAGGGCATAAACACTAGAAAAAGAACAGGGTGTCACAATCTTTTCCGAAGATTGAAACCTAGTTTTTGGTCACCTTTACCTTTTTTTTTTTTTTTTTTAAGTTTATTCTTGACACTAAGCATTCAATAATCTGAATCAGAGGGAGGGAGACAATAAGGGCAACAGGGGGGACAGGTTTTATTCTTTTTCTTCTTAGATGTTTAACTCCAACTTATTACAATCTTCGATGCCACCACAGTGAGAAAAACAGGTCACCAAAAATGAAGCCAAGCAGCCTCAGCTGGCAGAAGCTGGAAGGGGAATCTGGAAAGCCCCAGGCAAGGTGGAAAGCTTCTTTTCTACTAAATGGGTGTGGGTTAAGTCAGCCAGGGACTTTCCACTCCTCCCTAAAGATGAGCCAACTCCCGCCAACTCCCGCCAACTCCCGGGACAATCAGGGAAATGCTCCAAGCCGGAGAACTCCAGAGCAGATGTGACTTCTGACCGTGTCATTCTGACCTGTGGTGATTTTTCTGTATGACTACAGCTTAACCACAGGTTGGTGTCTCTAATTCTGGGCAATAAGAAGGCTCTTGCTCTCTCCCCATCAAAGAAAACCCTCCGAAGTTGGCTTTCATCCCCAATAAAACTTACGTCACAATTGGCTCGGCCCCCGTTACCACATCTTTGCTCTCTCAGGGTCTGTAAGAAAAGCAGGGAGCACCTGTGTCACGTGAGGCTCCCCACCACCAACCTCTTTCTCCCTCTACCAGACGCCCTTGGAGATGGGGACCCAGGCTCCCCCCTCATACCAGGTGTTTGAATTCTGCAGACAGGCTGCCGTTGTTGGACTCTTCCATGTTCATCACTTTTGTGTTTGTGCCCAGAATGTTAAATTTCCGGGATCTGAATCACAGCAGAAAAACCAACCACACAGGTGACTGGGTAGCCAGAGGACAAAGTCAGATTAAACAGATCAAAAGGAAGCCTCTAGGCTGAACTTACCCTCTGAGGGCTGCAACATCCCCGGAGTCTCTGTTAAGAATATAAACTGGTGTTAATAAAACTGGCCCCGTGTTTCTTCGAAAAATACCTGTAATTTACTCTGCTGGAAAAACCACTGTTCTCCTGGGAATTTCTGTAAACGATGCAATTACATTTTATATGTGACATATGCCAACCCTCACATACCTACCCCTTCCCAACAGCATCAACTCCCCCTTCCCAACAGACCCTTGGTTCTGCTCAAGTATCCCTCCCATCCCCACCTCCAGGGGATCCCGATAGTTAAGGACATCAGAGCACAGCGTGCCCACAGCGCAGTGGTCCTGGGGGTGAGGACATGACTTACACTGTCTCACTCAGACTGGGAAGGAACTACAACCCAGGCTGGATTTATTTTCCACAGCTTCAACTCAATACGAGCAAGGAAGCATGGGGCCTTAACTACCACAAGCAACCATACAGGAACTCAGAAGGGAATCTCACAAAGGCAGAGAGAAGATTCTGGGTCCTGGGTGACATAAGTGAGTCACTAATCTCACTGTCAGGAACTTGCCCTAATTCTGCATTTCCAGTTACACTAGGATGCAAATTTCCTTATTATTTAAGGCACACTGGGTTCTCTGTAAAGGTTTATTATTACCTGCAACTCAGATCATCCCATTTGATATTAGCCAGAAACAGTCCCCCCAGTGGGTGCACTTTCAGCTCTACATGTCTGAGTATATAGTTTTTATACAGTCATATTTCTCAGTCTTTTATTTTTTTATTAAGTACTGTTTTAAAAGTGCTTCTCCATGGCTATGTATGTACTAATAATAGCTACTACTTATTAAATCAAACATTTTGTGTGGGTTTACAGATTAAAACTGATCAAATTTTAAACCATTCAGAAGGTATCTTTCTATATATCACATTTTAAAACTTAAGAGTCCTTGTTACCAGGAAATTCTCCCTCACATTTAATCTAGATTTCCTTTTTATTTTTTTTAAGATTTTTATTTGAGAGAGAGAGAGAGAGAGAGGGAAGACGAGCAGGGAGGAGGGGCAGAGGGAGAGGGAGAGGGAGAGAGAAGCAGACTCCCTGCTGAGCAGGGAGCCTGACACGGGGCTTGATCCCAGGACCCTGGGATCATGACCTGAGCCAGAGGCAGACGCTTAACTGACTGAGCCACCCAGGCACCCCTCTAGATTTCCTTTTTAGAAAAAAAAAATTTTTTTTTGTATTACAGCTTTGATCTATAATTGATGAACAATAAAGTACACTGTTGAAAATGTATGTGGATAAGGTCTGACATAGGTATACAGGCTACACATACTTGTGAAACCATCAGCACAAACCAGATAATGAACATACCCATCATCCCCATAGTTTCCCCAGGCCCGTTTGTAATCCATTCCCGAATCCCACACTCCACCCCACTTCTGTCCCCAGGCAACCACTGATCTGGTTTCCGTCACCAGAGATTCATTTTCATTTCTAGAATTCTATATAAATGGAAACTAAAGTACAACTCTTTCTTGGTTTGGCTTCTTTCACTAAGCGTAATTATTTTGAGATTTCTTATGTGTTGCAAGTATCAGTAGCTCATTCCTCTTTATTGGTAAGTGATATTCCATTTATAGATATACCACCAATTAGTAAGTGCCATCAGCACAGAGCATACACTTACAGATATGCCACAAATTGTTTATTCATTCACCTATTAATGGGCATTTGTGTACAGCCCTCTGTGTGGATATATACTTTCATTTCTCTTGGGTTAATCCTCGGAGTGGAATGGTAGGCTCCTAGGGTAGGTGCATGTTCAACTTCGTAAGAAACTGCCCAATTCTTTTCCAAAGTGTTTTTAGCATTTTGCGATTTTACCATCATTATATTATATATACATTCACCTACGTTTTTAAGATACATGAGTTTAAACATATAGATACATCTGATGGTTAGCAAAGAGTAAAACTCGAGTTTCTCATTCAAATCCTCCCCAATAGCAGGTTTTCCCAAAACTACTTCTTGAAAAAGCCATCCTTTACTCACTGATTTGAGATATCATTTAAAACATATATTAATTCTTTATATAAACTTGAAGTCTATTTCTGGACTCAAGATTTTGTTTCAGTGATCAATCAGTTTATTCCTGCCCTAGTAACACACTCATTTAGTAACTGAAACTTTACATTTTAGTACCTGGCAGGGCATCTTCCCACACCGCTCCCATTTCTTTTTATTCATTGAAATTTTTTTTTCGAAAGTGGAATGGTGGTTGCCAGGGGCTGGGAGGATAGGGAAACGGGGACTTGTTCAATGGATGTAAAGTTTCCATGTTGCAAGATGAAGAAGTTCTGGAGATCTGTTGCACAACGATGTGAATATATGTAACACCATACACTTAAAAATGATTAAGATGGTAAATTTTATGTTAAAAATTTTTAACATAATTAAAGATAAATACATACATCTTTTTTTTTTTTTTAACTATCTTTGTGGGGCGCCTGGGTGACTAGTCAGTTAAGCATCTGCCTTTGGCTCGGGTCATGATCCTGGGGTCCTGGGATCGAGCCCCCCATCATGCTCCCAGCTCAGCAGGGAGTCTGCTTCTCCCTCTTCCTCTGCTTCTCTCCCTGCTCATGCTCTCTCTCTCTCAAATAAATAAATAAAATCTGAAAACAAAAAACAAACAAAAAAACTATCCTTGCTTATTTTTCTCATCTAAGCTACAACTTGAAGAGCAAGTCAAGAGTTCAAGAAATTCTATTTGCGTTTTGCTTGGTGCCACGTTAACTGAGAAGAATCAACATTTTTATAATAAAAGTCTGCAATCCAGGAATATGATTCATTTTATCACTTTTTACAATATCCCTTCCTCATAAGATTTCATCATTTTCTTCAAATAGATCTTAAACATTTCTGTTAAGTTTATCACAATATATATTTTTTAATTTTGTTGCTTATTGTGAAATCATTTTTTCTATTATAATTTCTGACTGGTTAATGCTATTATATAGTTGAAGTTATTAATTTTTATTTTATTTATTTATTAAACCTACCACCTTCCTTAAGTTCCTTATTTCATTAGTAATTATTTTCCAGTTCATTCTCATAATTTCCAGATTCTTATATCACCCAAAAATTAAGGATAATGTTCTTTTTTCAAATCTCTTCAAAGGGTATGTGCATTTAATTTTTGAAAAATACAGTCAAATTTTGAAAATTATGTATTCCATTATGTGGTGAAGTGTGGAACAATACAAAGCATCAATTTTTCCCATAGAGTCAGGATTTTATATGATATGCATAAATGACATTTATAGGTAAAAAATTGAAGAAAAAGGGGGACACAACAGCAATCACAACTCATATCTGTACCACCAGCTTTGTGGTTTCATTCAGGCATGTAAATGACAATGCACTGCAAGACTTCTGGAAACTTCTGTTCAAAAAATGAAGATCCCTAAATGGAGATAAAGTCTCTGTGTTCACATGATATCTGTCCAAGTTCTCATTTCTGTCTCTCATTTGAAAAAAAGAAAAAAAGAGCTAAGATACATAGTACTTACTTGTCAATGCACACTTTAATTTTAAGCTGATAATTTAACTCAGGGAATTTGACCAGCAATCTATTTCAAAAAAAAGGGGGGGGGAAAAGTCTTTGAGTAAAGAAAATAATATCAGTTAAAAAGAAAAAAAAGTCAGTAGGCTCCCTCCCCCAAGCAACTCCTACTTGAAGGAATATAAAATTCACAACCCTTCATATCTAAAAGGTGAAAAAAGCACAATCCCAAACTCCTCTTCCTGCTAGTGTGGCTTTGACCTTATGCTAAGTATCACCCCTTCGGGGCAAGAGGTACTGAAAGAAAGCCTAAGAACCTTGAACTTGACAAAGTTGTGAGAGATTCACAAAAGGATAATAAAAGTCGTTTCATGAGAAATATTACAGGCAGCTGGTATTCTTTCTGTTAAACCTGAAACCTAACACCAACTTTCTGAAGAGGGAAATTTCACTGCAGAAGGGCAAACCTCAACATACCTGTTCTGACTTGGGTGTGAAAGTCACATCCCACCTTGCAAGGCCCACCACCCACCCGCTCCACGGCCTTTTAGCTTCTATGTCTCGAAGCCTTACTCT
>NW_024424897.1:19714442-19795620 GCF_017311325.1 Ursus maritimus | reverse complement strand
TTAAAATCCGTAGGGAAAAGTAGGCTCAAAGAACAGAAAATATCCAGCATTATTTCGCCTCTGTTGTAGGGCAGGAGGAGACACAACGGCCTAAGACTATAGGCCTGAAATTACAGGAATAGGCCCAGGTAACCTCAAAAAGAGGTAACAATTCCTTAGCTTTTGACAGGAGAATCAAGGAGCAAGTTGACGTGATGCCAACAAATTCCATACCCACCTACTGCCTGTGATGCCTGGAAACAACCCTGTGGCCACCAACTCTGCTCTCATCCTAAGAGCGTCTCTCATAAAATATCTACCAAACGAGGAAGTGCGGGGCCCACCTGACTTTGGTAGTGAACTGGACGCCAGTCTTGATGACTAAGGGCCGGTCAGGATGCATAGGCATGCAGGGCTGCCGCTCAACCACGAAGGCACTGAAAGCAAAGAAACGGACAGCAGTCCACACACTTCGTGGTGAACCGGTCTTGGTCCTGTGCCTCCGAGGCGAGGGGATGAGGGAAAGGAACCAGAATTGTATGTTACCTTTTCATTAAGTTTCTGAACAGCTCTACGATCCTCTCCTCCAGCATCGGCCGGTGCTGTACGATGGGATCCCCTTTGTAGGACACTTTTTGCTGCAACTCCTCCAGTTTCTTAATTTGCTGGCGGGTCTGAAGTTGAGATTCTGCTAATGAGGTTATCCTGTCAATAAGATATGATAGCTACCAGTTACCGAAGTGAGTGCACACCAGTGAACTGAAGAAGGGGCAGGGAATCCCACCGATAGAAACACCACCATGCAGTCCCCTAAAATAAGAAAGGGGAATTTTTTTTTTTATTGTGGTAAAATACACATAACATAAAATCGATCATTTCTAAGTGTATAATTCAGTGGTACTAAATAAGAAAAAGTGTGTGTGGGGGGGGCGCCTGGCTGGCTTTGTTGGTAGAGCAAGTGACTCCTGATTTCAGGGTCATGAGTTCAAACCCCACATTGGGCGTAGAGCTTACAAAAAAATAAATAAATAAGAAAGAGGGTATCTATTTTGTTTTCTAAAAATAGTCCCTTCCTAAAATGTAACATTTCAAAGAGAGAGCTAGGCATAGAGGAAGAGGTGTGAAAACTTATACCCCCAAAGAAGGGGCGCCTGGGTGGCTCAGTCGGTTAAGCGTCTGCCTTTGGCTCAGGTTATGATCCCAGGGTCTTGGGATCAAGTCCTGCATCAGGCTCCTTGCTCAGCAGGGAGTCTGCCTCTCCCTCTTCCTCTGCCCCTCCCCCTCTGTCTCCCTCTCTCTCTCTCTCAAATAAATAAAATCTTAAAAAAAAAAAAAAAGAATGTATTTTTAAAAAAGCACTTAAAACTGCTTTCAGTGAATTAACAAAATTCCGGGTTAGTGCGATAGGAACAGACAGGCTTTCTCACGTCGGGCTGCCCTAAATTCCCAACGTCATGCTCTACGTGCTGTGCGCCCCTGCATGTCAAGCTTCTCATAGTGTAAGCCGGTGCGTCAGGCGCGCTGTTGAGCCTCGCACACGAGGGTGCTCACGAAGGACCTGCTGCGTGAACGAAAGCAAAAGAGCAGATAAAGAATGATCCCACTGATGTGAAAACGTAGAGATGACGATCTCTTTTTCTTTTAAAGATTTAATCAATGTATTTATTTGAGAGAGAGAGAGTCAGCGTGTACGTGCTGGGGGTGAGGGGGGCAGAGGGAGAGGGACAAGCAGACTCAGCACTGAGGACACAGCTCAACATGGGGCTTGATTTCATGACCCGCAGATTAGGACCTGAAGCGAAATCAAGAGTCAGATGCGTGACTGACTGAGCCACCCAGGCGCCCCTAGAGATGACTATCTTTACGTACATGTATACAGTAACAGATGGCTAGAGGTATGGCCATCAAAATTCTAGCTATAGGGACCTCTGAATGATTGGTTTTTAAAAGACCTTTCTTCTCTTTATTCATTTTCTGTGTATGAACTTCTTTCCCTTATAAAAAGCATGTATCACTTTAGATTATTTGTATAACTAAAATTCAAACTTCGGACTGTGCTATGTAGTTAAACCAAAAGCTTTACTTAAATCATTAAATAAAACAGGAGCGCCTGGGTGGCTCAGTCGGTTGGGTGTCCGACTCTTGGTTTCGGCTCAGGCTGTGATCTTTCAGGCGTGGGGCTCTGCACTCAGCATGGAGTCGGCTTCAGAGTCTCTCTCCCCCTCTCCGTCCTCCTCTGTCCTTCCCGCCACATGCTCTCTCTCTCAAATAAATAAAACATATTTAAAATACAGCAATATAAACTTATTTTTATTAGAAAATTGTCCAAATAAAGTAAAACTCTTTAGACTTTAACTCTTAGACTTGTTTTTTCTTAAAACTTTGAGAGACAGAGAGAGAGAGAGAGAGAGACTGTACACAAGGAGGGGGAGGGGGAAAGGGAGAAGCAGACTCCCCATCGAAGAAGGAGCCCAACTTGGGGCTCTATCCCAGGACCCTGAGATCACGACCTGGGCAGAAGGCAGATGCTTAGCTGAGCGAGCCCCCCAGGCGCCCCTAGGCTTAATCTGAGTACATCAAAGTCTGCACCTGTGAGACGAAGCCCAATTCCTGAGCCTGCAGTTATGACCATAATTTTAGCACAGCATTCTGGAAAGAAAGGCAACACTCCTCTGTCATCTTTTACCAATTTTCTAGGCGATCTAGGCAGATGTTGGGAGGGCCCCCGATGCACGCAATCTGCTGCCGCCTCTTCCAGTCAGCCAGCTCTTCGTCCGTGAGAGTTTTCTGCACATACTCCATCGCGGACAACAGCCCCGCCAACTCACTCACGATGCTCTGGTTGGAAACCCAAACAAAGTCAGAACACATTTCCTCAGACCGTCGCTAACCACACTCTTTAGTCAATTCCAGAGAAGGAACTTAGTCGAAACCAGGCAAGTTCTGCCACGAGACGCCGCGAGCACGCAGGTGGAGGGGGCAGGCAGGGGAGGGGGTCCGATGCTCTTACGCGCCGCATCTGGTCCAGCGCGGTGAGCATCTGCTCCAGCTGCTGCATCTTCTGCCTGGTCACCGACTGGTTGTTTCCATTCAGATCCTGCATGTCTGCGGACGAAGGAAAACCCCCTTGACCCGCCGGGATCCTCGTATCCCGAACGACCGCGCTCCCGTAAGCGCCAGCGGCCCCTGCGCGCCACGTCCGCCCCCAGCCCGAAGCCGGAGCAGACGCCACACACGCAAGCCCGGAAACTCAGGCAACAAACTCACTTTCTACACTCAAGTTTAATGTCTCTAATAGTCACTTGCCTCCTTGACTCTTGAGGGTTTTGTAGTTGAAATCAAAGTCATCCTGGAGATTCTCCACCACTTTCATTTTCTGTTCTAGATCCTGTTTAAAACCAACAGACAAAACAAACCAAGCCAAAAGAGACAGAAGTGAACCAGATTTTCCTGGGAAGAGGGAAAAGAAAGTTTCTGAGAATTAAAATGAAGCCAAAACCTCAAAAAAGACACACGCAGGACCCACAGGCCACGTCCCCAAGGAAAGGCTTCCTGCCCATGACTTGCTTCACCTGTACTCGCTTCCGAACATCCTGGAGGTGCTGCTCCAGCATCTGCTGCTTCTCCGTCACCACAGCGGCTGTGGGGTGGTTGGCCTGGCCCCCTTGCTGCCACAGGAGGGAATCAACACACACGTGAATGCAGGAGACATGGGGAGATGTCCAGTCACCATCCCACCCACCGCCCTTCCTGTTTGGCTGAGGTGCTGCCGCCACTGGGAGGGGAAGGGAAACAGAGGCAGCGGGCCGGGCGTCATCAGCGTGGTGCACCCTGGGATCATGACCTGAGCCAAAAGCAACACCTAATCGAGTGAGCCACTCAGGTGCCCCTAAATAAATCTTAAAAAAAAAAAAAAAAAGCCACGGTGATCAAGACAGTGTATATTGACACAGGACTGAAGTATTAACCAATGGAACAGAACTGAGAGTCCAGGAGGGACATCACAGACCCAGTTTTCCAAACTAGAAATTCTCAGTCTCAAAGACAGACTTCACACTGAGTCACCAAATCCTCCTGGCTCTGTGCTCTGTAATCTCGCAAACAGATCTCCGGTTCTCCTGGCTCAGCTCAAGCCCCAACTATGGATCTCTTTGCCTCTCATCTCCCTCCTTTCCAATCTGTTGCCTACGCTGCTAGCAGGGGTCTCTGATATAGACCCAAACACGCCAGTTCCACAGGGACCATCTCTCCCTTTCCGACGGTCCCCAGCCAAGTCCACAGAACACAAACTTCCCCGAGAAGTTTAGGGAACGCAACCTCCACCCCTGATTTATTCTCTTCATCGGGGGACTGACTCATCTGATTGGTGAGATTAGGAGAAAGATTCTGCGCACACAGATCTTCGAAGAACCCAGCACTTCAGCTGGTGCCTCTCTCCTCCACCTCTGCCTTCCTGGGGCACACCCAGGGCAGGAGACAGGGCCTGGTTTCTAGAAGCAGTTCTGAAGGCCTCTCGCTCTGTGTTCAGCGGGTATTTGTCTCTGGTCTCCGAAGCTCCGTATGGATGGCTGGGGATGTGCCGTTCTGCAAACCCAACCTCTGCACCCCCAGATGGAACACGGGGTGGGCATCAGAAATCCCCAATGGTTACCTGCCCAAACCGTGTTTTCCAGTCTTGTTTCACCAACAATACAGCTGACGGTTTACTGTTTTCAACTGCCACATCTACTTCTAAATTGGTACTGCACTTAAAGGGGAACAGTGGGGTGCATTAGCACCCACAGAAGCCCGCCTCTAGCACCCTTGTAAAAACCTCCTGGCTCCTGCTGCTTCCAGGTGTACACACCTCAACCCAGCACAGACCCGTGCTTCACGCAATCCCATGACAAGTGAAGCCTCCCCTCCCTGTGTTTCAGTCACCCCAAACTACCCACCCTTCCCCACATACAGCACGCTCCCTACATGCTGTCCGCTCAGCCCGGCGTGCGCTCCCGCCCAAGCAGACCTGAACTCCTTCACCTCCAGACTCAGTGCACCCGTCAGCTCTCCTGTAAAACCGTATTCAACTTCTGTAGGCAACATTACTCACAACTTCCTCTATGTTTCTCTCACTCTGAGTGTTTGTACACCTATCATCCCAACTAGACTGAGAGCCCTGCTGGGCACGGCTCACATCTCCTCGTCTTCCTACCTCCTGGTGCTCGACCCATAAAAGACACTTAGGAATATGCCAGATGATGTAAACAGAGAAAATAACAGGAAGGCCTGGGTTGAGGCTTCAAGTATCCCATCTGTGGTTCTAGATCAAGGGCTGCAAACTTTTCCTATAAAGGCCGGTGGTAACTATTGTTGGCTTTGTGGGTCATCTAGTGTCTGCTGGAAACACTCAGCCCCGTCACTGCAGCACGAAAGCAACCAGCGACAACGCGGACATAAAAGGGTGTGGCTGTGTTCCCCAAAATGTCATTTACCAAAACAGACAGAGCAGGCTGGGCTGGGGCCACGGGCACTGTTTGCCAACCCCGGATCTATAAAATTGGGAACATCCATAGGGCACCTACTACTCCCCTGCCTCTTGTGATAAACTTGGGAACCTCAACCCAAATGGGCTTATATCAAGTATTTTCATCCCATGGGACAGGATGAACAGATACAGAAAGGTTCTCCAGAACAGAAAACTCCAGTGAGGCAGGGGCGAGCGCTCTTTGCTAACCTCCCCGTCGCCAGTGTCTCAAACAGTGAGTGTTATTAGTGCCCCCTTGTCCATATCTGAGCACCTCAGTGCTCTGCTGAAGTTCTTCAGCGGCTTCTCATTTCTTACAGTCGTGGTGACGTATGATGTTGGTGACAGTGCTCATGACAGTGATCGTGACAGCAGCAGCAGAGAGCAGTTCGCATTTACTTCGCATGTATGTTTCGGGCACTGTTCTGAGCATTTTGCAGGCACGAATTAATGAAGTTCTGTGAAGCAGGTAGTATAATCACTCCCATGGGAGGCACATTCCCACTGCCCGAGGTTACACGGCAAGGGGCAGAGCTATGAAGCTCAAACCCAGACAGTCTGGCCCCAGGACCCTTGTGGTAAACTGCTCTTCCAAAGCCCAGCTGCTGGGCATGACTAACTAAAGAGGTGTTCACAATATGTCCCTTGGCCTTTCCTTATCCAACCAGATGCTGAATTTTCCACAACTCCTCCCAACAATACATGTGTTCATGTTTTCCTGTCTGAACACGATCTTCTCTCTGCCTGGAGCGCTCTCTCATCAGGCTGGTGTATCGGTCATCAGCCTTAAGTCTTGGCTCAGACACAAGCTCGCTCTCTCTGCGATACTCTCCCCGACTTCCTCAGTTAGACTTAGATGTCCTTTCTTCTGCTACATCTTTGTCTTGTAAGAGAAAAAACTGTACACTTATGTTCATGGCAGTGTTATTCACAATAACCAAAAGGCGGACGCCGCCCAAGTGTCCCTCAACAGATGAATGCATCAGCAAAATGTGGTCCAAATACAGCGGAACATTATTCGGCTTTTGAAAGGCAGGAAATTCTGACACGTGTTACAACAAGGACGAACTGTAAGGAATTATGGTAAGTGAAGTGAGCCAGGCACAGAAACACAAACAGTGTATGAGTCCACTTCGATGAGGTCCCAAATTCACAGAGACAGAAAGGAGAGTGTGGTTGCCGGGGGCTGCAGTGAGACGGGAACGAAGAACTGTTGTTTAATGGGTATAGATTTTAGTTTTGTGAGGTGAAAAGAGTTCTGGAGATGGTTACACAACAATGTAACTGAACTCAACACGACTGAACTGTACACTTAAAAATGGGTCAGATGGGGGCGTCTGGGTGGCTCAGGTCATGATCTGAGTCCTAGGATTGAGCCCCGCATTGGGCTCCCTGCTGCAAACTCTGCCTGCCGCTCCCCCTGCTTGTGCTCGCTCTCTCTCTCGCACCCTCTCTCATATAAATAAATAAAATCTTTAAAAAAAAGAAAAAGGTTCAGATGGTGAATTTTATGTTGCGTGTATTTTACCACAATTTTTTTTTAAAGTGGGGAGGGGTAAGAAAAAGTCTCTGATTATAGTAAAGAAAATAAAACCCCCTCAGAGAAAGGAAAAAAAAAAGTCTCCTCTAACCAACCACTACGATGAGTCGGTATATAACCTTCCAGACATTTTATCATGCATACCAATAATATATGCATATTGTATACCAGTGTTTTTACTATTATGAATCAGATCTTTTCTTCTCTGACATTTTCTAACAGGTTATTGTTGCTATGTATAAGAGAACTATATAAGAGTCTTAAAGTATTTATCTTGAATGCAGTCATCTTTCTGAACTCTTGTTGGTGCCAATAGTTTTTTTTTAAATTATTTCTCTTGGATCTTATAGGAAGACCTATCTATCTATAAATACTGACAATTTTGTCTCTAGCTTTCCAACATGTATACCCCCATTCCTTTTTCTGTCTTATTGTATTGGCTGGATCCTTCACAAAAATATCAATGGAAGGATGCACCCTCAATCTTGTAACCTTTTTTTTTTAAAGACGTATTTACTTTAGAGTGAGAGACAGCGACACAGACAGCGCGGGGACAGACAGAGAGAATCTTCAAGCAGACTCCTTGTGGAGCAGGGAGCCCAACACTGGCTCCATCTCTCAACCCGTAAGTCATAACGGAGCAGAAACCAACGGTCAGACACTTAACTGACTGAGCCACCCACGTGCCTCTTGTAACAGTTTTTAATGAGAACAGTTTAGTATTTAGCGTTTTACCATTGTGCATACTGTTCCATTTGGTTTCTAGCAAATACTCTTTATTGTATTAAGAAGGCTTTGACAAATATTCTTTACTGTGTTGGGAAATTATTTTTATCCAGAAGGGACACTAAATTTTGGTGTCTAACAAAAATATGGTTTTTCTTATTTAATTTACTAATTTAATGAATTACATTAATAGAATTCCTAATGCTGAGCCATTCTTGCATTCTGAGAATCTAAGCCATGCTTAGTACACTGAGCAGGATACCAAACTCCTAACCATTTCCTTTACTTACACTGTCTTTTTAAGGTTTCGATATTAGGATTATTTCAGCTTCATAAAATAAGCTGGAAACATCTCCTTTATTTCTATACTTTGGAAGAGTTTAAATGGTAAGAGAACAATCGATTCCACGGAAGTTTGTTAAAACATTTAAACCATCAGGTCTATTGGCTTTTTGGTGGGCTAGGGAGTATATACTCTTTTGAAGTCTTTTTCAATATATTTCTATGGTCATTGATCTATTTAAGTTTTCTTCTTTTTTTTTTTTTAAGATTTTATTTATTTATTTGACAGAGAGAGAGACAGCCAGCGAGAGAGGGAGCACAAGCAGGGGGAGTGGGAGAGGAAGAAGCAGGCTCATAGCGGAGGAGCCTGATGTGGGGCTCGATCCCAGAACGCCGGGATCACGCCCTGAGCCGAAGGCAGACGCTTAACCGCTGTGCCACCCAGGCGCCCCTAAGTTTTCTTCTTTTTTAAATATATTTTAAATTTGTATTTTATTGCATTACGAAGTTGTTTGATTTTTCCATTTCTCCCAGACCACAACCTCCTCTAAAGCAGAGGGTCATAACTAGCCTAACACAGCAGGATATGTACACACATACACACATAATAGATTAGATGCTGTAGATATTCGAGATGTTCTAGACAGATAATGTATTAGATGTTCTAGGTATATATGTATTACATGTTCTAGATAGATACGTTTATTATGTGGCAGTGTAAGTGATAGGTCTTTCATATATCAATCTAAGTGATGAGACCAGCAGCGTGGAACTGTTCCTCAATGGGCCAATTAGTGTCATGTTATCTCCATTCCCTAAGCTAACTGTATCTCTAGCTCTAGTGAGTGTATTCGCAAACTTAACCACAAAAGAGAAATGCATATGAACCCGAATGACTCAATCCCAAAGCATCTCCGAGGTGGCAACCAAGAACAGTACATTATCATTTCCCGCTGGTGCAAATGTGAACTGTTACAGCCTCTGGGGAAAGGAACCTAGATCTATAAAAGTAAAATATATAAACCCTTTGACCTAGGGCTTCCATGCCTGGAAATCTATCATAGAGAAATCAAAGCACAAATATATAAAGCTGTAAAGGGAGACACTGCAGGAGTGTTTATAAGGAGGGAAAAAAACAACCCAGAATGAAGCAAATGTCTATGGAAGAGAGAATAACTGAATAAAGTACAGCAAATCTACACTACGGAGTATGATGCAGCAAATAAAATGAGTTAGCTCTATTCTAATGGACCTAGAACGATTTAGATGATATAATAGTAAATGAGAAAAGAAAGATTCAGAGAAGTAAACCCATTCAAATATGATGTGTGTTTGTGTGTGTGTGTGTGTGTGTGTGTGTGTATTTTCTGTAGTTTATGAGTCTGGAGAAAGGTATGGAAGGATATACACCAGACTATTAATGTTGGTTTCCTGGGAAGGGATAATAAAGAGAGGGAGTAACATTTCAGATTTTTGTAAAACCTTCTTCCTTATACTATTGTGTCAATTTTAATTTTTTTTTAAAGGAGAGTGCATTATGTACTCAAGGGGAAAAAAACCAATCATTTGTATTGTTTAAAAGAAAAAAAAAACAACAAAAACATCCACTTCTACCATGGACGTTGGCGCACGCCCTAGACTGTGTAAGAGCAAGCACATCTCTGGACACAAGAAGGAAAGCGTGTCTTCAGTGGTGCTTTGTTTCTTCCCACGTCTCACCTGGGCTGCAGTGGCTGCAGTCTGGAGCAGGCGGGACTCTTCCCATAGGCACCGGGCCACGATTCGGGCAATCTCCATTGGCTTCTCCAGATATCTGCTCTGTAAGTAGGGGAGAGAGAATGAAAAGTAGCAGGAGACTAAGGAGATGTGGACCCAGAGTATTACATCTACTGCACGCAACAATAAAACGAGGGCCTCAGAGCCTGGCTGCCACCAGCGGGAGATGAGGGGGAGAACAGAAAAAAGGCAGTCACAATGGGCTGCACTTCTGTGACAGAAGACACATCAGTTTGCGTCTTTGGACAGTATGTTATCCTGGTCTTTAGTGGAGGTGAGTATCCAATTACGGTCAAACATTTAACATTTAAAAATAAGTCCTCTGGGGGGTCTGGTGGCTCAGTCGGTTGGGCGTCTGACTCTTGATTTCGGCTTAGGTCATGATCTCAGGGTCGTGAGATCAAGTCCCAAGTCAGGCTCTGTGCTGGGGGTGGAACCTGCTTATTATTCTCTCTCTCTCCCTCTGTCCCTTCCACTCCCCTTTAGAAAGAAAGAAAGAAAGAAAGAAAGAAAGAAAGAAAGAAAGAAAGAAAGAAAGAAAGAATAAAGAAAGAAAGAGTCATCTTCCTATGAAACCACTAGTTTTGATCAGTTATTAACATGCTACTGTAATATGATTAATGTAACAATAAGGTGATTACTCCAACCGACAAAAGAAGTGGATTTCAGATAATGACGCTCAAGGGTGGGTATACAGAGGTTTGAGGAAGAGCTAATAATCTCTCCTTTGACTTAAACTCCAAGATAGGATCGCATTACCTAGACAAATGAGAAAAGAAATACTTCCTGGATAGAAAGCTTACGCCCTACTCTGCGGGGTCAGTTTCTCATCACACCTGAAGGAACTGCTTGATCCTTCGCAGATTGTGCTGATAGAGAACATTTGACTCCTGTAGGAAGCGGCTGTACTGCTGGTCAATCTCACCCAAGAGATTATGAAACACCAAAGTCGCATGTGATTCTTTGCTGGCCGCATATGCCCTAGGAAAAGGAAGAAGGATACAGAACGATTCTGAAACCGACACACAGCCGAACACGCGCACAAGCGTGCACACACACACGCACAGAAATCACCGTCAAGGAGGGAAGAAAACAAGACAAACCCGATGCTTTAACCCACCCATCACTTTAGATTCACCTTGCTCAGCAACAAGAAATATCATGGATTCAATGATTATTAACAATTATTCCAGACACTATCAGCCACTGCCACAGTCTATACTTACAAAATATTCAAGTGATGCAGACAAATATGCTGTTTTGCTTTTAAATTCTCAGTCAGTTCTGCAGTCAGATTGTTAGTAGCAAATAAGCAAACCCAGGCTGGGATGGCCCATCTCCATCATCTCTGACTCGCCTCTCTGGCCCCTCACCAAATTCTAGAAAAACTAGGTCATAGGCCCAAATTAAATGAAAATTAATAGGTGAATCTGAACACATTAAAATAAAGGAGAAAAAAGGGGAGCCTGGGTGGCTCAGTCAGTTAAGTGTCCGGCTCTTGGTTTCGGCTCAGGTCATGATCCCAGGGTTTTGAGACCGAGCCCCGTGTCAGTTCCACACTGGGCGTGGAGCCTGCTTCTGATTCTTTCTCTCCCTCTCCCTCTGCCCCATCCCTGCTCTCTCTCTAAAAAAGGGGAAAAAACAAAGGAAATAGTCCTTGGAATTCTGGGCCATTATCTCCTCTATGAACGAGTCCATTTCTCTTACAGTGAGTCTCCTTTCTTTAATTAAAGGGGAATCAGAATTACTGTCCCAAATCTTTACCCATGAATGAACTCTCACTGAGATTTAAAAAAAAAAAAATTTGTAGTACATCCCTGGAGTGTCAGAACCCACAGAGGATCTCGCCGAGGAAGCGAGATCCAAATCAGCCTTCACATCACCTACCACCAAGCAGGCTGCTTCGAGGCGCCAAAAGACAGCTGCCCGCACATGCGTCTAACGCAGAAAATAAAGTTTAACATACTTTTTACGAGACTGAGAGTACCTCTTTATCTCCTGATCTCTTTCACCCCATCACCTATACCCGTAAGTGTTTTGATGAAATAGCACAGCGTTAAGCTAGAACAGGTTATATCTTGACTCAAACCCAAACCTGACACTTGGGGGAGTTTCTCAGGAAGGACTTACCAATCTTGACTCTCAATCCAAGGGGCCAGAAACTGCCGCAGCTCCATCGGGAAGCTGTCACTGTACAGCTGATGAAGCTGCTCCAGGTACCGTGTGTCGAGCTGCTGGAGCTGATTCCATTGGGCCATCCTGGAGCAATCAGGGGTCCCAACTGTAAACCAAAGCGGCCAAGCCTCAGTAGGAGCAAACAACGTAGAAACACCCCATCGACCCCACACAGGCTCATCAGGTCTGTGATTAGGGATAAAAGATGCTTTGGACAGGAACCCGCCTGTTTCTCCCAGTTGACAACAATACAGACACATCCACAGTCTCTGCGTCTGCAAGCACATTCCAGCTTCTCCTACACCGGGATGCCAATGCGGGCAGAGCATCTGCCAAGTTCCAGAACCCATTATCTACCACACGTATGTGAAGTCGAAAAATAACTTGACTTCCAGATTCCCACTTCCTCATCTATAAAACAGAGAACATCATTCCCACCTCTCATGGCTGCTGAGAAATTTCTAAAGAACGCAGCATGGTACGTGGCATACAACAGATGCTTGACACATGTCAGCTCCTTTCTTTCCACCCTACCCTCTTTTTCAGAGGGTGAACTGGAAGGTGTAGACAACAAACCTAAAGTAAGACCAAAATGTGGGATGTGGCTGTTAAGGGAAGACAGAGCTAATTCTAAGAATACAAGCTTAAAAGTATAAGCAAGGACCTGCCTGGGCTTCTCCCACTCAATAAAAAGCAATTTTGCTTTTAAAAGTTCTCAGTTGGGGATGAGAAAGAAGAGAAGCTAAATACAGTCATACGAGTTGTCCCCAAGCTCACCAATACCTCCAGAGAAACGCTCAGGTATGAGAAACCAGCCCGGTTTCTCTGATCACCTTTCTTCCTCTTTCTAAATAACTTGGGTCACAGAAATATCAATACAGACCAAGCAGTCTTTTTTTTTTTTTAAGATTTTTTTTTTAATTTATTCAGCAGAGATAGAGACAGCCAGCGAGAGAGGGAACACAAGCAGGGGGAGTGGGAGAGGAAGAAGCAGGCTCACAGCAGAAGAGCCTGATGTGGGGCTCGATCCCACAACGCCGGGATCACGCCCTGAGCCGAAGGCAGACGCTTAACCGCTGTACCACCCGGGCGCCCCTAGACCAAGCAGTCTTAAGAAGTTGTCAAAATAACTAAGAGTAAGAGCCAAGAGTAACAGAGTAATAGTAATAACTAATACATGTACCAATCAAAGTATCCAGAGATGATTCTCTTGGATTGTGAGAACACTGAATGGAAGACTGAATGCACACATTATCCAGAGTTCTTGATTTATTTCTCAGAGAAGGTGCAAGGAAGCACCCTCATAACTGCTCCTTTCATAAAAATTATGGAGCAAACTGGTGACAAAACCAGCAGGTCTTCTGTTCTCAAAGCGGCACGAGTCATGGTGGCCAAGTGGCTCAGGATCAGGTTTTCGTACAGAACCCCGGGCTGCAGTTCTCCCTCGTCCTCTGCGGGGACACACACAGAATACCCTGCCTGCCACTGTGAAGGTGCCATCACACGTCCAGGAGAGCACAGGCCGTCTCTCCCCACCGTCTTTTACACCGAACCACGAACAATCGAAGGCAGCACTATCCAACAGAGATGTAATGCAAGCCACATATGGAACCTTAAATTTTCAAGCAGCCATATTAAAAAAAAAAAAACTAAAAAGAAACAAGTAAATTAATTTTAATGATATATTTTATCTCACTCAATGTATCTAAAAATAGGGCACCTGGCTGGCTCTGTCAGTAGAGCATGCAAATTCTTGATCTCGGGTTCATGAGTTCAAGCCCCACAGTGGGCATAGAGCTTACTTTAAAAGATAATAATGAAATAAAGTTTAAAATACTTTAATATATATATATATATACACATATATGTGTGTGTGTGTGTGTGTGTATATAAAATGTTATCACCTCAACATGTAACTGCACAAAAATTAGTGAGATATTTTACATTCTTCTTTTGGTACCAAATTCTCCAAATCCAATGTGCACTTTTACACTTACAGCACAGAGCTGAGGTATTTCCCTCCTTGTGGGCTTAAATTGCACTGGTGAGAAAGTTCAATAAAGTTGGGCGCCTAGTTGGCTCAGTCGTTTAAGCGCCTGCCTTCGCCTCAGGTCATGATCTCGGGGTCCTGGGACAGAGTCCCACATGGGGCTCCCTGCTCAGCAGGGAGTCCGCTTCTCCCTCTGCCCCTCCCCGGGCTCATGTACACCCTCTCTCTCTCTCTCTCTCTCAAATAAATAAAATCTTTTTTTAAAAAAGAAAAAGTTTAATAAAGCACAGAAATGAGAATGTCAGAATGAGGTATTTGGCCCCATCAGACCCATGTTTCCATAAATAAACTAAACCTTCCAACAACATTAGAGGTGGTGCTTGGGATTTTTTTAAAACAGTGCCTTCCTTCCTCTTAGGCACCTCCCAAACATTTTCAGCTACCACACCTTTGCTGTTGCCCCTGTCCTCACTACCCCCAAGGCCAGCCTGTCCCAGGACAGATGTTGCTTGGGCAGTGGTGCGTGTATACTAAACACTGGCCAGAATGAAAGCAGTAGCCGAGGCATTATAATCATGGTGTGGATTACCCTCAAGAAGAAACCAGAGGCTGGGACGCCTGGGTGGCTCAGCTGGTTGGGCGTCTGCCTTCAGCTTGGGTCATGATCCCAGGCTCCTCGGATCCAGTCCTGCATCAGGCTCCTTGCTCAGCGGGGAGCCTGCTTCTTCCTCTCCCTCTGCCTGCTGCTCCCTCTGCTTGTGCTCTCTCTCTCTCTCTGACATATAAATAAATAAAATCTTTTAAAAAATCAAAGGCCACTAGAACTCTTACAATATGCACATTAGGGCCAAGTTAAAATCTGCCTCAAGGCTAGAAGTATGAAGATCCGCCTTACGTTTCTTAGGATGTGATTTGCATAGAAATCTATATAACATGTCAATATATATAGATGCTATTGTGTACAAATGTGCCCAAACTCTAGACCTACATAATTCAACATGGTAGTCACTAGCCACATGTGACTACCAAGCGCTTGAAATATGGCTGGTTCAAACTGAGACATGCCGGAAGTGTGAAGTATACACTGGATTTTGAAGACTTAGCGTGCGTGCGCACACACACACACACACACACACACACAGAATGTAAAATATCTCATTAACATTGAAATGATGATATCTTAGACATATTGAGTTTCAATTCTTTTTTTTTTTTAATATTTATTTATTTATTTATTTGACAGAGAGAGACAGCCAGCGAGAGAGGGACACAAGCAGGGGGAGTGGGAGAGGAAGAAGCAGGTTCCTAGCAGAGGAGCCTGATGTGGGGCTCGATGCGGGAACGCCAGGATCACGCCCTGAGCCGAAGGCGGACGCTTAACGACTGCGCCACCCAGGCGCCCCTGAGTTTCAATTCTTTTTACTTCTTCTAATGTGGCTACTAGAAAATTTAATATTACGTGTGTAACTTGTTTTCTGTTTTTTTCAGACACTGCCTCTCTTATGTAACCAAAAAGCTACGGTTCTCCTAATAAAGGAATTAAAGAAATAGATACCCACTTTTTTATTTTTAAGTACACTCTCTACCCGCAACGTGGGGCTCAAACTCACAACTCCAAGATCAAGAGTCACGTGCTCCACCAACTGAGCCGGCCAGGCGCTCCTAGACACCTACTTTCCATAGTAAAGTCTAGTGTTATAAATTAATTTTAAAAATAGACTAATTATTTAATTGCTTATCTTGGATACAAATGTAGAGCCATTACAATCTACTCCCTGAAGTTCCATGCTAGAACCATAAAATAGGGGCGCCTGGGTGGCTCAGTCGGTTAAGCGTCTGCCTTTGGCTCAGGGCATGATCCCGGTGTTCTGGGATCGAGCCCCACATCAGGCTCCTCCGCTATGAGCCTGCTTCTTCCTCTCCCACTCCCCCTGCTTGCGTTCCCTCTCTCACTGGCTGTCTCTCTCTCTGTCAAATAAATAAATAAAATCTTTAAAAAAAAAAAAAAAGAACCATAAAATAACATCCCACTACACCTGCTCACCTAGGGATGAACATTGGGGTCAAACACGAATATATGCATTTTCAAACCATTAAAAAAATTACACGTTGTTGAAAACTGTCTAATTCATTTCTAGTCCATAACTCAGAGGGGTTTTTCACTGTTGTAGTTTAGGTTTTAGCGGGGGGGACAACACAAAGGGGATAGTAAGTAGTCCAATAATTTTGTCATTTCTTAAACCAGAAACCAGTTACTAGTTTTCTTCCGTAAAATTAAAGAACCAAAAATGACTGGCATTATGCTCTACTTCTTAGTCTAATCATTGTAGGTAACACTGTAATAGCTATCCTGTATTTTAAAGAAATCACTCATATTAAACCCAAAAAGCAGACAGCATTTTCAAGGAGAACGTGAGCAGCGTCAAATAGTGACGATTTCCTTACAGGCTGCTTAGCTACAAACCATATGTAACTAACAGCAGTCAAAGGGCAATCAGCCCAAATGCTCTTCATAAAGACTGCATATCCTTAGGGGATCACTAGCCAAATTGTCTAGGAAAACCTTTGCCAACTAGCTTGTGGCCACTGTTTTACCGGAAAAAGTTTTACAAGAGCCTCCCTTATTTCACAATCTCAATTCTGTTTTTTCCAATTACAAGTTAATCTAAAGGACTCCACTCAAGTTCTAACTAAAGTATTTCTTCTCTACAGAATAATGCTAAGCCTGTGATTTAATAACCACTTTCACTGAACCGCAGGACACAGAAAATGATTTGCACAATTTGAATGCCAAGTACCATTCTGGGTGCACAGGAGAGAAATGAATGCGTTCTACGGAGGGGCTGGCTTGAGGCATGACGTCGGGCTTAATTCTCCCCACAGGTGAGCGCTAAGTTTAGGTTAGCGAACAGCAGATGGTAGCATATAAAGGCAGGATAAGTGCGATCCTGTTTTCTACAACTTTAGAGAAAAGAAAAATAAAAATGAAACAGCAAGTCACCAAAGACTTTCCGGACTTTTCAAAACAGAAATTTCTCAACCCCTTGGGGATAACTTACCAACAAGTCATAAAGCAAACAGCTATTGTCTGATGGGGAACTTATTACTGTAAAGATCACTAAAAAGTTTGTCCACAGTCACAGGTTTCATTTATATAGTGCATTCTAAGGAAACCGAGAGATGTGTCGAGAAACACAAATCGGGACGCCTTAGAAAAGGGATTCATTACATCATTTCATAAAACTTCATTTTAAATTAAGATTTATGTTTCACATCCACGCACTAGTGGATTTACGACAGGCGCGATGGAGCGAGGGCCAAAGTGGGGAGGGAGACGAAAACCCCAGCACGTACAACAATCCAGAACAGAAAGTGATTTAAAGATAATTTCTGTTCCACCTTATCACATGATTCTCCTTTGGGTGTTAGTCATACTTTGTGTTAGAAATACCTATATTATAAATAAAGCATAGCCATATTTTACCCGTTGCCTCTACTAAGCCCCTCTTTGCTGTCAGGAAAGGCCCAGTGACTAAGGCAACCAAAGTATAAAGTAACAGAAATCTTTTTTTTTTCACATTTTACTAATATTTTTACTGAAGTACCATTGACATATAATGTTGAGTTAGTTTCAGGTGTACAACTTAGTGATTCGACAAGTCTATGCTATGCTATGCTCACAAGTGTAGCTACCGTCTAACAAATATTCTTGCACTAATTTCTATAGAAATTAGTCCTTTTAAGAAGGTATTTTTTAAATTTTTTAAGAAGATTTTATTCATTCATTTGACACAGAGAGATAGCGAGACAGGGAACACAAGTACAGAGAGCTTGGGACGGAGAAGCAGGCTCCCTACTGAGCAGGGAGCCCAACGTGGGGCTCGATCCTAGGACCCATGAGATCATGACCTGAGCAGAAAGCAAGAGTCAGACACTTAACTGACTTAGCCACCCAGGCACCCCTTTAAGAAGATATTTTTAAAGATGATGAAAGTAATAATGTTCATTACAGAAAGTTTGGAAAAATATGAAAAAAACCCAAAAGATAAAATCATCCATATCCTACCATCCTACTCTCCAGAACCACAACTGACAAGTTCATGTAATTCCTTTTAATCTATCTCAGAGTGTGTATGTGTTTTATCTCTTTTAAAATGTTAGGGTTGCCTGGCTGGCTCAGTCAGTAGAGAGCATGCAACTCTTGATCTTGGGGTTGTGAGTTCAAGACTCACTCTGGGTGTAGAGATTACTTAAAAATTTTTTAAAAATCTTAAAACGTTGGGATCATAGTAATTTTACAGCTTTATATTCTCTTTTAAAGCCTAATATATAGGGGCACCTGGGTGGCTCAGTTGGTTAAGCGTCTGCCTTTGGCTTAGGTCAAGATCCCAGGGTCCTGGGATCAAGTCCTGCATACAGTTCCCTACTCAGCAGCAAGTTTACTTCTCCCTCTGCCTTATTTATTTATTCGACAGAGATAGAGACAGCCAGCGAGAGAGGGAACACAAGCAGGGGGAGTGGGAGAGGAAGAAGCGGGCTCCCAGCAGAGAAGCCTGATGTGGGGCTCGATCCCAGAACGCCGGGATCACGCCCTGAGCCGAAGGCAGACGCTTAACCGCTGCGCCACCCAGGCGCCCCTCTCTCAAATCTTTTTTAACAAAAGGCTTAATATATAGTAAACACTTTTCTCTGAAGATACTTTTGTTCCCTGCAAAACAGCTATGTGGTTTGATTCTATCAGTGTTTTCAATCTAATCCTGCTAATCTCATCAAAGGCTACAAAATTATTTAGATTTGCAAGCTCCAATTTATTTATCCTCATCATACCACATTCTAAAATAATCTGAGGTAGCTGCGAACTCCATAAAGTAAATTAGGGAGGAGAAAAAAATGAGAAAAGTAAAAGGCAATTAATGCTAGACAGGCACTCAACCTTCATGAAATTTTCATTATAGGATAAAAGGTGTAATGAACAGCAGGGAGCCCATATTTAAATATTACAGTTTTAAGTATTTAACCATTGATAATTTTTTAAAAGATTTTATTTATTTATTTATATGAGAGAGAGAGAGAAAGAGCATGAATGGTAGGGCAAAGGGAGAAGGAGAAGCAGACTCCTTGCTGAGCAGGAAGCCAAACACGGGGCTCGATACCAGGACCTGGAGATCATGACCTGAGCCGAAGGCAGACAGTTAACCGACTATGCCACCCAGGTGCCCCTAACCACTGATAATTTAACTATTCATACTTACCTTAGACATTAAGACTCTGGAATTTCAAATTAGAAAAAGATAATTCAAAATAAGTATGCCTGGGGGAGCCTGAGTGGCTCAGCTGGTTAAGTGTCTGAGTCTTGCTTTTGGTTCAGGTCATGATCTCAGAGTTGTGAGATCAAGCCCTGCGTGGGGCTCCACACTGGGCATGGAGCCTGCTTAAAATTCTTTCTCTCTGCGCCTCTCCCCCAAGTGCACACTCTCTCTCTCTCTTTTTAAAAAAAAAAAAGTATGCTTGTATAGTAAACATAATTTTATTGCTTACAAATCCAAATAGTACTTTTATAAGGTTTAAGACCAGGTGTTTGCCTTTATAATATGAAATTTATATATAAATCTAATTTTGATTTCCTAAGAAGAGAAAATATTAACAGTTGAGCACCCAATCCAACTATAGTTATGTAATATTCAAATATATTTAATTACAAATATATTTAACTACAAATAATTACAAATAATATTCAAATATACTTAATTACAAATAATAGGATTTCTGACTTTACAGTCAGAAACCAACTCTTCCTTGTAAAAATGGACATAGAGATATAAGGGAATGTGAATTATAGCTCCCTACTAATATGGCAAAACTGAATATATGGACAGAGTACTAAATTACTGGGGAGCAGAGCTCAGAGAAGTGAGGGAAAGGGCAGTTTTTAAAAGATTTTATTTATTTTATTTGAGAGAAAGCGTGTGAGTGAGATAGAGAGCAGGAGCAAGGGGGAGAGGGAGAAGCAGACTCCCCACTGAACAGGGAGCCTGATGTAGGGCTCGAGCAGGGGGGAGAGGGAGAGGGAGAAGCAGACTCCCCACTGAACAAGGAGCCTGATGTAGGGCTCCATCCCAGGACCCCGAGATCATGACCTGAGCCGAAGACAGACACTTAACTGACTGAGCCACCCAGCTCCGACAATTTTTAACGCAACTCTGGAACATTCTCAACCCAAAAGTCTATTATCCCTCACTCCTCTATCTCACTTTAACTCTTGGTAGAGTTAAAGAATCTTGTGCCAAGGGGCGCCTGCGTGGCACAGCGGTTAAGCGTCTGCCTTCGGCTCAGGGAGTGATCCCAGCATTATGGGATCGAGCCCCACATCAGGCTCCTCCGCTAGGAGCCTACTTCTTCCTCTCCCACTCCCCCTGCTTGTGTTCCCTCTCTCGCTAGCTATCTCCATCTCTGTCAACTAAATAAATAAAATCTTAAAAAAAAAAAAAAAAAGAATCTTGTGCCAAGCACCTTATTTTTTCTATTCTAAATCCTAACATACTGCAAGGTCTTAGCACTAGCAGTACCTTCTTATAGCTATCTAACCTATATCCAGAAACACAGAGAATAAATGTATCAGATTCACAGTTAACTCTAAGAGATGAATAGTGCCAGGAATGTGAACAGCGAAAAGGAAAAAGATCTAGGGCTCTGACCCATGAAAAACAATCAAAATCTTAAAAACAATGGGGCACCTAGGTGGCTTATAGTTAAGCATCTGACTCCTGATCTCAGCTCAGGTCTTGAGCTCAGGGTCATGAGTTCAAGCCCTACATTGAGCTCCACACCGGGCCTGGAGCCTACTTAAAAAAAAAAAAGTCTTAAAAACAAAATTACAAGAACTACTCAGAATCTAGTACTCCTTCAGTTATCCAAAAGGATTCAGTGAACTATGAAGTGCCAACGTCTCCAGTTATGTCAAATCTAATAGTGTCAAGGAATTTAAAAAAAAAAAATGATGCATTCCCAGGGCACCTGGGTGGCTCAGTTGGTTAAGCATCTGACTCTTGATTTCAGCTCAGGTCATGATCTCACGGTTGTGGGGCTGAGTCTGGCACTGGGCTCCTTGCTTGGGATTCTCTCTCTCCCTCTGCCTCTGCCCCTCCTCCTGCTCGTGCTTGCATGCTTGCACTCTCTCTCTCTCTCTCAAAATAAATAAATAAAATCTTTTAAAAATTGACGTATTCTCCATACTTGATTTGGTATAGGTACCATATTTGATCACAAATATTTCAGATTAAAGGAGCAACAATATAAACATAATTCTTTCTAAACTGAAAGTAACACAAGTAGACGTGCTTTGTCAATTACTGAGTGTGCAGCTTATGGTTAAAACTGCTTGAGAACAGGTCTGAGCTCGAGATGAAAACCACAAAACAGACCAAATTGGTGTGTCACATGGCCTCCCCATTTTGTGACACTTCCACTCGCCTGACCAGACACCCTCCACCGAAGCAGGGTGGTGTGAGGCCAAGGACACGGGAGAGACTTTGACACGGAAGGGCCTGGGCCCAAACCCTGCCTGCCATTTATTAGCTATTTCTTTCAAGGACATTACTTGACTACTGAACAGGCTTTTTCTTCAGTAAAATGGGGAAGTATCACAGTTTCCAGACTGTTGTAAAAGTTAATAATAATAATAATAATAATAATAATAATAATGGATGTAGGGCATCTCGGGAGGGAGTTTGTAATGCTGTGATTTAGTGTATATATGTAAAGGGAAGAGAGAAGAACAGGGGGGTTGGGTGGCACTCCGATCAAGTATCTTCCATACGCAGTTCACCTAAGGATAGCTCCAGGTCCTAAAAAGACTAAAGGTGAAAACACTAAGTGATACCCAAATGAAAGAAAAAGAAAGTAAGAACCTTGGTTTAAGAGCAGATCAAATAACTAATGATTATCACTAATATTTATATAGCACTTACTATGTTCCAGGCACTGTTTTAGGCACTTGACATATTGATTCATTCCATCCTCACAACAACCCTATGAGATAGATACATTTTTATCCCTGTTTTATACTGTGGGAACCTAAGTACAGAATTTTAAGTGATTCACCCAAGGTCATCAGGTAGTAACGTCATGGAGCTATAGAATCATAATCCAAACAGTTGGTTTTCAGAATTCTTGCTCTTAACCGTTAGGCTAGAGTGGGAATTTTCATTGATTTTTAAGGAACCCATGAGTCAATCATGACATCAAGCCAATGTGATCTTATGGGGTTTTTTGTTTGTTTGTTTTATTTTAATAAGCTCTCTGTCCAACATGGGGCTTGAACTCACGACCCTGAGATCAGGAGTCACGTGCTCTACCAACTGAGTCAGTCAGATGCCCCAATCTTACGGCATTTTAGACAGCCACATACAGCGTTTGAATTAAAGAATCTATCCATCCCACTGTAAGTAGGCCCCCATCTAGAATGAATCTCTGACTGTATCACAATTTAAATGTTGCAACTAAAAAAAACAAACATATTCAGGGATGGGTAATCAGGGTGTGAGGAGTCTGAGAACTTGAACATTTTGCCCAGCAAGAAGGCTTGGGGAACAGGAAGTGTGGTTAGGAGAGGGGAAGATAATTACAGAAGAGCGGCTCTTCAAATACGTGGAGGGCGAAACACTCCAGAATCAATCTGCTTCCCCATAAGACCTACCCCTGATTCTGCCCTCTGGAGTATTCCCTCTGCATGCAGAGGTACCCCAGCCTGCTGCAGACCAGAAATCCAAGAGCAATTTTTTTTTCTTTGAAGGTAGAGATGCCTGGGACACCAAACCAGATTTGTCAAATCAGAATTGGGGAGGGAGGGACCCATGTTTCAATATTTAAAACCCCCTTGGACGATGCTGTGTAGGCAGACTGAGGACCCCTGAATGAGAGCAGAGGTCAGGATCTGGATCATCAGGAGCACCTGAGGGGCTTTCAGAAGCCAGGTGTCGGTCCTTACTCCTGACATCCTGAGTGATAATCTCCAGGGATGGGGTCCCGGCAGGTGTAATGAAGCACGACGCTGTGTAAAACTATGGCATGAGACTGTGTAAAACTATGGCATGAGACGAGGTTGGAGAAGGCTCCCATGTCAGCCATACTAATAGGAACTCTTGACCAGGGATAACAAGGCAGTCTGAACAAAGTTTTCAGCAGACTGGTGACAATCTGATTTACATTCCAGAAAGGTCCCTCAGGCAGCAATCATCAAGGTGAGATCTGGCGGTGGCCGGAAGCTGGGTAGCAGGCCCACAGCTGTTCTGAGGTGGACATCTTCCAGAGAGATTAAAGAGGGAGCTGGGTTGGGGCTTGGTGACTGTCTGAAGGGCAAAGGGGACTCAGACAAAGGGAGGAGTGAGGAACCACCTCCCCGGCTCCTGTTGTGTTTGGTGTTCAAACGGAGGTTAAATGTTCGTTCGCCCTGAGACATGTGGCAGCAGTGACCCCGACACTGGGAGAGCCCCTGGGCTGGCTGGCTGGCTGGCCTCCAGAGACTATTCAGTCCGTAAATCATGATCGGGCTCCATTCCCTCAAGACAGGAAGGTTGCTGTGACCCAGGAATAAAGGCTGCAGCGGAAGTAGCGAGCGATATTTAACACGGGCCCGGGGCTTGCATGCCACCTGCCAAACTTGCCCGCCACCCCCGCCACCCCCGCCCCCAGCAAAGGAGTCAAAGGGAAAAGAGAACCAGCCAGAAAGCTCAGAACCAAATACACACGGGGCATGACAAGAGCCCTTCATGGTCTCCCCACATCTGCCTGCTTCCCGCCGGTGCACTTCCCATGGTTTGAGCAGAGAGCCCTTCCTAGGACACGGGCCTGATGCGGCTGCAACTCCCCCGCTTAAGACCCCTCTGATGACCCTGCACTGTTCTTAGGCTGAAAATCAAAATATGTAAAATCAAGGCAGAATAGTGCTGTGCCTCGGGCATGGGTCCAGGTGCCCCCACTGAGGTGTTGGGGGGCGAGTGCCTGCCGGCCAGTGAGCCTCTCTGTGCCTCAGTTGCCCCACCTGTGAAAAAGGGCAGGAAACAGGACTTACCTCACAGGGTCACTGTAGGAACTAAATGAGTCAATGTACACGAAGGACTTCAGATGCAGCCGGAGTGCAGTACGTCCTAAGTGTTTGTGAGTGTCACTCATGTGGCAAACGGCCTGGTGAGCCCTGCCTTTCCTGCCCCAGCTGGTACCAGCCTGCTGGCCGAGCGCCCGGCACTCACTCTGCTCTTCCTCCCGCTGCTCAAACACACCAAGGCCTCCCTCCCAGGGTCCTCCTTCTAACGCCATTCCCTCAGCAGCGCTGGGCACCGGGACTCCATAACCTGCACTTGTGACCGCTCGGCTGGATGTCAGCTCCACGAGGGCAGGAAGAGCTGTCCTTGGCTGTCGCTCAGTAGCGAGTTCTCCTCCTTACCCCCCGGGGCATCCAGCACGGTGCCCCGCTCCCAGAAGAGGGATTTCAAACACATGTACTGAATGAATAAACTGCTGGGATATTACCACTCTATGGAATCATCCAGATTGTCCCAGGCGAGGACACCACATCTGGTAAGAATTATTCTGAGGAGCAGACAGACCAATTGACCAACTCTTTGAGTTCTGCTGTCGGAAAAATTCAAGGATGATCCCTCAGGGACCTTTCAGTAAGAGTAAAATCACAGACAGCACTGCCCCAGCATAAAAGCATACACTAACTCCTCACCGTCTAATCCCAAATCTTGATCCCTGACTCAGGCTCCCCGATTCCTCAGCCAAGTCTGTCACCTCCCTCCTCTCTCCAGCCTCAAGATACCTTTCAAGTCCCTTTATCTCCTCCCCCACCCCAAACCGCAGCCTTTGTTCCTTTCTTGAAGATGTTCTTGCCTAAAGTGCTTCTCCCCTTGGTGGTCCTTTATGTCCCTTTACTGTCTCCGTTAGAAAGGCTTTCCCTAACCCCACCTCCACTACAGTCACTGCTTTAACTCTGAACACCCACAGTACTTACACACCCATCATGTCAAAATTTTTCCGGCTGCTTTGATTCCTTCTCCATGTGAGGAGTTCTCAGCTGGCAACCCTCATGTATCATTCTGAGTTAGAGCTTCCGGTTGGATGTTAGATGATGCCAAACGAATATTTCCTTTTGTTTCCTTTATGCACATTTGCACACAGACATAAATACCACCTCCCATTGCAAAAGTGTCCACTGATGGCCATAATACTGAAAAGCAGGACATGAATAGGATAACTGAATCCAAAGAAAACAAGATCAGCTCTACCCTGGATGACTGGTGATCTAGAATATTTTCTGGAGAGAGGCAAAGCATCCTTCCAACGTACAAATGCTGAGGGCCTCACCCTCACAGGACTCAGAGAGGTTGGCTGCCAGCATTTTTTTTTTAAAGATTTTATTTATTTATTTGAGAGAGAGAGTGCACAGAGGGAGAGGGAGAAGCAGACTCCTTGCTGAGCAGGGAGCCCGATGCGGGGCTCGATCCCAGGATCTCAACACCATAACCTGAGCCGAAGGCAGATGCTTAACTGACTGAGTCACCCAGGCGCCCCAGGCTGCCAACTTTTTAAAACAGAAGGATATAACCCTTGAGAAACAACTGTAGATTGGGCAAGTGAACATAATGTCAAAATTTCCAGGCTTGAGGGCAACCGAAGGGAGAAGAAGGGCAAGTTGCTGGTAGAAGCCTGCAGATACGGTATCTTTGGACAAAACCCACATAAGAGTCAAAAAAGCATCCATCGATCTGGAATGCTAGTAAGTTATTAATATTCTTCAAAGACAGGAAATTGAAATAAACCAGCGAAGGGAACTTAAATTTCTAAATCTCAGTATCACAGACCCATAAAATAGCTCACCACTTATTGAAGAGAAGCAAGAACCTTTTCCCAAGTTTATTCAGGTCACTTCCCTGAAAGAGATACTAGGGTAATTCTGGTCATTTAGCAATGCACAACTGGGGCTGAGAACACATATCCACGGATCCTGTGTTGGAACTCCTTCCTTCAAAGTAACTATGGTTTGGGGACAGAACCTCAAATTCAAAGGACATTTGCGGTGGTTATACCAACATGGTCCCAATTTCTTTACTACTCCTCCGGTTGAGACAAGAGGTCTCTGCCTCCTCCCCTTCAATCTGGCTAAGGCCATGACTTCTCCAACCAACAGAGTAAGACAGAAGGGTCGATATGCAACTTCCAAGCCTTCCGCCTGACTCTCTTGGAAGGCTCATCCCCCAGAACCCAGCCAACACCCTGTGTGAAGCCCAAGGCACGAGGGGCCACGTGGAGGCACTTGGTCTGCAGTCCCAGCTGAGATCAGCCTTTGACTCACGCCAGCCCAGGCATCAAATATGGGAGCGAAGCAGCTCCGATGATGGCTGTCAGATGTTCAGTCTGCCCAACGCTGTGCAGCAAAGGCGCCACCCCCGCTGTGCCTATCTGAGTTACCCGCAGCATTCGTGACCGTAACAAAATGGTTGCTGCTTTGTGCCACTGCATTTGAGGGGCTTATTGCATTTGGCACTAGAACAACATTTTTACTGAATAGTGATAGAATAAATATCATCTTTATAGAGTCTAACTTCCATGAGAGAAGAATTTGCAGTTTTAAAGGAAAACGATTTGCTGTTAAAACTATTTTTTTTAAGATTTTATTTATTTATTTGACAGAGAGAGAAAGCAGCAGAGGGAGAGAGGGCAGCAGAGGGAGAGGGAGAAGCAGACTTCCCACTGAGCAGGGAGCCCGATGTGGGGCTCAATCTCAGGACCCCAGGATCATGACCTGAGCCGAAGGCAGACGCTTCACTGACTGAGCCACCCAGGTGCCCATTTTATTTTATTTTTTAAAGCTTTATTTATTTAAGTAATCTCTACGTGAAACATGGGGCTCAAACTCATAACCCTGAGATCAAGAGTCGCACACTGCTCTGACTGAGCCAGCCAGGTGCCCCACTGTTAAAATTGTTTTGTTTTGGGGCGCCTGGGTGGCGCAGTCATTCAGCGTCTGCCTTCGGCTCAGGGCGTGATCCCGGCGTTCCAGGATCAAGTCCCACATCGGGCTCCTCAGCTGGGAGCCTGCTTCTTCCTCTCCCACTCCCCTGCTGTGTTCCCTCTCTCGCTGGCTCTCTGTCACATAAATAAATAAAATCTTTTAAAAAAATTGTTTTGTTTTGTTTTGTTTTAAAGATTTTATTTATTTATGTGACAGAGCGAGAGAGAGCACAAGCAGGGGGAGCGGGAGAAGGAGAAGCAAGCTTCCCACTGAGCAGGGAGACCTGAGCCAAAGGCAGATACCCAACCAACTGAGCCACCTAGACACCCCTTAAAACCGTTTTAATAGTAAACCTCCTTCTTTCCTCTATGCACTAAGTGATTCATCCAAAACGACTCCTTCAAAATGACATCTACACACTGAAAATCCCCAAATTTACATCCCCAGCCCTATCCCCTCTCATGAGCTCGAGTCACACCTAACTGCCCACTCAGCATCTCCACTTGGATGTCTAGCAAGGAGCTCAAATTTAATGTACCCACACCAACCCCCTCATTAAAGACCTCTCCTGGCCAACTTCCCCATTTTAGCAAATGACAGCTCCAATTTTGCACGGGCTTAGGCTAAAAGTCTTTAAAATAAGCCTTGACGGGGCGCCTGGGTGGCTCAGTCAGTTAAGTGTCTGCCTTCGGCTCAGGTCATGATCTCAGGGTCCTGGGATCGAGCCCTGCATGGGATCCCTGCTCAGCAGGGAGTCCACTTCTCCCTCTCCCTCTGACCCTCCTCCCTGCTTATGTGCTCTCTCTCTCTCAAATAAATAAACAAAATCTTAAAAAATAAAATAAAATAACCCTTGACTCCAATCTCTCTTCTCCTCCTCTTCCCTCCAACATCCAATCCATTAACACATCCTGTTGGCTCTACCTTCAAAATGTATTTAGAATGTGAGCCCTTCCCACCATGCCCCTCTGCTGCCACCATCTTAATCTGAGCCATTGCCATCTCTTACCTTGCTCCTACCAATGTGCTAGATTCCCAACTGGTCTTGGTGCTCTCACTCTAGTCCCACCACAGTCTAATCTCCACATTACAGACCCTTTCAAAACAGAAGTCCCATCATCCTACTCTTCTGTTCGAAACTGACTCAGGAAACCTAAGTCCAAACTCCTACCTCAGCCCACCAGATGACCCATTTTTGCGTCTGGAGACCTCTCTGACCTCCTTCCCCACACACTGCTCCCCCCTTTGCTCATACTGGTCCTCTTTTTGCTTCTGGAACACACCATGCCTCCCTGGAAAGCTCTTCCCTAGACTACTGCGCGTCTCGCTCTCTGACGTCATTCAGACCTCTGCACAAATTCCCCTTCACATCACTCCATCGAAGACAGCCCATGTGCCCCTGCTGAATATTTCTTCATGGTACTCAGCACCCTCTAATACACCATGTATTTCTTTTTTAACTCCTTCCACCACCACCTGCTAGAGATGTAAGCTCCATAAGAGCAAAGACCTTTCCTCTGTACTTCCCCAGTGCCTAGAGGATGCTCAAATATTTGTTGACTAAATGAATGAAAATTAAACACTTTTTTTTTTTTTTAAATCTGTAACAGGGGCACCTGGGTGGCTCCATCAGTTGAGCATCCGACTCTTGGTTTCGGCTCAGGTCATGACCTAGGGTTATGGGATCAAGCCCTGCAAGGGCTCTGTGCTCAGCATGGAGTCTGCTTGGGATTCTCTATCCCCCTCTCCCTCCATCCCTCCCCCACCCCCTGCTTGCGCTCTGTCTCTCAAATAGTTTTTTTTAATTAATAAATTAAAAATTAAAAAAATGTGTAACATACTTCTGGCACAGAGAGGTCTGAAAATACCTTAAGACGCTAATTAACTTCATTGAAGGGCATACACTGGTCTAACAGGTGCAATAATTCATGCAGATTTACTGTGACAAGCAAATACATAACACTTCCCAACAGAAGAATTTATACTAAAATGTAGGCCTCAAAAGAAAAACTGTTTTTAAATATAAAGCTAGGGGCTCCTGATGGGCTCAGTTGGTGGAGCATGTGACTCGGGATTGTGAGTTCGAGCCCCATGTTGGTCTTAGAGATTACTTAAGGAAATTAATTTTTTAAAAAACTTAAAAAATGAAATAAAAAGCTAAACTGATATAAAGTAAAGTTGTTTCTCCTTAAATTGCAATAACCAGACTTTCGTACCCTGTCATCATCTCAAAGAAGGTATTTCATGACATGTGCCTGTTGGCAGTATTTGGGAATCTAAGAAATTATACCCTAAGTTAATACTGACGGGTAGACACCGAAATGAGGCATTTCATAAAACATAAAACCACTTGGATGAGTAAGTTTATTTTGACATACTCCCAAAGTGAAAGGTCTAAGAGCCAACCTAGAATCAATAGCAAACTTCTTTACACAGTAAGTCAACTGCCTGCTTTTCAATGCTTTACCCTCAAGATACTTGGACTCCAACTCAATAACAAAAAATGTTTGTAATTGTTGTTGTTTAAGAGCTCTTAAAATATATAAAATCCAGCCTCCTCACTTGACAGACATAGAAACAGACCACTGACGTGAGCACGGGGAATAATATCCAACAGGACATCCTCGTGACTTGGTTTACGGTTCTTTCCACCACACTATGACTTAAGAGGCAAGGAGTGCATCGAGCCGTAAACTTTGTAACTGGAAAAATGTGGTTAGAGGGGAAAAGACATGTGACTGCAAAGAGAAAATCATCTATCCAGGCAGCAAAAGAGGGTCATAGTTGTTATTCTCTCAAAGAGAAGTATTTTGTTTTGGGGATTAAAAAAAAAAAATACCACATAATTGTGACCTCGCTATATAAAAATGCAGAGACACCAAATACATCACTTCTCGGAGGTTTTCTTTCCTTTTTTCTCAGTGTTCCTGAGATATAACTGACATACAACATGGTATTGTTTTTAGGCGTACAACGTAATGGTTTGATATACGTATATATTATGAAATGATCACCGCAAGTTTAGCTAACATCCATTACGTCGCATACTCACAAATGTGTTTTTCTTGTGAGGAGAACTTTTGAGATCTACTCTCTTAGCAACTTGCATATACACAACATTGTCTTATGAACTAGGGTCCCCCTGGTATATATTATGTCCCCACTCCACAGGTGTTCTGGCCCACCTGTGACATTTACGTGGCCACATGGAGAGGTGTCACTGGTTCACTAAACACCTGACTGCCTCTTTACCAGATGCTTTGCCAAGCTGTGGGGGACACCAAACTGGAGAATTAGTAGTCCCTGCCAGAGCAAGAGGGATGCACAACTTCAGGGGGCACCCCTGGAACGTAACTCCAAAACTACAAGGCAAATGGTGCTCCTGGGAGTTGGGCAGTCTAGTCCCTACTGTCAACGAAGATACAGTTTTGAAAGAAAAGCAGACATGTAACTAGATAATTACGTATAAATGGAATGGTGTGACGTGAGAAGGCCGATCCTTCACAAGGCTCTCCAGGACTGGTGGTAATGCTATGGAGGAAGGGGTAACCAGTCCCAGCACAGGGAATAGCATGTGCAAACACAGACAAGCTCAAGACAACATGATTCCGGGTTAACCATCACCCAAAAGCTTACTAAAGTGATGGTAAAGCAGTGGCAATGGGTATAAACCCACAAGGACAAAGAATGGGAAATGAGATGACAGGGGACAAAAGATGTCAAAAGCTTCTAGAATCCAGCAAGTGAAGACAGGGTCACTAGTAAAGGTCACCTAGTAAAGCTGAGAAAACTAAACAGTAAGTACCTGCAGAAGGGATTTCCAGCCAGAGCTATGCTGTATGACCCCCAGAAAGCTCAAAGTTGGAGGGAGTAGGTATGGTTGATGGCAGAGATGAAAGGTTTGGCTGAAAAGAAAACTGGTTGAAAAATCAGTATAATTGAGATTTTTCCAAATAACTACCTCTCTCTGAACCCAGCAGGAGACAAAAGGACTCACTGCCTCGAGAAAGCCAAGTATGGACCCGGGGATACCAGACACAGCTGAGGGCAAGAAAGTCACTGAACTAAAACAACAGAGATTAGGTAAGAAGCTATATACATCAGCTTCCAGAATCCCGGGAGCCAGGGCTTTCCCCAGTCACCCCACAGTGAAGCCCAACAAGCACAGAAGACCAACCTGAACTGAGAAATAAGAACAACTACATTTTGTTGCTGTTGTTGTTGAAGTAAGCCCTAAGCCCAACGTGGGGCTTGAACTCACAACCCCAATATCAAGAGTCACATTCTCTACTGACTGAGCCAGCCAGGTGCCCCTAAGAATTATTACACTTTTGAAGAAAACCTCCAACATAACAGAGAGAGAGAGAAAGGCAGAGAGGGATGAACACAAGAGGGACCCAGAAATCGGTGAATACTAGGAGCATATAAAAATTTCGCAAAACTAGGGGTGCCTAAGTGGCTCAGTTGGTGAAGAGACCGACTTTTGATCTCAGCTCAGGTCTTGATCTCAGGGTTGTGAGTTCAGGCCCCGGGGTTGGGCTCCAAGCTGGGCATGGAGCCTACTTAAAAAACAAAACAAAACAAAAATATCACGGAACTATAAAAAGTATCCTCAGAGAGACAAGTTATGCACATTAAACAGGATTAGGATGAAAATGAACATGAAGAAAATGACAAGTGAAAAAGCACTCTTGAAATTAAAAATGGCAGCCAGAATTTAAAATTAAGTACATGGGTTGAAAGATAGAGCCAAGAAAACCTTCTAGAATATACTCCAGAACAAAAAAGATGGAAAATAGAAGCAGAGGGGAAACAAAACAAAACTCCGATGATCTGTCCAGAAGATCCGATTTCTGACCAAGAGGATTGCCAGAAAAAGAGAAGGGAAAAAAGGTGAGGTGGGAATCAAATAAAGAATAAGAACTTCTGGGGCGCCTGGGTGGCTCAGTCGTTAAGCGTCTGCCTTCGGCTGAGAGCGTGATCCCAGAGTCCTGGGATCCAAACCCACGTCGGGCTCCTCCGCTGGGAGCCTGCTTCTTCCTCTCCCACTCCCCCTGCTTGTGTTCCCTCTCTCGCTGGCTGTCTCTCTGTCACATAAATAAATAAAATCTTAAAAAAAAAAAAAAAAAGAATAAGAACTTCCCTTTCCAGATTGAAAGGGGCCCAACTATTACCCAATCCAATGAATGAAAACTGACCCACACTAAAGCATATCCTGTGAAATTTTGAGAGAGGGAATAAATAAGTTATACAAGCTTCCAGAGAAAAGAACTAGGTCTCTCGGAGAGTATCACAAATCAGAACAGCATTGGACTTTTTTCTTTTTTTTAAGATTTTATTTACTTATTTATTGGGGGACTGGAGGGCAGGGGGAGGAGGAGAGAATCCCTGGCAGACTCCATGCGGAGCGTGGAGCTTGATGCAGGGCTCCACCCCATGATCCTGAGAGCATGACCTCAGCCAAAACCAAGAGTCGGACACTTAACCACTGAGCCCCCCCAGGCACCTCATCATTGGACTTTCAATACAAACACTAAAGGATTTAAAGTCAATAATTGAGCCAAAATGCCTTCAAAATGATGAACAAATGATTCGATGCTCCAATGATTATTCAAGTGCCAAGAAAGAATAAAGATATTTCAGATACTTATCAAAAAATTGAGTTTCCACGCACCTTTTCTTGATAGCGTGTTACTGGAAGACATGCTTCAACAAGTGAAGCAGTAAAGCTAGAGAGAGGAAGACACGGGGTCTCGGAAAGAGGGAACCCAACATAGGAGACTGTGATCGCAGCAGGACGGGGGTTGGGGGTGACAGCCACGAGCATAAAGACTAGATTGCCAGTGTGTTTTAAGCATTTGAAGCAAACTGCCAGGCATTTGAGAAACCTGCTAGAACACTTGGGGAAGCTGACAACTGGTTTAAGAAAACTAAACAAGTTTTTAAAAATAAAAGTATTAACTCCAGAAAAAGACAAGTATTTGTATGTGAAAGGAAATACGGGCATAGTACACTTCTTGGCTTACCAGTGAACAATCTTTAGCCAAAATAAAACACATGATTAGCAGTTTTGGCTTAAAATTTATGACCACTCTATTGTGAGGGATGAGAAGGAACAGCGGTGGTGAAAGAAATATATCCTCACCAATGATAACAGGAAGTTAAACGGTATCTAAAATTCTGAGAGGTCAAAACAGCAGTGTACTGAGAAGCATGGAATAGTTGGAAAGTAGCAGTCTGGGAAGCAATGCTTGGAAATAAGGAGGGGCGGGACAGATGATTGTCGTTTTCAACATAAGTTTTTCAGTGTTCTTCAATTTCTAAATTATTTGTATGCATTACTTGGATAAAAATTATAATAATTATGTTTTCTAAGTGAAATGCCTAATACCAACATAAAATTTAGGTAACATTTTATCTTCTCTCAGAAGGAACCTCCTTACTTGACTCATTCATCCATCTGTTCATTCATAAAAAAAAGAGAAAAACCACACTGTCAGGAACCAAGGGCAAGGTATGGAATGGTGAACAGGACAGGCCTCTGCCCTCCTCAAGTCACGGAAGAAGACAGACAAGTATATAAGGAAGTAATTACCGCTTACGATAAGAGCAGTAAAGATGACAGGATAGTGAGTGACTGGGGTCAGGCTGGCAAACTTGAGATAGTCAGGGAAGGCGTCTTGGAGGAAGGAAATATTTGTCCTGGCTTCTAAAGGAAAAGAGACCTTTTGATGTTAAAATACCAGCTCGGAGGGACGCCTGCGTGGCTCAGCAGGTTCAGTGTCTGCCTTTGGCTCGGGTCAGGATCCCAAGGTCCCAGGATCCAGTCCCACATCGGGCTCCTTGCTCTGAGCGGACCCTGTCTCTCTCTCTGCCTGCCGCTCCCCCTGCTTGTTCTCTCTCTCTCTGAGAAATAAACAAATAAAATCTTTTTTTTAAGATTTTATTTATTTATTCGACAGAGATAGAGACAGCCAGCGAGAGAGGGAACACAAGCAGGGGGAGTGGGAGAGGAAGAAGCAGGCTCCTAGCGGAGGAGCCTGATGTGGGGCTCGATCCCAGAATGCCGGGATCACGCCCTGAGCCGCAGGCAGATGCTTAACCGCTGTGCCACCCAGGCGCCCCTAAACAAATAAAATCTTAAAGAAAAAAAAAAATCTCAGCTTGGAGTTTCCAGGGCCAAAAAGATAGTGCAGATCTATGTGTTAAAATGGGCAGGCCTATGCTTAGGCAACATTTCTTGGTGTTCTGCCCAAGAGGGTTTTCAGGGTATCTAGTCTACCACACAGCTAGAACAGAAGTCAGGATGAGACAAGAACAGGAATTTAAGAAAACTTTTGAGGTAGCGCCAAAGGACTGCAGATAACTGAAGAGAAGCAGAGGTACGAGAAAACAGGGGAATGAAGGCTATTTCCAGATTTTTGGTTTGCACAGTGCGGTAGATGCTGACGCCATTTATTTAGATGGGGGAAAATTGGGTGGGGAGAATGGCACCCAAGCTTGTGGTGAGAAAGGTTTTCAAGAGTTATGTTTTAGACAAGATCAACAGGACACAACTACAAGTCGTCCTAGGGGAAATGTCAAGTGAGCACCAGGACCCAGGAACTGGGAGCCTGGAGAGGCCTGGGCACCCTTGGTAATCACCAGAATGGAGATGATGTCTAAAGCCAAAGTAATGGACAAGATAACCTGAGGACAGAATATAGAAAAAGGAAGGAAAAGAAAGCCCCAGAGGGCTGAGACCCTTCAAACAGTGTTTAGGTACAGGATGAGCCAGGAAAGGAAATTGGGAAAGACCAATAAGACTGAAGAAAAAACCAAGGGAATATGTTGTTACAGAAGCCAACTGAGTATTTTTTTTTAAAGATTTTATTTATTTATTTGACAGAGATAGAGACAGCCAGCGAGAGAGGGAACACAAGCAGGGGGAGTGGGAGAGGAAGAAACAGGCTCATAGCAGAGGAGCCTGATGTGGGGCTCGATCCCGTAATGCCGGGATCACGCCCTGAGCCGAAGGCAGATGCTTTAACCGCTGTGCCACTCAGGCGCCCCCCAACTGAGTATTTTAAGAAAAAAAGTGTTCAACTGTGTCCTATACCACTGAAAGGGTGAGCAAAATGGTGACAGCATCCATTCAATCGGATAAATGCAGAAGTCTCTGGTGACACTCCAGCCACCATACCTAGTCCTTCCTTCGATTAGGTTAATGCTTCTGAACCCCAAGACAAATCCACCAAGATCACAAAGGCACACAAACCACTCTTGTTACTTTTCTTCCTAGAAGAAACGAACCCCTGAAAGAGTATCGTCTCACTTTTGTCCCTTAATCTGACACATACCCCCACCCAAAGAAGGCAATTTAAAAGGGCCCTAAGAGAATGACCTCTAGAAATAGTGATTCTTCTCCCAGAGAAGATTTAGAAATCTCCAGTATTTCTCCACTATTCCACTCTACCTGGAGTCAGAAATGTCCAGGTTTTAAGGAGGAATCAGCACTCTACCCAACATACTCTATGTAAGGGCAGAGAGATTACTTTAAACATAAAGATCAGTATTTAAGTCTATACTCTGGACTATAGCTCTCTGGCCAGCCCTATCTAGACCCAGGAGAATTTGAAAATTAAATTTGGGGGGGCAGGGGAGGTAAGTTTTCATTTCCTTGTAAGGACAGTTCCTCAGTATAGTAACCACAAACATCTCAAAGATTGTTTCTGTATCAGCTTGAATTCTAGGAGAGAAATTTATGCCAATTAAAAAAGTTTTAAGGAAGAAAGACTAAATATATCCAAAGTATACAAAGAACACTTAAAACTCCCTCAAAAATAAGAAAACAACCCAATTTAAAAATGGACAGAAGAGCTGAACAGGCACCTCACCAAAGAAGATCTACACATGGCAAATATGCATATGAAAAGATGCTCTACTTAATATACCATTAGGAAACTGCAAATTAAAACGACAATGAGATACCACTACACACCTATTAGAATGGTCAAAATCCAAAATGCTGACAACACCAAATGCTAGTGAGGGTATAGAGCAACAGGAACTCTCATTCGTCGCTGGTGAGAATGCAAAATGGTACAGACACTTTGGAGTGTCTTTCAGCTTCTTATAAAACTAAACATACTCTTTTTTAAAAAAAAAATATTTTATTTATTTATTTGGGGGGGGGAGCATGAGCAGGGGTTGGGGCAGAGGGAGAGGGACAAGCAGACTCCCCACTGACCACAGAGCCCAACCCAGAGCTCCATCCCAGGACCGTGAGATCATGACCTGAGCCAAAGCCAGACACTTAACCAAAAGAGCCACCCAGCAGCGCCAAAACTAACAAACTCTTAACATATGATCCAGCAATCACGCTCATTGGTATTTACCCAAATTTGCTGAAAACCTGTATCTACACAAAACCCTGCACACAAATATTTATAGCAGCTTTACTCGTAACTGCCAAAACTTGGAATCAATCAAGATGTCCTTTAAGAGGTGAATGAATAAACTGTGGGACTTAGAGGCAATGGAATATTAATCAGCAATACAAAGGAATGCGTCTGTCAGGCCACAAAAAGACGTGGAGTGGTTAGAATGAATGTTGCTAAGTGAAAGAAGACAATCTGAAATGGCTACATACCCTATAAGTATAATTCCAACTATATGGTGTTCTGGAGAAGACAAAGCTATGCGGGCAGTAAAAATGAGCTGGTTACTATGGTTTGGGGGAGGGATGAATAGGTGGAACACTGGGGATTTTTAGGGCGGTGAAACTATTTTATGGCATGCTGTAATGGTGGATATATTTGTCAAAATCCACAGAATGTACAACAAAGTGAATGCTAATGTTAACTGTGGGCGTTAGTTAATAAAAATGTATCAATATTGGCTCATGGGGCACCTGGCTGGTTCAGTCAAGTGGAGTGTGTGATTCCTGATCTCCGGGTCGTGAGTTTGAGCCCCATATTTGGTGCAGAGATTTAAAAAATACATACTGGTTCATCAATGGTAACAAATGTACCACAGTAATGTAAGAGGTTAATAATCGGAGAAACTGTGGGGAGGGAGAGGAGAGGGTATATGGGAACGCTACACTTTCTGCTCAATTTTCCCATGAACCTGAAATGGCTCTAGAAATATATATATATATGATCTATAGGGGTGCCTGGGTGGCTCAGTCGGTTAACATCTGAGGCTCTTGATTTCAGCTCAGGTCATGATCTCAGGGTCATGAGACTGAGCCTCCCATTGGGCTCTGTGCTGGGCATGGAGTCTGCTTAAGATTCCCTCTCTCTCCCTCTGCCCCTCCCCTCCACCACTATGTGTGCTCTCTCTCTAAATATATATATAATATGTATAATATATTGTATATTAAATACATTATATATATTAAATATACTATATAATATTTAAATATAGTATATTATATAGTATATATATTATATATAATATGTATATGCATGTTGTGTATATATATTAATTTTTTTAATGTACGAGTTGAGCTTTATGAAAAGGACTTTTAAAGATAAATCTGACCTACAAAGCTTAAATTTTATTCCAGATAGAAGATGAGCTATTTCCCTCAATTAAGAAAACTTTTCTATTAAGTCTTCTCAAAATGAATAATATACTTGGAAAAATAAGTTACCTCCTGTACATCACAGTTTTGCATGATATAAGCACCCAGAAAAGAAATGATCTTATCCATTAGCATCTACATAAGAGCTTATGAAAAGGCTCAATTACTCATGAAATTATAACCTAAAAATGTGAGGTTGTGGACATGATTTAGAAAGAGAAAGAATAAATACTTAGAATCACACCCATACAGAACCTGGCCTGAAGCATGAATTCACACTGGATTTCCCAATCACTCAGCCAAAGAGAACCCTGAGCTGGTCAAGATACTGTAACCATTCTATCAAATAGGTTGTTGTTCCCATTTTACAGATAAGGACAGAAATGTTAAACCATCACAAAGATAATGGTAGAGCCAGAACACAAACTTGGAGTCTTCAAATTCCCAGGCTAATGGAATCCAATTATCTGTTTGTAAGTCTTATCTCTACTGTGTGACCTCTGACAAGTAAATTCCTCTTTGAATTGGTTATGTAAGCAATTATAAGAAGAAAGGAAAATAAGAATTTTACTTCTGATACATATAATAAAACTTTATTATGAAGACATGTCTGAAGATGGCTCAGTCTTGTTTAAGTATCCACCTCTTGATTTTGGCTCAGGTTGTGATCTCAGGCTCAGGAGTCTGCTTGTCCCTCTCCCTCCCCTTCTGCCCCTCCCCTCGCTCATGCTCACTCTCTAAAACAATTACATGAACAAAATCTTTAAGAAATAATATTTAAAAAAGACATGTCTGCAATAGGGACATATCTGACACTTATTACAAAGGCATGTCTGAAATTAATCAAAGCAGTCAGGAACTTATATGTTCACGTATTGTCTACCAATAAAACAACACCGAACATCAATCTGGTAAAGTCATGATCTTTTTGATAGTCATAATCCACCCCTGATTGATATTAAGGTCCATAAATACTAAGAAAAGTAAACAAACAAAAATAAATATCCAGGGGCCCTGAGGTCAAGAGCAATATGCACCTCTAACTGAGCCAGCCAGGCACCTGAGCCCCACAGTGGGTGTAGAGATTACTGAAAATCTTTTAAAAGATAAATACATAGGGCACCTGAGTGGCTCAGTTGGTTGGGCATCTGCCTTCGGCTCAGGTCATGATACGGGAGTCCAGGGATCCAGTCCTGCATCGGGCTCCCTGCTCAGTGGGGAGTCTGCTTCTCCCTCTGCCCTTCGCTCTGATTGTGCTCTTTCTCCCTCTCTCTCTTTCTCACTCTCAAATAATTAAAATCTTTTTAAAAAGATAATAAAAAGAACGAAAGAATGAACAAAAGAGAAAGAATCTTCATTTTTCCTTAGTAAACTATATGTCTACCATTTACCTTTATCTCCAAAACAACGACTTCTAAACCCCGTGGACGTGACTTTGCTAATCTGAAAAAAGACTTTTATAGCTTACGGTTCTTTAGAGCAGATCTCAAGCTAAGGACCACCTACATCAGAATATATGATTGCCTGTTAAAATGACCTCAGATCTACTAAATCAGATTATCTGGGTCAAAACCATAGAATCTGGGGCACCTGGGTGGCTCAGCCCTTAAGCGTCTGCCTTCGGCTCAGGTCATGATCCCAAGATCCTGGAATGGAGCCCCGCATCTGGCTCCCTGCTCGGCGGGAAGCCTGCTCCTCCCTCTCCCACTCCCCTTGCTTGTGTTCCCTCTCTCACCGTCTCTCTCTGTCAAATAAATAAAATCTTAAAAAAAACAAAAACAAAAAAAGCCCATAGAATCTTTTCTTTTCAAAACAAATACCCTAGAGGTGCTTGTACTAAAATCTTTAGACCAGCGGTTCTCAAACATTTTGCTCTCAGGACCCCTTTACGACCTTAAACATAAGGACCTCAAAGAGCATTTGTTTGTGAAGGTTATATCTCCCAATATTTATTATATTAGAAATTAAAACAGGGGCACCTGGGTGGCTCAGTCATTAAGTGTCTGCTTTCAGCTCAGGGCGTGATCCCGGGGTCCTGGGATTGAGCCCCACATTGGGCTCCTCCACTGGGAGCCTGCTTCTTCCTCTGCCCCTCCCCCTACTTGTGTTCCCTCTCTCCCTGGCTGCCTCTCTGTCAAATAAATAAATAAAATCTTAAAAAAAAAAAAAAAGGAAAAGAAAAGAAATTAAAACAGAAATTTAAAAAATATTTATTAACTCATTTTAAAAATAATAAACCTGTTATATGTTAACATAAATAACATCTCTATGAAAAATAACTATATTTTCCAAAACAAAAAAAATTAGTGGAAAGAGTGACACTGTAAAAGTTTTAGAAATTTCTCTAATGCTTAATAGAAGACAGCTGGAGTCTCATCTGCTTTTGCATTCAATCTGTTGCAGTATGTTGCTTTGATGAAGAAAACTTGACTTCACACTAGTTGGAAAAGGGAAGAGAGTATCTTAATAGCCTTTACAGATAATTCTGGATATTCCTTAACACCACACCAAAATTCAACAAGTGGTAATTTCTTAAAGATCAGACGCAATGTGGATTGCATGCTGTTGGGTCTCAATTAACTTTTCATACTCATCAGGGGCAGTGAGATCCATTAGTCTATCCAGCATCTTGAATAGAATGTTTTCCCAAGCATGATTTAGTAATGTCGTGCATTAATCATTTGGAAACCACTATCTCAGAGACACACAGACCTTCCAAATGTCAATACATTTCATTATAAACTATCAAAAAATCACATTTGTTTTACCATAAAAAAATTCCATTCGTGGGGCGCCTGGGTGGCACAGCGGTTAAGCATCTGCCTTCGGCTCAGGGCGTGATCCCGGCGTTATAGGATCGATCCCCACATCAGGCTCCTCCGCTATGAGCCTGCTTCTTCCTCTCCCACTCCCCTGCTGTGTTCCCTCTCTCGCTGGCTGTCTCTATCTCTGTCAAATAAATAAATAAAATCTTAAAAAAAAAAATTCCATTCGTTAATATGGGAAAGCTGTCAAATTCACAATTTTTCTCGCAAGTTTTCTCGAATTCTAATATTCACTCAAAAGCTTAAAGTCTATCATTGGCAACAAATATTGCCAGTTGTTTGCCTTGAAGAGACAGCTTCTCTTCCTTCATTTTTGGGGAAATGTCTACCAACATCCCAGTAGGTCTGCCATTCTTTCAAAGTAAAAACGGTGTTTTCATGAAACAAGCAGCTAGCTTGAGATTTTAACTGAAATGTTCCCATAAGAGCTCTTCTCTAAAACAACCATCATACTTCCGTGTGCAGAACTGCTTTATGCCCGCCTCCCATTTCATCACAGAATATCAAAAAAAGCACATCCTCCAGAGTTGAAAGGGAACGAAATTAATACTGTATCATGGACATTCTTACATGAAGTCAGTTTTTCTTCCTGGGGGTGCACTACATATAATAACTAGGGTTCAGTGTAAATGCCAACTAAGTAAAAGACACAAATACATTATAAAAATAGCTCTGATATCAAAGACCCCCTGTGAAAGGTCTCAGGGGCCCTCAGGGATCTGTGGACCACACTCTGAGAACGGCTCCTGCAGACAACTCGAACAGATGAGCAGCCCATCGGAGACAACAATACAGAAACCAAAAACAGCTCCTGCCCCACTTGCCCAAGGACACAAAATAGCCTGTTGTTTTAGGATTGGAGTGGTCGAAATTACGGAAGCCGGGCCCTAGCATCATAGGCATATGAACAGCAAGCTTTCAAAAAAAAATGAGTGCGTGGCTGGCACTGGGTGAGGGTGGGAAGTTGCAGTATTTCTACCTGTCCAAGTGACAGACTGGATTTCATTTGATGACAGAGCTAGAGTTCGCCCCAGAATTAAAGTTTCAGAAGAATGTGCACTGTTAACTGTAAAGCTACACTGCTTTTTTTTTTTTTAAGATTTTATTTATTTATTTGACAGAGAGAGAGACAGCCAGTGAGAGGGGACACAAGTAGGGGGAGCGGGAGAGGAAGCAGCAGGCTCCCAGCGGAGCAGGGAGCCCGATGTGGGGCTCGATCCCAGGACCCTGGATCACGCCCGGAGCCGAAGGCAGACGCCTAATGACAGAGCCACCCAGGCGCCCCTGAAAAGCTACACTTCTAAACAGTATGCATATGATGGTTAAAACATTAAAAGTATAGATGTACAGATTTATTCATATGTGCCCAAACAAATATGAGGATATTTACCATAACATTGTTTTCTGTCTTTAGATTCCACAGTCTATGACTATCATTAGGAGAGTAAATAAATTATTAAAAAAAAAAAAAAAAACCTAAAAGAAAGGGGTACCTGCCTGGCTTAGCCAGTAGAGCATGTGACTCTTGATCTTGGGGTTATGAGTTTGAGTCCCACATTGGGGAGGTAGATTGTACTTAAATAAGAAAAATCTAAATTAATTACGGCATCCATAGCCTAGAATACTATGTAGATCTTAAAAACACCAGACAGGGGTGCCTGGCTGGCTCAGTCGGGACAATGTGCAACTCTTGATCTCAGGGTTATGAGTTCGAGCCCCAAGTTGGGTGTAGAGATTACTTAAAAATAAAATCTTAAAAACAAACAAAAAAACATGAGATGAACATATTCACATGGAGTGTTTACTAAGATAAACAAAGTGACGAAAAGTAAGATACAGAGTTATGTGTATAATGTACTACATTCTTTGGGAAGGGAAAAAAGAGAGAGAAAATAACATGTTTGCATGCATACAAATGAAATCACTCTGAAAACAGTAAGAAATGGGTAACTAGCTGTCCCTGGGAAAGAGAGGATAAGGTAAAAAAACAAACAAACAAACAAAACTTTCCACTTACTACAAACCTTTTTGTACTGATTAAACTTTTTCTTTTTTTTTTTTTTTCTCTAAAATATTGCTTTTAGCATGAAGAAAACTGGAGTCTGGAACCGAAAAACAAAACTGATATATTCTTGCAGCAAATCTGTGGTTAAGACTAGCTAGCATTCATCTTTCCTAGGGAAAGGGGAAGTAGTTTAATGCACAGACTGTATGGTGTGTGGGTTTTTTCTCTATCCCCTACCTCCAGCCTCATTCTCCCTTACTCGGAAGATATTCTCACTGGGTATATAAGAATGGTACTCTCATTGTAAAGCTTAAGGTAAACTGAGGTGGAAGTCTATGGAATCACACAGGTCACTTCTGACCCAGGCACCTTGGAGATTTCTGCAGAAATAGGATTTTAATTAATAAGCTTTGCTTTTTAGAGCAGTTTTAGGTTCAGAGCAAAACTGAGCATAAAGTACAGAGCTCCCATAAACCATCCCCCCAGCCCCGAACAGGCACAACCTCGCCCACTATCAATGTCTGGCACCACAGTGGCACACTGAGAAACAGGAATTTCAGATGGCTCCGTGAACCCAATATTCTCCAACACAGTTATTAGGACCTTATGGTGTCCCACGTGTTTCTACCCACTTACAGTCCACTCTTACTTATGCACTTAAATGCAAAGGGACAATAACACATAGAATTAAGAATAAATATTGGTATCTGCGGGGCACCTGGGTTGCTCAGTCGGTTGAGTGTCTGACTCTTGATTTTGGCTCGGGTCATGATCTCAGGGTTATGGGATCGAGCCCTGCATGGGGCTCCACGCTAGGCGAGGGGCCTGCTTGGGATCCTCTCTCTCCTTCTCCCTCTGCCATTCTCTCTCTCCTCCTCTAAAAAAACAAAAAACAAACCACAAAACAAAACAAAAAAAACCCATAAGTTCCCAAATTAAACAGAATGTGATACCTGTTTAAAAAGGGGGGGGGACACGTGGGTGGTTCAGTTGGTTAAGTGTCCTAGACTCTTGGTTTCGGCTCAGGTCATGATCTCAGGGTCCTGAGATGGCGCCTCACCTAGGGCTCAGGAGTCTGCTTGTCCCTTTCCCTCTGCTCCTTCTCCTCTCTCTCACACACATACAAATAAATAACCTTTTTTTAAAAAAGGATAAATAGTAATATTTGGCTCCAGGATGCTTCAATTATTCCACCTGCCCCTGTGAATAAAGCAGTCACTGTCCAAATTATGTTTTATTTGGGTTAACCTTTCAGTAAATTTGCTTTCCCTAAACATATTGATAAAAAGGGGCCCAAATATCAAACGGATTTGTCAGATAAAAATCAGTGTGAGATTAAATATTTATCGTGTCTAAACCACAAGTAGAAAAAAATTCAAAGGCTGACTATTTTAATGCTAACTCAACGCAATATTGCACTCTGGTTTACAGGAGAGGTAATGACACAGCTAACATCTGGGCTTTGGAGTTTTGAGGATTACCCTGGCAGGGAGAGAAGGGGAGAACAAAGGAAAGTCTTATGCTTTTCATTCTGTCATAAAAACAGCATATGCTAAACAGCAAAACAAAAGTAATATTAGAAAAGATTCGAAAACCATGCATTTTAGGAAGCTTTCACCTAAGCAGGTGCTCAAATTCAGACTCAAATCCTCCATTTCTCATAACCAGAATGAGTGGTCAGGATACCAAAAACTAATAAAATCAGTCAACAAAGCGGGAAAACAGGTGGTTAACACCAGACTGGGCAGGGTTTTCCTACATTGAGCTCACCTTCGCTAATCTCAATCAGTTTTCAGAAATGGCTTTTACAAAAACTACCCAAACATCCCCCTAATAATTTGTGCTCCTCCTCCACAATAGGGAAGCCATGTATTTACCAGAAGGTTTACTTTCTCTTTCAAGCTCTGCTGGCTTCCTCCTGCCCCACATACGCCCTAGAAGCAACTGGGCGGCCTTTCTTTCCTGGCTTCTCGGATCCCGAACTGGAGAGCCAGTGTGAGAAAACCTGTTTCAGGGAGAAGCTGAGTGGTTCTTCTTAACCACAAGGCTATTTTGAATACAGATGCGTTTGCAAAGGAAAGTTACAGGACAAGAAAATAAAGCTCTACTCCTCCGGTGAAAACACACACACACACACACACACACACACACACACACACCCCTACAGATGTGAAGGGACAAATCACCTCCTAGCCTCGGACAGGTCATTTAATCCGCTTGGGATGCGCCACACCCCCAAACAGTATGTGGCCCCACCTTCCACGTCTGACTCCTCTCCCCGCAAACCTGCAGCATCATGTGCACTTTTGGTGTTAGGAACTCCAAGGGACTGTTCAAATTCCTAAGGCGTAGTACATTTTTAATGTGTCAAATATTCCTTAAAATAAATGGCCCACAATCACAGGCTTTGGAAGATGCAAAGAGAGCTGTCACAAGGGCATTCGTGTCAACAGGAATTTATGGTTTGCCTATTCGTTGTACGTGACAGCCTCCATCTCCTCCTCCACCACAATGTAAATCCCCCTGGTCCCTATTCATTTAGTTTTTTCCTATTAGGTTAGAATCTCCCAATTACTCCTTCTTTCCTTTGGGTCATTAATGGCTACCATGAATCATAACTTGCCTGACTTTGTAGGTAGACAGATACTGCAGTTTTTAATATTAATTATAAGCACTCAAATTTTAGCTATCTGCCAGGCACTGTGCAAAGTACTTTATATACATTATCTTGCGGGGCGCGCCTGGCTGGCTCAGCTGGTACAGCATGCGACCCTAGATCGAGGGGTGCTGAGTTCAAGCCCCATTTTGGGCATAGAGCCTACTATAAATAAATAAAGAAACAGGGGTGCCTGGGTGGCTCAGTTGGTTGGGCGTCTGCCTTTGGCTCAGGTCATGATCCCAGGGTCCTGGGATCCAGCCCCGCATCAGGCTCCCTGCTCAGCGGGGAGCCTGTTTCTCTCTCTTCCTCTGCCTGCCTCTCCCCCTGCTTGTGCTATCTCAAGTAAATAAATAAAATCTTTAAAACAAACAAACATATACACATACATATATACACACATTATCTTGCTTATCCTCACAAGTTCCCTACAATGAAGCCTGGTATCTGTATTTTATGGCTAGAGAAACTGCCCAGAGAAGTTAAAGCAACTGACCCAAGGTCTAAGAGGTGCTGGATTTGGAATTAAAGCCCAAGGAGTCTGACCTCACAGCCCATTCTTTTACCTCCTATAGCAACTCTGGATCATGAGACCCTTAAACACACGGCCCAAGCTTTTGACACTCCGACGTTACCTTCAGAACGCTCAAAAGAAGTTCCTTGTCCAATGTAGTTATCAAGTCAAAGGACAGGTAAAAGTTCAGTGATTAAGAGAGTCATTTATTCTTATGGGTGGGGGTAGCAGAAAGAAAAGCCAGATAATCCAAACCTTATTGTATTTTGCGAGTAGATTTGCCTTCCTTATTGTTTTTTTATTAGGCTATTAAAAAGAGATTTGCAATAAATATGTCCAAGATAAATTGCTAAGTAGGAAAAGGTGCAAAAAATCTGGAGAAATACACACCATTAACCATTAATACAACTATTAACAAGATATATATAAAATACACAGAGTTTATAGTTCTACAAATTTAAATGTTTAGTAATAGCACATATTTCTTTTGTAAACAGGACCAAACAACTTAGTTTTAATGACATGTGAACCCACAAGGAACAGAAGAGAAGGGGGAAGAGCCGGAGCTCGGCAGTTTCCTCTCCCCTCAGTCGAGTCCTCCTAAATTAAGAACTTACACTTTAGCTCCCTGGACACCCTCTGCTGTTTTAAGCCTCTGCACATTCATGTCCCCTGGCCTTGAACGCAACTGTTCACCACTCAACTTTGTCAGGAGAATTCCTATTCATCCTACAAAACCCCGTTCATAGGAGTTCCAACCTGATAAAGTCCTGTGATAAAGCCTTTTTCTCACTCCTGAAGAGAATGAATCTCTTTTCTGGGACATTTAGTAAGAACTTAGAGATCTATGGAGTTCTTACTGTGTGCCAGGCATTATGCTAAGCATTTTATCTATATTATCTCACTACATCTTCAACAGGCCTAGGAGACATGCACTGCTATCCTCTACTTTGACAGATAAGAAACTGACACTCAGGGGCACCTGGGTGGCTCAGTCGTTAAGCGTCTGCCTTCAGCTCAGGACCTGATCCCCGCGTCCTGAGATCGAGCCCAACATCAGGTTCCTTGCTCCACTGGGAGCCTGCTTCTTCCTCTGCCGCTCCCCCTGTTTGTGCTCCCTCTCTTGCTGGCTGTCTCTCTCTGTCAAATAAATAAATAAATTCTTGAAAGAAAGAAAGAAAGAAAGAAAGAAAGAAAGAAAGAAAGAAAGAAAGAAAGAAAGAAAGAAGCTGAGACTCGGGTTCTGAGGAGGACGTAGCCGATCCAGGATCTGATCCCAGACCTGTCTGACTCCACAGCATCAGATGTGAACCTCTTATCCTGTCACCTCCCCTGCGTCCATCCTGAAGCAACATACACCCTGGTCCGCACAAGGCCCCTCGTTCCGTAAAAAATAGGAACCATATTTCATTACCCTTGGATACCGCCCAGCACAGTAATTGGCTCTCAGTATAAAATGTTTGCTGATAATAAATAAATTAATTAAAACAAAATAAAATGAAATAAAATGCTTGCCTGACCTAAGAGTTGTGATAATCCTAACATAAAGAACTGAGCAGAATAGAAATTCATTCTTCCCCATGCTGTTCCTTTTAAAAACTAGAGACGTTTCGAACTACCGACCACCAAAGTACCATGTGGCCACCCAGACTAAAGTGCACCAGAGTAAGCCAAGGCTCCTAGTGACAAATGTGTAACTGCAATATTAATTCTTTTCACCATAACCAAGAAAGACTGAGATTGCCCGACAATGTCATCCTGCTGGATCTCACCAAGGCTGCTCCGGGCACCAGGACTCCTTCAAGATTTGGGGATGTCCCTCAAGGGCTCTTTTGGTGGTTTTTATGAATGACCCAAGAGTTATAGTAAAATCGTTTAAATATGGAAGACATAAAATATGAGTGGCCACTTACAGCCAATCAAAAATCCTAAAAGACACTTCTGCACTTAAACACACGAGTCTGATAAGTCAGAACACCTCTTTGGGTGCTGGCCCAATTTACAGGCTCAGCCCCAAGGCCAACTCCCCTAGGGCAGAGGCCATGGGCACTGATCTACTTTGTACAGATCAACCAATGCCAGGCACGTCCCCGACACATAGTAGGCACTCCATAATTAAACACCAACACTTGGCCTCACAAATCTCTGACAGGACAAAACCTGAAACTCCAGGGTCTGCCCTTCAAGGCCTCTTATGAGCAGACACTCCTCCCCTACCTACCTTTGTAATCTACCAGGATTTTGTTCCTACTGCACCACCATTCCTCCTCACCCCCAATTCTTTACACCTATCAAATTCCAGCTATTATTTGGGACCCAGATCAACTCTCTTCTTTGGCAAGAAGACTTCCTAGACCATTCCAGGCCTCATAACCTCTCCTTCTGAAGACCTGTAGCACTTAGTGCAGCACTTCCAACAGAACTTTCCAGGACAACGGAAAGGTTCTTTAGCTGTGCTATATATATACTTTAATACGTAACAACTACCTTGTTGGATGGTACAGGCTTAATGCCTCACCACCTCTTTGAGGACATGCTGCCCTATAGGGATAAAGCATTTATCGAGTCCCCTCAGAGGACTGCAAGTCCTGTGAACAAAGCCTCTGATTCTTCATGGCAACTTTCACAAAGTTGCAAAAAGCAAATATTTGTTGATCTGTACGCCACCTCTGAGGAAACCATAAGGTAAAAAGGTGCTGGCCTCAGCATCTGGAATGGTCACTACCTCTGCCCCATCTCACATCAGAAAGTCAAGACCAGCAGAGGCAGGGAGGAGAAAGCAACTTTCTGGAGACACAAATCATCACTGACCCAGCCACAAGGCACTCTGGATTAAGTGGCATTTTTCTCTCCCTCCATTAGCAAATAGCTAAATTCTGATGATAAGCTACGCTGACTAAAAAGATAGTGACTTCCCAAGTTAGACACAGCAGATGGAAAAATAACCTAAGCACACCCTATTTCTACTTCTTCTTGCACCTGTTTATTGGCTATTTCCTTTGGAGTCTTACAGCCTGTTGGTGGTATTTCACTGTCCAGATAGATGTGAGAATTTCAGTGACACTTTTCCTAGCAGGGTCTACACTCACTGTAAATCAAGACCTAATACTTAACCATAGATAGGTCAAAATAACACAAAGTATACCAAAGGTACAACTTCTACCACGATGACACTCTGCTGCCTTAGGCAAGAGCCTTGTTCCTTTGACCTCAGGTTCCTGATCTATAAAATGGGGTTAATGTCATGTGAACTATCTTCCCTTTGTGGCAAGTCATAGCTATGGACAGTTCTAAACAGTTATTCTTCCAAAAGTACTATATACAGAAATAAAAGATCTGTGAATTTGCTAGTGATTCTCTGTGGTGGATACGTTAATATATAGACTTTAAGATCAACCCTCCAATATCTAAAACATATTTTTTCCCGGTATTCCACACTTCCTTTCCCTACCCCGCGAGGCAAATGTCTGAGCAAAAATTCTGCTAGTACGCCAGTCTGGCACATATAACAAGGAAATAAATGTGTCGACTCAGGGAACACAGACGTATTTAATATAAAACAGAAATTTGGCTGAATCAAGTCATAACAGTCTAAATCCACATATGAGAGATTGAGATGATTTATAGTTCTGATTTATTCCAACCAATGCTTTACCAGCACAGCCAGCCAAAAAGTTACAACCCATACACAGAATATAGCCCATAGGTGCACACAGGATAAAAACCAGCAGATACACCTTATGTACATTTTAATTTTTTTAAAGAAGTGTGTCAATACCACACACGCACTTGATGTAACACAGAAAGATGTGTACTAAACATGGAAAAAGCAACTTGGATGACAGTTTGAATTTTGCTAACTTAAGCCCAATCATACCCCCCAATCACAGGTAAAGTTTGCACACATGGCTTTGCCAAGGCCAGCCTGTCTTTGTTTCCCTCTGCCTTTACCCAACATCTTGGCTCTAAGACAGAAAACTCCCACTCTCGATTGGTTCATTCTGTCCTATGCAATTAAGCAACACCACAATCCAGTAAACGCAAGGGCTCGATTATTTATCTTCTGGCCAAGTTTACCAGGTCTTTATAAAAGAACAATGTCAAGGAAGAAAGGTTTATTTCGCTCTAGAACTGGCTTAATGGGGGTTTTATTTTGCTTTGTTTTGTTTTTAGAAGGGGAGGAGGGAAGCAAGGTTTAATCTAGGGGGAAAAAAAAGACGGGAGGGAATTTAAAAAGAGTACAAGACTGTCAATTTCCCTACAGGAAACTTGATTCTTATGCAATAATCCTACCCACAACCAACCAGCCTGTGGGACCGTAGGGGGAAGACACCTATTCCTACCTCTAGAGGGGTAGAGCTGGCTCCTAAAGGAGAGGGAACAGGGCAAGGCCGAGGAACTGGCTCAGCCGGGAGCCGCCGGGCACCGCCGGGGAGAGGGGAAAAAGCTCTTTGCAACACCCCCACCCTCTGCCCGTGATCTCTGCCGGCGTGACAGTTGCTCCTGTGGCGGAACGTCCCCAGAACCTCAGGGAGCAGGAAGTCGGGGGGCTGTCCCTTACTCCTGCCACCCCCACCCTGGAATGCCCTCGCCCCACTGTCCTCCCCCTTAAGCCCATTTTCTCTCTTCCTCGGCGTCTGCCCTTTTTCCAAAGAACGAAACTTCCTTCCAGCGCCCCCTGTCCCTTCAGAGGCCCGCTCCTGTCATCCCGGGAGTTGTCCCTTCAGATCGACCCTCGCGTCTCCACGTATTCCCCCCCGCCCCACTGAAGTTTCCATCCACAATTCCCCCAAACACTGCAGAGGCTCCCGGCCCCTCCCGCGCCCCCCCTGGAATCCCGAGCCTGGGGACGTCGGGGGCGGCCCACCCTTCACCCCTTCACCTGTTTCGCGCTCGGGCCCGATAGGCCGGGGCTGCGCTTGCGCCGCCGGGGTGCGGGCCGCGGGCCCCCTCAGGCCGCGGGGCCTCTCCTGGCAGACGCGGAGAAAGAGCGCCGAGCAGGGGTGCTCGTCAAGGATCCGGTTCGGGCTCGCTCGCTCTGCGGCGACGTCGGAACCCCAGACTCCCCCTCCCCGTCTACGCCGCGGCAGCTCCGGAAACCGCTGAATTACAGCCCCTCCAGCCAATCCCCGCCCAGCCCCAGCCTGGCAGAGACACGCCGCTGCTGCATAATTCATGAGACGGCCAGTTTTCCGGCCACCCAGAGGCACTGGTGCATATACGGTACACATGAAGCCCCACCCACTGGCCAATGAGGAGAGCCTCTGAGAAAGGGCGGGCCAACATTCGGCTGGGAACGCCCCAGTGCTGGCTGTTCCGAGCGCTTAGTGCTCCTCCCTCCGCCGCAGCAGCCGTAGAGCCGTGGCCTTGGGCAGAAACCCGGGGGAGGGAGGGAAGATGACGGAATGTCCTGCTGAAAACTCAGCTGAGTTCCTGGCAATGCGTGACGTCAGGACACTTTAAATGCCCCTGATGCGGCTCTCTCCTGCCTGCTTTCCCTTTTCCCAGTTCTTGGCACCACGTGGCGAGGTTGCAAGCCACTTACCACGTGGAAATCAACCAGTAGACAGTCCCCAGGTATCGCCAGATCCTCAGGGGGCCCGACGCCAGAATTGGGTTTCTGGGGACAGCAAAAAGAACATGGGTGACTCCTGCCTGCTTTGAACTTCAGTTTCTGCGTGAGTCGGGACACACACACCCGGAAACATGACGTGGAAATAGAGTAATTACTAGAGTGCTGGGGAGAGGATAGTGGATTTAACCCTGTCCTCCGTTCCGTCGCTTCAGCATCAAACGCCAACGGCTCGCACATTGGCGGGTTCACAAGAAGGCAGACGACAGCTCATGTGAAGTGACACATATACGCATTATTTTTATAAGTCTGAGATGAAATACTTGAAATTGCCTACCTTTTTCTTCTTCGTCTAGTCTATTTCGATTCCAAGTTCTACTGCATTGAAGCCAGTAGTTTATAGGAAATGTAGACATTTTACCTTACAAAATAGGGATGTACTTGCATAATGGAATGGGGGTGTGTGCGCGCTGACATTATCAGGTTTTTTAAATAACAGCTATTAAAATTTGTGTTTATTGTGTTTACTACAAAGAGGTATAAAGATGAAATCTTAAACAGGGCCCTTACGGCACCATCCAGATAACCCTGATGAGTTTTTTTTTTTTTCTTTTCTTTTTTCAAGATGTTATTTCTTTGACAGAGAAAGAGAGCAAAAGCAGGGAGAGCAGCAGGAAGAGGGAGAGGGAGAAAGAGAAGCAGGCTGCCTGATGCAGGGCTTAATCCCAGGACCCTGGGATCATGACCCAAGCCAAAGGCAGACGCTTAACCGATTTGAGCCACCCAAACGCCCTGATGAGTCTTTTTCAATGAAACTTTTCATTTCATGGTTCAATGAAACATATCCACGGTTCGAAAATGAAGAGTTCAGAGAAGTCAAAAATTAAAAACGAACATCTGTTGCCTTTCTGGGGAAAATTTTCTCTATTTCTGATGAGAAAATCAATGACTCTTAACCTTCGGGGGTGGGGGTGAGGAGGTGCTTCTTGAGAGTTGGCTGGAGACTATGGATTCTAGCCCCAAGAAATTCACAGCACAGCTTTTATTCACAGACTCTGATGGTTCCCCAGATACCTAAAGCCCAGCCAAAGACTCCAGATTTGGGTCTTTGGACCACCTTAAATCCAAGCGAGAGGTGAAAGCATCTATAGCACAGTTGGTAAAGTCACTGGTGGTAGAATTGAGTTTCCCATTGTCCTCCTGTGACCCAGCCCAGTCCCAGTGTGGAAATTACCGATTTATCGGGGCAGGGGGTGTTCCTGGGTTTATCGTCACCCCAGAACAGTAGAACAGATACCCTTACCTTCCATCTCACCTGAACTCTGCTTTGGCTGTGCTATTCCATGCAATTGACGGCCTTCCTAATAACATAAGGTCTGATACTTGTTAGTTATTTACTGCTTACAAAGCACTTACTTATCTCTTTCTTTTCACAATAATACGTGTAGCAGAGAGAAGCCATATTATTTACCAATAGAAAACTGAGGACAAAATAATGTGACACTCTCTGGGACGCTTGGGTGGCCTTGTGGTTAAGAGACTGCCTTTAACTGGGTGTTATACACAACTAATGAATCATCGAGCCTTACATCGAAAACCGGGATGTACTGTATGGTGACTAACATAATATAATTAAAAATCATTATTAAAAAAAAAAAAAGAGCACCATAAAAAAAAAAAATAAATAAAAATAAAAATATAGCCGAGTTGAACATCAAAGAGTTATTCTAAAGATCTTAGTTACTTACAAAATTGGAAAATGAATATTAAAAGCATATATCTGAATATTCAAAAAAAAAAAAAGAGACTGCCTTTAGCTCAGGTCATGATCTCTGGGTCCTGGGATCGAGTTCCCACATCAGGTCCCCCTGCTCTGCGGGGAGCCTGCTTTTCCCTCTCCCTCTGCCTGCTTCTCCCTCTCTCCTCCGCCTGCTTCTCCCTCTCCTCTGCCTGCCACTCCCCTGTCGCTCCGCTTCCTTTTTCTCTCTGTCAAATGAATAAATAAAATCTTAAAAAAATAGCGTGACACTCAAGATCACAGAGATACTCAGAGGTATACCAGGTGGGTTTAGAGCCAGGGTTTTTTTTTTAAGATTTTATTTATTTATTTGACAGAGATAGAGACAGCCAGGAGAGAGGGAACACAAGCAGGGGGAGTGGGAGAGGAAGAAGCAGGCTCATAGCGGAGGAGCCTGATGTGGGGCTCGATCCCATAACGATCCCATAACGCCAGGATCACGCCCTGAGCCAAAGGCAGACGCTTTAACCGCTGTGCCACCCAGGCGCCCTAGAGCCAGGTTTTTGTACCCATCCCATAGCTTTGTTCCATCCACTCAAACACTGCCTCCTCCCTTGAGGTCCTCAGCGGATGGCCTTTGTTTCCTCACTGCTCTCCCCTACATGCACACATAAAATGTTCCTCTGAGCCTATCCGGCTCCACCTATAAAACCTCTCTCCAGCCCCCAAATGGCCTCTTCTCCACACTACACCCAACCCCCCAGCTTACAGAGATGGCTTGCAGTTTCTCCCACGTAAGTCAATACTTTGACCTGAACTGTTTTGCAGCCTTCTTCTCTCCATCCACACCTTACTTTATCCCCTTCCTCCAAACATGTCAACACCTCGTTACTTTATGCCTTTGCAGATCTTCCTCCTCCGCCTGGAATGCTGCCTTCTCTTCCCATTTCCAGCCAGAAAATCCTTACTCATTCTTCAAAGCCCAGTCCACATTACCTCTTCAGGGCTTTCTGAGATTTTTCCCTGGCAAAGTTAATTTCCCTGCCTGACTCCTTTAGCAGCTTGTTTCCCGTCCAGTATAGCGCTCTTTACCTTGGACTGCAACGTCTCCTTAATTAGCTTACTTCCTGATAAATGAAATGAAATAGTTAACACGCATTAAGTAATTACCATGCTCCAGGAATTGTGCAAGCTTTTACCTAGATTATCTCATTTGATCTTCACTGATACCCAGTGAGGTAGGTACTACCGTAATTCTCATTTTCAGCTGAGAAAATTGTTTGAGAAAGTGAAAGATAGTCCAAGTTCCCAACTAGAAACTATGGGCAAACCATGAATGAGAATCAGATCTGGCTCGACTCCAAAGCCTGACTCTGCCTGCATGCTTAAAACACACCCCAGGGTGCCTGGCTGGCTCAGTGGTAGAGCATTCGACTCTTGATCTCGGAGTCATGGGTTCAAACCCCATGTTGGGTGTAGAGATTACTTAAAAATATATATATATTCCTGTAGGAATATAGCTGTGGTTCCTGGAAGCTTGAACCCCGTCTTTTCATTTTCATTATTCCAGCATATAGCATCTAGCCCAGAACTCAGCTAAGCATGAGTTAAATATTGATAAACATATATTGAATAATCATGTCAGCAATAGCTAACATGAGTGTTTCTATGAACAGCCACTACTCTGGAGTATATATTAGTAACCAGCTATGAAGTCACTTAATCCTTATAATGACCCATGAGGAAGACACTGTGATTTGCAGATGAAGAATAGGAGGCTTACCCAGGGTTAAGCGACTACCCAAGAACACAGAACTGGTAAATGGCAGAGCCAGGGTTCAAATCCAAGTGTGTCTAACTTGAGAGCCCAAATAGCTGCTCTTCTTGACTATATCCCCAGGCTTAACTTGGATTCCCAAGGAAAAGTCTAAAGGAGGGGAAAGATAAGGTGCCCACCTTCTGCCCAGCAAGTGAATAAACCAGGGTCCATGCCATGGACTGTAGCGGTTTATCAACATGTTCAAAGTTCTTTGATACTTCTCCCATTTAAAGGCAGAGTCTGAATGCACTCCCTTGGTAACTCACCTCTAATAAACAGAATACAGTGGAAATGATGCTGCATGACTTCATGGAGGTGAGGCCATAAAACACGGCCACAGCTTCCACATGACTCACCCTTGGGACACTCACCCTGGGAACAGTTTGAGGAAGCCCAGGCTTATATGGAGGCACCATGCAGGTGTTCTGGCTAACAGTCCAGCTAAGGCCCTTGACAGCAAGCATCCATGGTGAGTGGAGCCAGCCCCCAGATGATTCAGCCCCCAGCTTTCAAGCCACCCCAACAGAGGCCAAGAGCAGCAGAGGTGAACCATTTTGCTGAGCCTGACACAGATTACAAATTAATGAGCAAAATAAACGTTGTCATTATCTTAAACTGGTTTTGGGGTGGTTTGTTACATAGCAATAAGTAAGTAGGATAAGTTTCTATTTATCATTTCAGAGAGACTCAGGAACTGTAAGCTAGATCAGGAATTGAGACTGCTCAGATTTTGTAAGGTTCTAGAAACTTTATTTACTCTCTCTTCCCTGGAGGGATTGGCAGTTAAACTCTAAATCAAGAAGACATGGCAAAGAAGAGATTTGGAGAAGCATCTTGTGGGTGTAGCATAAATGGGTCACCGTGGTGACCAAAGGGAGCAAGGACAGCTTGTGTGTATGATGGGACTCTGTGGGGCTCAGCAACAGAGAGGCTCACCAGACCTGCCCAACTCCCCATCATACTAAATAATAGAGAAGAGCGTCTCCTTCCTCCTGTCTGAAGTACAGTCCTCCCTCCTCAATATTTTCAAGGCAAAGCTCTTTTCCTATGCTGCTTAAAACATCTTTCATACCATGTCATTCTGTCCTTCAGTGGCTTCCTCATGGGGCTTAGGATAAACCGTTCTCCTTTTCTTATCCCGTCAAGGCCCGGCCTATCCCACCAACCTCCCTCCTGCCCGCTAAATCCCAGCTAGTCCGCTTTTCCACCGCAGGGCCTTTGCACATGCCATTCTTTTTCCTTCTCTAGCTTTGGCACATGGTGTTCCTTCTCACCCATTGGTCTCACCTGCTCAGAGAAGCGGTGTAACTGTGTTGTGTAACTACCTCACTGACAGTTGCTCCCAGTGTGTTAATAGCTATCTTTATGTGCTGTTTCCTGTGAACTCTTACCATTCTCATTGTATTTAACTGCATGAAGTTTCTTATCTGTCAGTTCCAGGAAAATGAATCTTACCTGTTTGCTGCTCCCCTTTGTGTCTCCCAGTGCTGGCACATCAGGTGTTCTTTAGATACTTAGTGAATGAGTAGAAGTGCTCTTGGTACCATCCTTCCCCTCTGAGTTTTATCAATTCTCCTCTCCTTATTCTTCTCTTCTGTCTCCTGAAGATATTCCTTCTTCCTATTTTGACCTTCAAGTTATCCCCCTTCCCATGATGGCCCCCATTTCCTCACCTCCACTTGTTCTACCAAGGGCTTTTTCTGTCCTTTTTCTCCATAGGACAGTGCTCTTGAAGGCCACACAGAGATATCCTCATCAAAGCTAAAGTCTTCTTCCTCGCATTTTATTTAACATGGCTGTAGAGTGTGGTACTGTCAATCATTTCCCTGCTGTCTCCTAGACCTTCTTCCTCCTTTGACCATTGTAGAGTGTCAATAGAGCCACTGCATTAACTACAAAGCTGATGGGGCTGAAGTGAGACATGCTGGGTTTGAATCCTGGCTTTGACACAGAATGAACTGTGCAGCTCCCTGGCCAAGTTCCTTCCCCCCTCCCTGAGTCTCAGCACCCACATCTTCAAATGGAGAACAGAATTTTGACTTTGATTAGTTGTAGCATTAAATGCCTCTTTAATCAGACGACTAACCTCAAGTTAACTGTGAAGTATGGCTGATAAAAAGCCTGATCCTGGCAGGGTCCTCTCCTCAGCCACCCCACCATGCAGCCGGTGTGACCCTGGGCCAAGTAAGCGACGCTCCTGAGCCTCGGCTTCTTCCTCAATGAAATAGGAACTATGAGACCACCTCCTCAAAGGTCGCTAGAAGATTAGATGAGATAACCTGCCGAGCATTCAATACAGCACCTGGCTCACAGCAGCCCCTCAATAGATGTTAGCTATCATTATCTATCAATTCTTTAAAAAGTATTTTATTTATTTATTTATTTATTTATTTATTTATTTGACACAGAGAGAGAGACAGCCTAGAGAGAGAGAACAGCCAGAGAGAGAGGGAACACAAGCAGGGGAGGAAAGAGAACGGAGGCTCCCAGCAGAGCAGTGGAGCCCGACATGCAGGGCTCAATCCCAGGACCCCTGGGATCAGCCCTGAGCCCAAGGGCAGACGCTTAACACTGAGCCACCCAGGCGTCCCATGCAATTTTTTTTTTTTTTTAATTGCAAAAATCAGGAGAGACTCGTTGAAGGAAACCGGATTTCTCCCAAATTCCAATAAAGAGTTGAACAACCACACCCTGGGAAGGGCAACTTCAGGAATCTCACCAGAGGGAAAGTCTTTGTAAACATCTCACTCAAGCTCTACCCATCCTTTGTAAGGACTTGAAGCTGTTGGGGAAAGTGTTCAGTCTCTGTGGCTGTCAGATCAAAAATTCTGAATGCTGCAGAGAGGGGATTTCATTGGCCCAGAAAGGACAAGATCTCCATCCTTGACAAGGCAGCTGTAGGCAGGGGGCAGCATCACGGTCAAATTCCCAGCCGGAGACACAGCCCTGGAGGGAAAGGGCAGGGGCTTTTAAGAGCAGAGGGACATCCAATACCAATCAGAATTACCTGAGATGATGTTTATGAAGTGCGTCTGCACCCAGCGGATGGTCCTTCCCCACCTCTGACCACCCACGGCCACTTTGCTGCTCCCCCTTCCAATTCCCCACGATCTTCCTAAAGGTGGGCACCCTTGCCTTAATTCAAATTCCATCCTCCCTCCCCTTCTGATTCCCTCCCCTTGGCAAACGTATCTTTATTCCTAGCACTCAAGGACCACCTCTTCTGAAAATTCTTTTGGCTGAGTCTTATTAGTGCAGATAAAATTACTTTCTCTCCTGTGGTCCGCAGCAATGTCCCTCTGTAAAATGACCCTCTGTTGCCTCATCTATAAACTAAAACCCTTTTAGTTCCCACATTCCATAATTTATTAACTGTTCCTCATCATGCCTTCAGTTTTCCTGCCTCTGCCTTTCCGCACTCTGTCCCCTTTGCCTGGAGAATTTTCCCTGTCCCACATCACTGCTTTCATTCATTTACCTTATTGAATACTACCATGTTAGTAGATACCTCTTGGGTCCTGGCCTGGCTCTCAACAAATCCTTCTTTCCCGAATTGTCTTCCTCTCCACTCTGCAATCCTACGCCTGGAATGGGTCCTTGCAGCCAGCTATCTCTGTATTACATCAATCCTGTCCTTCTGGCCATAGATTATTAAATCCAGGTGAACACTGATGTTAACTGCCTTAATCAGATCTCTCTCTGTACCAGGAATCTTCCACTCTTAAACTGAGAGGCACAGTGCCTGGAGCCCTTAGGGCTGAGTTCCATTAATGTCAGCATGTTAGAGAAGGCTATCTATCAACTCTCCTCTCAGAAGTCCCTGGAGATCCCCCTGGTTCCTATTCTTCCTACCTTAGCTGTTCAGCGACCCTTGGAGTCCGTGGGATCTGGCAGCCTTCCAATGTAGGTTCCTTTATCCCTTTATGGCCAATGTCTTTTCTTTATATTTCCAACCAAATAAGCATTAACCACTGCAATATTTTGAGACACCATTAGGCTCTGTGCACACAAAAATCATGTAAAAATGCTATCTCACCCTCCAGCAACATCAATTTGAAATCCCACCCACGTCTTAGAGTGCAACGTAGAAGCCCCTTCCTCCTTTATATGAACCCATGATTCTCGGAGCAGGATTAATCCCCTCTCTAGTGTCACTGCCTTGTATTTTGCTTTACCTCTCTTACGGTCCTCTCCTGAGCTGTTTTGTACATCTGCTTTTCCCAGTTTGAAACCCTTTAGGGGCGCCTTGGCACAGCCGTGCGCAGCCGCCTCTCGGCCCAGGGCGTGATCTCCGTGCGTCCGGATCGAGCCTCCCACATCAGGCTCCTCCCACTATGAGCTGCTTCTTCCTCTCCCATTCCCTCTGCTTGTGTTCCCTCTCTCGCTGGCTGTCTCTATCTCTGTCGAATAAATAAATAAAATCTTTAAAATCAAGAGCTAGATATGTTGTCTTTTTCCGTCTCTTGGCTCTTAGCAGCAGTATCACAAATCAGATCAGTGGGAAAGAACATATGTTGTTTTGTCTGCTCCATCATCCTTCCCCTTTCTGTTGACAACAGCAACCCAATTTTTGTTTGGGGAAACCAGCCTTCCTTCTCGCTCTCATTCTATGATTCTAGAAGTCATACATGGAACCAGATGTGGTCAGAGTACTGTGAACTCGGATTTATGACTTATCTCTGACCTTGAGGGCCAACAAATGGACATCATATCTGCAATTCTGGCTGAAGGATTTGAAAGAAACCCTCTTAACTGGGGTTGTTTAGCTGTTAAGCCACAAGCCTACAGTTATTGATGGTCATGCCTTTTGCCAACTCCATGGGGAAAATCTGATTATTAATCAAACAAACACAACGGAAAAGAGAAAATAGAAGGAGAGATAAACTCCCAATGATACTACATCAGAATTTGCATCCAGACACCCTTGACCTATTACCAGAATTTTTATTACATTAATTCCTTCTGTATTTGTCTTCAGCTTTTCTTTTTTCATTCTTGTTTTTTTTTAAGATTTGTTTATTTATTTCCAAAGAGATAGAGGGAGAGTGGAAAGAGAAAGAGTGAGAGAGAGAATGTGTGATACACAAGTGAGGGGAAGGTGAGAGGGAGAGAATCTCGAGCAGACTCCTGCTGAGTGTGCCACAGGGCTCAGTCCCCTGACCCACTATGACATCGTGACCTGAGCCGAAATCACCAGTTGGATGTTTAACTGACTGAGCCACCCAGGTGCCCCTATTTTTTATGTTTTGTGCAATCTCTATAACCAACGTGGGGTTTGGAACCTGCGACCCTGAGATCAGCGATTCTGAATGCTCTACCAACTGAGCTGCGCCAGGCGCCTCCCTGGTTGTTGTTTTTGTTTTGCTTCTGATGAAACCAGTTTGAGGTGAGTTTATGACACAATAGAAAAGAATCTTGTCATTCATTCATTGATTCAACAAGTGTTTATTGACATAAAGTCTATGGGAGCCCTGAGAAGGGAATGAGCTTGTATGGCTGGAGTGGAGCTGGGGAAAAGATTGGTTTCCAGAGGGAGGTGAGAAGGGGGAGCCATTCCATAGAGAAGGAACAGCCTGAGCAAGGGGCCCACAGGCTTGAAAATGTGTGGGCCATTTCTGGCCAGCAAACTCCATAAAGAGCATGTTGAAGAACAGTAAGAACTAGGGCAGGGACCAGATTCTTAAGGATCTTGTGAGCCACGTCACTAAGTTTAACCCTTGGTCAAAGGAAGGCATTTAAACTGTCAGTTGTGTTTTCTTTTAAAAATATCAGTATCATAAGTCAAGCAGAGAAAGACAATTATCACATGGTTTCACTTACATGTGGAACATAAGGAATAGCAAGGGAGGACATTAGGAGAAGGAAGGAAAAAATGAAGGGGGAAATTAAAGGGGAGACGAACATGACAGACTATGGACTCTGGGAACAAACAGGCGTTCAGAGGGAGGGGGAGGGGATGGGCTAGCCCGGTGATGGGTATTAAGGAGGGCACGTATGCATGGAGCACTGGGTGTTATAGGCAAACAGTGAATCACGGAACACTACATCAAACACTAATGATGCATTTTTGTATGGTGACTAACATAACATAATAAAAATAAAATAAAATAAAAATAAAATAAAATAAAATAAAATAAAAATAAAATCTGTCTCTCTAGATCTTCTATCTCTAGCTCTATCTGGCAGTAATGTGGGGAATGGATTGGAAAGAGGATCTAAATTCCATTCAAATACTCCAGGTGGGAGCATGATGAGGGTCTGAACAGTCTGAGACTGGCGGCAGCTGTTTTTTCTGACCCACAATAGAAAGTTACCTCTTAGGGCTTTGAGGTACCATTTAGAGACCTGATAAACTCAATCTGAGGCTATAGCGAATTTCCTTAGATCCCAGGTCACATTTGATGGGACTCTTTTGAGAAGACAATACCCCTAGTTTATTGTCATGGAAATAATGCTGATCATGGGTGGGCAAGTTCAGGACTAGTTTGTGGAAAGATGCTTTGTCAGCTGGACCTTGGAATGACATCAAACCTACTGGTAGGCAGTTGATATCTCATCAGTCCTAAGACCAGTCCTCCCTCTCCCCTCAAGCAGCAACAAGAGAAGAGGAAAAGAGTAATTTCTGATTCCAGGGAAGCCGCGGCCCCACACTTAGGGTGTAGAGAAGGAATGCCATGGAGCAGGGGCCAGCAGAAATGTGGCTTTTCAGAGAATTAGGACTGTTCTTAACAAAGTGCTACCCAGAATAAAACTGGGTAGGGAAGGCACAATAGCAAAGTCAGTTGTGCTGGTACTGAAAATGTGGTGGACCAGTGAGGGGCATGGCTTGTGAGGAAAAGGACTGTGTGTGTGTCAGGTGCCTTATTGTGGATAAGAAAGGTAAATGATGGCCTGGTATCCCAGGACTTTCTCCTGGTTTCCTTGGCCTTGTTATCCACAGCTGGGGGACCCTGACATCATTCTGTGCTTCTCACAACTGTACAGCTGATCCAGAGGAAGAAGGATCCTCTCTGGCAGGAGGGAAGTTTCTGGCTCCCAAGCTCTGAATTTTCGGCATCAGTTTTCATTTCTTTTGGTGGGAAGCCAACCCTTTCTGGGAGATTTAGAACCCAAACCGCTGCTGTGCTTTGTCCTGGTGGCAGGGGCGGGGGGTTGAAGGGGAATGCATGGCTCAAGAGGAAGGACTCAGCTTGTTTGAGTCATGGGCAGAAGACTGGGATGGAGCCCCAGAAATGACACTGTTTTCATTAGGGTGATTCCGATATACAGGCAGAACCCACATAGGACTTGAGTCCATTGCCCTAGGAAATCCAGAGCTGTGGACAGGTAGGGCAGGCGCTTTGTCTCAAAGGGGAAAAAGAGGCTACATAGATCAAGGGCGGAAATAGGTGCCCATCCCAGGATTATGGGGAGAATTAACTATGCTGTGTGGCCTATGACTGGCACATATGACATGTACTGAATCCTTTCTATGACGCTTCAGCCCTCTGAGTCAGGGTCTCTGACTTTTCCCCTTCCGGGCTGCCTTCTCTGGGCCTGGATTCTGATCTCAGTGAAGAGCAGACTTAAAGGAAGCTCAAACTGAGTAGAGTTAAGCACAGTGTGTCTGGAGGGTTAACACCTTGACAGCAGAGAAGCTTGGATCCAGACAGTAGAGGGTTACAGACTCTTTAAACAAGTTAGACTGTGGAGCCAGGCTGCCTGGCTTTTAGGAATCCCAGCTCTGCCACTCACCAGTACTTCAGAAGTCACTCTTGTGTTTCTTCATCTCTATAATGGGGATTAAGTAATACCCCACTCCCACTTCCCATCCCAGGCCCGAGGCAGGTTTAAACCAACCGTCTCTCTCCTCTTTCCTCTCCTCGGTTCTCTCCTATCCTCTGTAACTCAGCCTGCCTTTGGAGAATACAAGGTCCAGCACAGATCCTTTAAGAAAAGCAGGTTTATTGGTCAGTGCTGCGTTACCAGGACAGCAGCAAATGCACAGGCTCCCAGGAGGCCCACAGGAAATGTATCTGCCCACAACTCAGGCCCCTTCAGCCCATCAGCACCAAGGGACCTTGTCCCACAATCCCCATCCCCTCAGCTGAAGCGAGTCTCCAACCATTCAGAGAGAGAAGGGAAACCAAGAAAAAGGCGGAGGTGTGAAGGTAGAAGCAAGCTGTGTATTATAAAAAAAAAAAAAGTTTGTGTCCCCAGCTCCCTCCCTCCACCCCCTCTTTAAACAATTAGCTGCAACTCCTAAAAAGCAAAGCAGGGACAGAGGAGGTGGGGAGGAGAAAGAAGCCTTCTAATCCTCCTCCCTGGGCTGTGCTTGAAGGGGAAGGAGTTGTCTCTTGCTTCTGACAAGTCAGCCTTTACTGGAGAGGAATAGGGGGACTGAAGTGTCCTGAGGAGAACCTGTCAGTGGACAACAGTGATGAAAGCAGGATCCCTGTCATCCCCAGCAATTCAGGAGAGGAACCCATAAAGGCAAAGAGGTCTTGGCAAGTTTTGCAGCTTTCTGATACTTAGCTCTGGGAAGGATCTTGAGAAGAAACTACTAGGAGTGAGCCAGCCGCGGTTGCTCCATACACTTTCGCCATCTCGCCTCCAGCTCAGCTTGGTCGGCCTGGCCTAACACCAGTGCGCCTCCATCCTACCTCCCAGCTCTCTGCAGTCCTTGGTGCTGCCCCTCTCTGAACCTCATTTGACTTGAGAAATGGCTGCGGCCAAGTCGCAGACTATTCAGATCTCAGTTAAGGGATGATGAGTCTTACTCTCTCCTCTTTACTCATCGCCTTCACTGTCCTCCCTCCTTATTCTGAAAATTTGTCCCTAATGTCCTCTCTGAGAACCCCACTAAGATGGGATGCTTGCCCTGTGTTTCTCATGCTGCTGGAGGAGAATTCTCCTCTCTTAATCATTTCCACTTTCTACTATTTCCCATTCCCTTCCCAAAGCCATAGCCATGTGCTGCTCTTGCAGATGCATAAACATGTTAAGTGTTCCCTTGCTACCACCCCTCCTTTCTCCAGGGCTCTGCTTGGCTACAGTCTTCCTTGTTGGGACCCCTTTACAGATACAACCCGTGCTGGGATTCTCATTCCAGGGTCACTGTTTCGCTTCTTGCCCCTCTCTCCCCGATCTCTGCCCCAGGCTCTCCCAAAAGCTGCTTTCAAGTCCTTCCAGTCAATGGGGCCTCTCATGTGGGCAAGGGTCCCTCTTCAGGATTCACTCTTCCTTTTATGGTAATTTGACTTTGAAGCCTCCAGAGATCAGATGAGAAAGAAGAGCTCAGTGAACAGGAATGACAGCGGCTGGTACTGAGTGTGAGGTGGGGAGGTTGGGGAAGGTAGCCTACCCCAAAGTGGGGTGGGGGCAACCATGGAAATGACAGCAATTTCTTTAAGATCCCTCTGACTTGACCCACCAGACACGGATCACTCCCTCTCCATTCCCACCTGGTGCACCAGGCCCAAACTCGGGGCATCCATGTGCGGAGCTTTCGCCTCCCTCCCATCTTAACAGCTGTAAGACTTGAGAGGGGTGCTCCTGGAGAGGCAGTGTTGTCTAATTTAGAACGCTCTCAGTCCTCGTGCGGGGCCAGAGAGAGAATGCTGAGAAGCAGAAAGTTCCAGAGGGAAAGGCATGGGGAGGGGGCGGGAAGAGCGGGGCGGGGGGCTCTCCCGGCAGAGCCCCGCTGCAGCCTCAGTCGCTGTGCACTCTTGTCCACCAGACACGGCATCCGACTCCGTGATTGCCAGCAGCTGGTGCACGCCTGGGGCTGCTCCGCGCTAGCAGGCGGAGCCGCCTGCGCAAGCTCCAGCCGCCTCCGCCTCGCCCGAGCGCCACCTCCACCATCTCGGTGGCTCAGCACTTCCACCCCCCCGGATCTTCCTTGACGTGAAGGTGAAGGGCGCACCTTGTAGACCGCTGTCTTGGAGCGCGTAGACTCACGTGGTCGGCGTGGAAGGACGCGGCAGCTTGTCTCGCGAGGTCTTGAGCTCGCGCGTCGGCGGACGCAGGCGCGTGGCCCAGCTTATTCTCCATGCGCCTTTCGCAGCGTGTGCCGCGTCTTCTCCAGGTTCTCCCTTGGTCTTGAGGCGGTCTTCCAGGTTTTCAAGGGTGCGCACCTTGGTCTTCCATCTTCTCTCCTTGGAGAAGGGCCTTCTTAAAGTCGCTCCACGCGCCGCAGGCGCTGTCGCTTGAGGCTCGGCGCGCGACTCTCGGGATGATTCCTCCACTCTACCGCTCGCCGGACGACAGCTCGAGCGGCTCGCAAGCTTCTCTCTCCGCTCGCCCCCGCCCACCTCAGCTCGCGCCTCCTTTCTCCGGCAGCGCCTCTCGCCCTTTCAACGACTTGCCGATGCTCACTTTGGCTCGTAGTTTCTTACTGCCCTAAAGGGAGAGCAGAGCCAATGGAGGTGAGGGGCAGAGCGGAGGGCTGGGTCAGTGGACCTGAGGACACTGGGCGAACCTCGAGGCAGGATGGTGGTGATTCTGGGGCGACGTGGTAACCGGTGACATCGGCCCGCACTTTCACCGGTGTAGGCCCCAGAGCCTTGGTACCGAGCTGAATACGGCATGGGCGCCAGTAAATAGTGTTGGAATGAATGGCAACTCATACAGACAGGGCGAGGAGGGAACCGAGAAGCTTGGTGGTGAAGACTGGCCTGTAGTGTCATTGCACTTAGGTTCAATATCTCTGCAGCCCCCAAAACTTGTCCTACACACGTATATATCCATGCGTCTTTACTTTTATTTTTTTTTTTTTGAAGATTTTATTTATTTAAACAGCCAGCGTAGAGAGGGAACACAAGTGGAGAGGAAGAAGCAGGCTCCCAGCAGAGGGGTTCGATGTGGGGCTCAATCCCATAACGCCGGGATCACGCCCTGAGCCGAAGGCAGAGGCTTAACCTGCTGTGCGCCACCCAGGGTGCCACCCAGGCGCCCCGCACGCATCTTACTTTAAACTCACTTTTACCCCTTGCGTCGCAGGCAACACAATTTAACTTTGGAATGCAGCAGAGCGCCTCTGGTGCACTACGTCTTGCACTGCTCAGCCAGGCCAAATGCAAAAGGATTTGGGAAGCCTTTTAGGGGTGGGTGTAGGGGAGTGAGTCATTCACGCAGTGAGCACCCCGCAGCTAGGGTAGCTTGAAGGATATGAAAGGAAGTGCCTTTCCCAGACTCCAAATAATTTCAGAACCAGTCTTAGGAAGGAGAGCTGCGTTGAGCCTGTGCCCCCACCCTTGACCTCATAGCTGATTTGCTCCAGCAGTGGTTATTCTCCCCACGTAGAAATTGGAGAGAGGCAGAGGGAAGACAGTTTTCTGGCTGGTAGCCAAGAGCGTGTTTTCTCCCCAGCATGGACATTTATCTTCTGGTTCTGACTTCCCAGGCTTGGAATGGAAGGGCAAAATTTGTCCATGCTTTTTCCCCAGACCGAGCTTAAGGGCCAGGAATCGGGTAGTGGTCCCAAATTCCCTGAGATCTGGAGCGCTCAGAGCCAGTACTTCCTCTTCCCCTGGGAGAATCCTAGCACCAGCACTGTTTTCCATTCTGGGAAGATTTTCCAAGATCCTACCCTGGGCCAACATTTCAGAATCTCAGGATCACTCCCCACAAGAAGGGTAGGGAGGCTGAGCAGAAAGGGAAAGGGGCATAATCCAAGAACATAAACATAAACCCGGATCTCTTTGGCCCAGATCTCTTTAGGGACTTCAGGATGAAGGAATGAGAAACAGTAGTTTTTCAAAGGGTTTTCTGAAGATTGTTTCCTGGTGAATTTTTAAAAATCCCATCCGAGAAAATGAGGCAACATGAGTTGACCCCTCTCATACCAACACACACACACACACACACACACACATTGTCCACTTGTATCTCAGCACCACCTGCTAAGAAATTCCTCCCCACCCCTCAACCTCTTTCCTCTTCCCTCCCATCCACATCCCCCCCAGAGTTTCCTGGTTTTACACTGAAAACTTAGGAACACCCCCCTCCCAACTTCCTTCCTCCCTGTCAATATGCATTAGCAAGGACAAAGACAGAATGCTGGCTCCACCCTTCTCCCAGACTGGGCACCAGCACTGCTGGGCATCAAGCCACTTCAAGCTTCTCATTATCAACCTCACACCTCCCAGCAGGCAAGGTGATCTGGCCTCAGGGCATGCTGGACATTTGTAGTCTCCACCTGCCATAGCTGGCTTAGTACTGTCATTCTGTCCATCCCTCTGCCTCTTTATCACTCACAGAGGAGTTGAAGGGGTTGTTTTTCTTAGTTGAGTCTAAGAGGGTCCCAAACCTCTGTTAACATTCCTTCTTATTTCCAGTTGTACCCCTTTTAGGCTTCCTTTTACAGTCACTTCTTTCTGCCTGTTACTCGAGTCCTTGTACACACCATTTTAGGGACTTTCCATGTTCTAAAACTCTCTGCTACCTCTTCATCCCTCTCCGCCCAGCATTTACCTGTAGCCCCAGTATCGCAAATTTCAGCTCTGATCTCCTTCTTACAGCCTCTCTGACTAAAAACCCCACACATGCTCCACCAAAGGGTTGTAGAGAACCCCTCCTTTCACTAAACCTCAGACAATGTGGATGGGGTAGGGAAGGATTATGGTGATGGGCGGGGAATAGCTGTGGAAACAGTCCCAGCTGCTGGAAAACAAATTGACATTGTCTCCTGCCCCACCCCCTCAGCATCCCTGCTCCCCCGCCCCCAGGCTGAGCTGGACTGGTTTTCCTGGCCTCTGGCTTCCTAGATTAAAGGTGTTTGCCAGCTGAGCTTTGAAGTGAACAGGGCTAGGGACAGAGTTGCAGACCTCATGTAGCCAATCCCATCTTCCTAATTCCTGATGAAAGGTCTCAAACAGAACATCAGGGAACAACTTTGTGTGAAGGGAGGTTTATTCCTGGATTTGAGGTGTCTCTCCCAGTCCAGAAAGGTCTGTGGAAATATATTAACCCCATTCATTGTAGGTTTCCCCCCAGAGTGATGGCTTACACCAGAGGAGCTGCCTTGGTGGGAAGGTCAGGGGATGGGGAAGAAATAACTTGACCTAAGTCCCTGGACAATGTCCAGTAGACTGGCTCTGCAGAGGATATACTACTATGATTTTAGTTTTTTTCCCCTCCCATTAATGGATTTTCCTTTCTCCCTTTTCCAGTTGTGTTTCCAGACTCATAGGTTTGAAGTGCTGTCTTACCACCCCATCAGCTTGTTGTTGCTGTAATAACCAATTCTCAACACAATTCCAAAGCACCTCCCCCAACCTGGGCAGGCACAATGGCCAGGCACCCTTGTCCCACCCCTCTACTGCCCTGGCAGTAGCTCCTACAGCAAAGGAGGGCCTCAGGGGGTGCAAGGAGGAGGGCTCTCCTTGTTCTGTTTTCACATTTTTATTAAACAAAACCACCACTCCCAACAGGCTCGGTTTCCAGAGTACCTTTAATGACCAGGTCTGAGCAAAAGCATGCAATAGCTTCCCTGCCCCCCACCAAGCACAGTTCTCCAGCCCAGGCAGGCATCAGTCCAAGATGAGTTTCAGGAGTCTCAGAAGCCCCGCCTTCCACTCCACTGCCCAACCCCAAGCTTATAAACTTGGAAGATCCTCTGGTCTAGGAGGAAAAGATTTTATTATGATTATAATTTAACGTTATTCTGTCATGTGCCTAGCTCCTTTGGCCAGGCACTTCACATTTATTAGGAGAAGTGGACAATGTCATACAACTCTAAGAGCTCCTTTTCTTTCTTTCTTTCTTTTTAAAGTTCTATACCAACGTGAGGCTCGAACTCATGACCCAAGATCAAGAGTCACATCCTCTACTGACTGAGCCAGTCAGGCACCCCGGGAGCCTCTGACTTAGAGCTCTGTCCCCAACTACTGCCCGGGAATAGCCAGAGAAGACTTTGAGAGGGCATTCAGAGACCCAGGATCTGCCTGTAGAGTAAGTTAAAGAGGGTGCGAGACGTGGGGAGAGGTGTAGAAAAGAGGGAAAGTCCTAGAAACCCAGGATCGATACTTTAGATTGCCGAGATGTGCAGACACCAGAGGCAGAGGGTCCTTCCTGCTAGAGCAGAACTCTCAACAGAGCTAATGTTGCCTCAAAAGGGTGGAAATTAATTCTGAGGGGAGAGGTGATTTTAGATAATTATTAATAGCTTCAGCACAGATGGACATAGCATATCTGTACTATTAAAATTTTGCGGAGGACGGACCGTCAGGAAAACATCTAAAAGGACTTCTTAGGGGATGATTATGGAAACAAAAAAAAAAAAAGAAGCCAGAGAAACCCCTTTGTGCTATAGGGGAAGCTAGAGTGGATCCACACCAGAGCCAGCCAAAACAAACCTTCAGGCCTTTGAGCTGGCAGCTTTTGGTGCCCCGCCCAAGGCAGGATCTGGCAAACATAAGGGATCCCTTTGCAAAACATTTTCAAAAAAAAAAGGAAAAATAAGTGTAAATGTTTTCTCTCAGCTACATGGGAGGGGGTGGACAGGGCACCGAACAGACCCCAGGCCTGGGCCTCATGAGGGCCCCCGTCCAAAGAAGCTTTGAGCCAAACTGGCCTGTCCCTGAGGAGGAGTCAAAAGGGGACGGGGAAGGAGAATCAGATGCCATGGCGCAGTTTCATGCAATTTCATGCAGGGCACACTGGGTGCAGCCTCAGTGTGGTGCCAAGCTTACTATTAAGACAGAAACCAAGAGGGGAGGGCCCCGTCCCTTCACCTCCCACCCCATTGCACACACCACATTCGCCCTGAATCCTGCATAATGCGAGAGTGTTTTCACAATACCTGCCGCCCACCCAGGGCTTGCAAGAGGCCTGCCATGGCTGGCCCACCACCACTAAGCAGGGAGCTGATGGTGGACTGGAGCGTGACACTCCATGCCCACAGCCCGTGTCACCCAGGAGACTCTAAGCACTCCCACCGGCCGTCGGCTTCTCTGGGGTGGGCAGAGGCACAGGCTCTGGGTAATAGGGCAGTGTCCAGGGCGTCTGGTCAAAGGGTGGGAGCTCAGGCACTGTCTCAGGCTTAGGTCAAAAAGGGCTCAGTCTCAGGCAGAAGGTCAAAAGGCACGTATCTTGGGTGTGGCCAGGTCAGAGGGTGCTTTCAGCTTTCTTGGGGCTAAGATGAGTGGCAAGGGTTGGGGCCGGGGCTTGAGATGGTGCGGATGGAGTTGGTGAGAAAGAGGCCTTAGTGGGTATGCAGAATTGGAGTTGGTGAGTAGGGGAAAGGGAGCAGCATGTGCTTGAAAGGAACCATTATTTTAAATGCTTTCATCAAGAGGGCACTGGGGTTGAAAGTGGACAAACCCAGGCCGTCTGGGTGAGCAACAGTTTGTTCTTCCCGTGAGCCTCCTCTCTCTTCCCTCTAGAATCTTCCCCACTCCTATCCTTAGCCTCCTGCCTTCTATCCCTACCCAGCCATGGTCATGGGATGATCCTGTTAAGGCTGGAGTGTGAGGGGAGTAAGAGAGGCTGCTGGATTTAAAGGAGCTCTCCAAGAGGTCAGTTATTGACTCTAGCTGGTGAGGCTCTGATGAGTGAAAAAGAAGGCAAGTAGGCAAACAACTCCACTGTCTTCAGAGTCCTATGCTGCTGATTCCATTTCTCATTATTTCCCCAGGGCAGGGGTGTAGGCACTGGGTGCCGCCCAGGATAAGGAGAGGGAGAGGCGCGGAAGAGGGGCATCCTGGCTGTTTCCCTCTGGCCACGCCCCCACGCCTTGCCTCCCTTTGCCACCCCCTCCCCTACCCACACCCTGGGATATCAGACACCAAGATGCACAGAGAAATCAGGAACAAAACCAAGCTCTTTATGACAGGTGGGCTCTGTATCCTTGAAGAGCTAGCAGCAGCTCCCATTCTGCCTCCTGAGGGGCTGGAGTTAACACCTGGCTTTGGACCATCATGAGAAGTCAGGAGAGGGGATGGTTAGGGGCACTACTGTGACTCCAGCGATAGCAGTGGTGGGTAAAAGCTCAGCCACAAAACACAAAGTAGCAGGTGCCAACCTTGCCCTGTGGAGTACAAGGAGAAGGGAGGCCAAGGAGAAAGCTAGCATGGTCCTCTGATAGCCAGAGGCAAAGTCCATGCTAGGGATAATTTTATCCTGGCCAGGGAGCTCTACGACTCTACCCTCCATACCCTCCTCTCCCTCCCACTGTCATTGGTCCACTGTCATTGGTCATTGCCTTTGCTTCAGTACTAGGAGGTTGAGCAGCTCTTGGCCACCAACCTTAGCCACCTTAGCAATGTTGATTGCACCTGCATACGTACACACACACGCGCACACAGCGGACACCACAGTGCCCCAGTGCCAGGACCATGCAGCTATCTCCTTAGAGAATGAAGGAGCCAGAACTAACCCTCTGTTGGAATAACCTCCACACTGATTTCTGCTGCAGAGCCTGGAAATGGAAGCAGGAAGTGGGGAGCAGAGAATATAGCAGAAGAAGGGGTAAGACCTGGGTTCTGGCCCCAGCTTTGACCCCCTACTAACTTGAGCGGACAGTAGGCAGGTAACTTCCCCTCTCTGGGCCTCCACTTCCCCAGCTATAGAATGAAGGAGCTGAAGTTGATTATCTCTGAAGCATCTTCCAGCTCAAAAAATCTGTAGCTGGCAGAATAATGAAATATTCACAATGGTATGCTTCTTTGATGAATGCAACAAACCACTACCATCTCTGAAGTTGGTTGCCTAGCAACAGTATCCTCTCGCTTCTCTATAATCAATTGCTTACTCTGTGCCATTGTATCCCTTGATTTTGACCTTTACAATAGTCAGACTTTATTTAAAAAAATCAGAGGGAGGAGTATTATTTCCCTTTGGTCTTTGATTACTCCCTAAAATATCCCTCCCTGCTTTGGATCCAGTGACCAGGAAACTCAGCTCTTAGAGGAAGGATGTGGTAAGCACTCTTCCATGGCCACTAGGGCTTAGGGGGATGAGAGGGACAAGTGCCCCACATTGGAATATTTGGAGACAAAAGTTCTGGAATAAGAGGAGCCCTGATTTGCCTTGGAGTCCAGGAAAGAGCCATACGGGTGAGGTTAAGATTTAGGAGGAAAAGCCAGCAAGCTCCTCATTCCAGCCTTGGTGCCCTCATTTTTAAAGCCTATGAAGCCCTTAATCCCTTAAATGCTTCCTGGTCTCATTTCAGTTAATTCTGAACAGGTCTGATGGGTCTTGTGTAGATCACTGTCTCATCAAACTGTTCCAGAAAATGTTTATTTCATTTTAGCCCCCCCTTTTCTGCATTCTAAAAGAACACACTAATATCCAAATTGTTATATGAAGAATTGGATCTTTAATGATCACGCCCTCCTGTTTGTGCAATGCCCATGATCCGTCCGATCTTCCCAGCAGCAGTTCTCAGTCCACCGACCCTTACCTACTAGTAGATTTCATTCTTCTCCTTCACTAGCTGTTGCCTAGTTAGGTGTCACCTGATAGGATGGGATGCCAAACTGCTAGTTTTTGTTACGAGATAGGGAAATGCCAGAGGACAGTAATGACCAGAAGTGGGTTCAAGGCCCTGTATCCTGGGGTGGGAGGTGCTGAATTTCATGGGGGTAGAGGAGGGGGAACCCATGAAATCATTAAGTCTTAGCAGTACCTTGAATATGGGGTGAGGCCACCACAAGGATCTCCCCTTTTATCCCCTCCAGGAAAAGGTATGGGGGGCAGATGACCTGATCCCACGGTTTGGGCCTTCCCCCGCCTTTCATTCTCCCTTCCACCCTGCCCCCATTGCCACATCATCACCTCCGAAGCATCTGCAGTGGGAATACAGCGTCCTCTCCCTTGCTCCAACTCTGAGAACCTACACTCTCCCAGGAGGCCTCTGTCCAAGTCTCTCTCTTCTGCCTGGCCACCCAAGCATCCTACCCCCCAGCCTGCTGCCGCCCCAATCTTCCCTATTAGGCCTGCCAAGGCGCAGAGCTATTTTTACCTCATTCTTCTCCCAGGCCTGCACCCTTGTGAGAGGAGCAGCTCTGCTTTTCCTTTAGCAGTTGAGTACCCGCCGCCCCTTGCCCCTACCTGGACATCTGCTCTCTGCCCCCTCAGGGAAGTGCTGGCTTCCTGAGCCCCCACCCTTGTTGTTAGAATCTTTTCCTTACCACTGAGCGCCTCCAGGCTGGAACCTTGTTACTTATTAGTTGTTTGTCTCTGTGGTTTAGGGACTCAGGTCTCCAGCTTGAGCCATTCTTCCTACCTCTACCTTCTGCCACCTATTGGCCCTGGTTTAAAGTATAGATGCAGTCAAAGCCACCCTGTGACATTAGGACCCCACCCCCACCCCCACAGACACACTATGGCCAGATTCCGCCAGCTGCTGGTGGGGGCAAACAGAGATGCCATTGGCCTCGGCACAGGAGCAGCCCCTGTAGTACGCATCTCAGCATCTCCACCTTTGACCTAGGTTCACCTCGAGGCTGAGAACTTTCCCCACGCTCTACGGTCTGGGATATTTAGAGTGAGGAGGGCAAACCGAATCCAAGCTCTTCAAGGCGAAATTCTCTGATACACCGGGCTGTGGAGAAAGAGCTGGACAAGACCTCTGGGTGCTCCTCCTTCTTTTTCTCTTTCCTCAGTAACACCTCCCAACTCAGGGGCTAATCAGATCTCTTTAAAAATCTCTCACACACACCCTCCAGTTAGATTTGAGTGGAAACAGCTCTAGACATTTTCTACCAGATAGTGCTATATGGCTGTTGGGGGAGCTTCTAGTACCACTTGGGAGAAGCCCATGGGCATTGGAGGGAGGGGAGAGCACTTCACTTCGCTTTGCCAAGACATCTGATGGAAGACACGGCATAGCCTCTTGTTCCCCAAACACTTGTCCTTATTTGCATCCTCTTAGCTCCTCCTAGAGAGACCCAGCCAAGGACCTCACTGAATCCCAGCTAGTCTCTCAGAACCCAGCTTGACCAGGCCCTGGTGCAGTCAGGGAAACCACAGCCCCTTGACAGGTTCTCTCACCTTAGAGGCTGTGGGAAATCTAGCCTTTGTTTTCTTTTCCCATTCCCTTCCGTAAGGACAGGAAGGGGCAGAGAGAGCATAGATTGGAACCCCTTCACCCCAGGATCACACCCTCCTTGGGTGGGAACACCAGGCCCCCCGGAAACAGCGCAGGAGAAGGCACATTCCCCACCTGGACTAAAGATCACTAAGCCCCTCTGCTCAGAGCCACTTCTAATGGGACTGGGGAGGGGGAGTGGAGAGACCAATAACACTGTAGATTTCCAGGTTTGTTTGCGGTTATGATAACAAAAGTGTCATTTTTATCCGGGTGCGCAAAACGGGGAGAGGAAGCAACAAGCGGTCTGGGCGGAGCCTGGCGTGCGCCAGCCTCCTCCCGCCTGTCCGCCTGCGCCTCCGCGGTCCCGCAGGCCAGCAGGGTGATTCTCCGCGCCTAGATCGCCAGACCCGGCAGGGACTGTCAACTCTGCCCCCCCCCCAAGGCCTCTTACCCTCACGTCGCACCCCGTTTCCTCCCAACTCGTCCCCACCCCCGCGCCTACTTCCATCTGGCAGGGGAGGGCTCGGGAGCGCTGCCGGTATCCCTAAGGGCCTGAAGTGCCTGGAGGCCAGGGCAGATGATGCGGGGCGCGTGGGCAGCCGAGGCCCATGCGGGTCCGGGGGCGTGTGCAGGCGGTCGCGTCCCTCGCCTGGCGCAGCCCCCGCCGGTGCGTGCCTGAGCCCTGAATCACCCGCTATATCGGGCGGGCAGCGCCGGAGGCCCCAAACCCGGGCCGCGCCGCCAGTGTCCGCTTACAGCGGGCCCACCGGCCGAAGGACCCCTGGTTTCAAACCTCCGCCAAGTAGGAAGACTTCACAGAGCTGAGTTGGGAACGGTCTGCGAGGGGAGCGTCCCCGAGTTCTGCCCCCTAACTTTTGCGAGTTTGTCACCAGAGGGAGGGGGTTCTGCAGGTGGGTCCAGAGCGCGCCCTCCGCGCGCTCCAGGAATCCGCCGCCTGCTCCCGCCACCTCCCACCCCACCCCCACCCCACCCCACCCCACTCCACCTCCAGCAGCGCTCGCCGTAAGGAGGGTGTCCTCAAGCCACGCCAGCCTGGCGGGAGCGCACGCACCGCGGGCAGGTCCCCCCACCCCAAGCCCCGAGACCGCTGTAGCCGGGCGCGGTCCACCCCGCCAGCTCACCCGATAGATCATGACTTTAAAGTTGCGGCGCCTCAGCAGCTCGGCCTCGTTGGACCTCTAGCTTCTTGATCTGGCCGGCCTGGCGCTCCAGGCTGCCGCGCACGGTCTTCACGTTGACGCTGACCTTGCGGCACCTTCTCCAGCAACTTGCTCACGGTGTTGCTGGTGGTGGCGTGTGCCTTGCCCAGCTTGCTCAGCTCTCGCCTGGATGCTCTGCATGGCACCTCCATCTCCGCCTGCCGTTCCTCCAGCTGGGCTTGGGTCAGCTGGATCTGGTCGACGGGCGCGGCGATTTTGTCCAGAAGGCTCAGCACCAGCACGCCGTTCACCTGGTCTGACTTGATCAGCTCCTCAGATCGGCCCCCTGACGGCTCCCTCCGCCGCTGGCGCCCCCATGGGAGGACCCTGGCCTCGACATCGGGTACCCAGCTGCCTCGATGATATGGAGCTGGGTGTCCTATGGCTAGCCGGAGATGTGCGGGCCGGCCGGGTGGAGCTGGAGCTGAAGCCCAGGAGAGGAGGAAGAGCGGGAGGGGGGGAAAGCGAGAAACAGCGGAGAGCCGAGAAACTCGAGCCACGCCCTCGTGCGCACCGGACGGTGGCCAGAACTGTGGGGGCGGGAGTCGTGAGTTTCCCAGGCTCCTGGCCAAACCCTGAGTCTCATCGGGCCATTGGCTGGCCCCACCCCAGAAAGGGTGGGACCGCAGAAGGGGAGACCGATGGTGGGGAAGGGGGCAACCGAGGGGGACCCAAGAGCCGAGCGCCCACCCTTCCGAGACGGTTGGAATAGCTGGAGCTGGACTAGGGCCTCGGCGGGCAGCGGAGTCGCACAGCAGTGTGACTGGGGCGGAGGAATGTGAGTCGTGAGCCGGAGAAGGGAACAGGTTCTAGAGTGGGGCTCTGCTTTTCCCGCTTTTGCTCACCCACGAACGTATCTAAGCCTTGCAGTTCTAGAGCGGGAGTCAAGCAGAACATGAGATCCTAAAATCTTAGGCAAAATACTGTATTTGCCTGTGCCCTGTTTTTGAGAGGGGAAAAATCCATGGCTTCCAGTGTTCTCGGTTAAGCCTCTCCTCCCCCGCCCCCAAGTTACTAACCACGGTTCTAAAAGCATGAAGGGTTCTGGGGGTGCCTGGCTGGCTGAGGGTAAGCATGTGACTCTTGATCTTGTGTTGTGAGTTCAAGCCATGTCTTGGGTGTAGAGATGGATTTTAAAATAAAATCTTTAAAACAAATGCTTGAGGGGTTGTTGGAGGAAGGGAAAACTTATTCGATCACAGTGGTTGTGAGGGGTTGCGAAGCTCCCTAGGTTCCTCCCAGAATTATACCAGTAGGACCAAAGCAGACCATAAAACAGAAAGTAAAACCTTTTACCCACTTCTCACCCCTCTTTAAAATGACCTTCCCTGGGAACCTGGGTGGTGGCTCAGTCTGTTCAGCTGCCTGTTTCGGCTGGGGTCCTTGATCCCAGTGTCCTGTGATCAAGGCCCACATCAGGCTTTTGCTCAGTGGGGGAGCCTGCTTCTCCCTCTCCCTGCTGTTCCCCCCTTTTACTCTGTTCTCTTTCTCTGTCAGATAAATAAAATCTTTTAAAAATAAAAATAAAAAAATAATTACCTTTCCTCTGTGTTTCCTGCCAGAGGCCTAGCTCACACTAACTCAGAGCAGGACCTGGGAGTGCATCTACCTCTCTGATCCCAGAGATCATTCCCCTTGGCAATGAGAGAGAGCATCAAATCCCACCTCCTCACTTGACAGAGAGGAACAGGAGGGCCTAGAGAAGGCAGGTTGACTTTCCAGAAGTACCCACAGGTTAGCCTGGCTTGGTGCTCAAATCAGGTCCCTGTACTCCTCTCTTGCTCTTTCTACCTTCGCACTTGCCCTACCTTGGGACAGGGATAGGCACACATGGCCACCCATGCATGCTGGTTTTGAGTATTCACCTGAGGATTAACTACAAACATATTTTCAACTGTGATGGGTATCAAGGACCAGAACCAAGGAGGACCCTGACTCAGAAGTCTAAAGAAAAAGAGGCTGCCCATGCTTCCCCATTTTGCTCTCCAGCACAGCACTGGACCTATGAGTTCCCCTGGAGTGCACCAGCCTCTTTCCCCCAGAAAAGCTGCAAACCTTTCCTGGTTAGGGAAACCAAGCTTGGGTTTCCCAGCTGATACATGATGGTCTTGGCAAAAGGTCGCTTCTAGTCTAGCATGCATTATCATTAGAAGAGTGAAAATTGGCTCAGTGGGGCCCCAGGCCCCAAAATCCACTCAGAGAACCAAGCCAGAAAGGAGCTGAAGAGCTCAGTATCTCAGAGAGTCTGGGATAGTTCCCAATGACTAGCAGATAAATATCTGCTAGAACTGAGAGATTACCAATTTATTTTAGAATTAAAAGAAAATGTACCAGGGCACCTGGATGGTTTAGCTGCTATGTCTGCTCTTCAGCTCAGGTCACGATCCTGGTCCTGCATCGGGTTCCTGCTCAGTGGGAGCCTGCATCTCCCTGCATCTTCCCCGCTGCTCCCTGCTTGAAAAGTTTCCTCAAGTAAAATAAATAAAATCTTTTAATAAAAATTAGAGAAAATGTATTATAGCAGTTAAAGTTGCTTCCATTGAGGATTGATAAGACTTCTAGAAAAAAGAAGATTGACAGTAAAGAACCTTTACTAGCCCTTATAAGGTTCTATTTATTTATTTATTTAAGTAATCTCCTACCACCCCGTGTGGAACCCCGAACTCACGACCCTGAGATCGCAGTCGCATGCCCTTTGACTGAGTCAGCCCAGGCCCCAGGTTCTTACTTTTTAAATTGGTTAGATTGAGCCACAGGTGACACGCAAGATAGATTGTAATAGATACAGAGAAGTAGAGTGAAAAGAACTTTTCCTTCTACCTTTGTCTTGCACAGCTAATTCCTCCCCAGATTTCGCCAAATTGTTACTGTTTTCTTATGGAATATTCTAAGGAGATACATATACATATAGTAGATACATACATACGCAACACACACACTCAGCACTCTGCTTTTTTCAGTTAATAATATACCATGAAGCTTGTTCCATATCACTGCATATGGAGCTGACTTGTTTTCCAAGGTGTGGATGTGCTATACTTATCTAGCCAGTTCTCTATCAGTGGAGATTCAGAAATTACAATTCTAAATCTCATTGGAGGTGGGAGATGCTGAGGAGGAGTTTTAATGGTTGATTTCCTGTTTTTGTGGTTGCATGCTTGCTTAAAGGAATTAAGTCCATCGCCATTTGGCTCTACATTGGGAAAATACTTCTAGTCTTCCTCTTTAAAAAGGAAGATCAGTATTTGCATGAGTCAGATTATGTCCAAGGGATAGTCCAGTGAATGCATCTCTGACTCATTTGATGCCTCCTTACCAGAAAATTTTGCAGAAAGGGCCCTACCCCTGTGTACCTATGTCTCAGAAATTGCATCAACAAGTTTCTCTCTTGTTCTTCTTTAACTAAATGCCAGCTAAATCCAACAGGGGCGTGCTGAGCTTTGTTGCATTAGCTTTAGACAATCCTGACAACCGGAAATGAGCCCAGCAAGAGTATGACCAGAGCGGCTTCACTCCATTTCGGTGAAAATAGTCAGTTTCTCTTCATTTGAACACACAGCACGCCATTGCTTGCATTCAAGGTTGATGCTTGCATTTTCCATTGCTCACTTATTTGCTTGAAAGGCACACTTGTTCCATTGTGTACTTTCAGCTGAGCAGTCTGTAAAAAGGATGGAGAGGTGGAAATGAAACAACCCTTGGCCCAGAAAAAGAACACCAGGATGGCAACCATGTCAGCAGCTGGAACCTCACAGAGCTCCCAGTCATATTCCTCTATCCATTCATTTGTTCAAAAAAATGTGACTACTTCAATATGAGCTGGCTACTGACCTGGGCCTTCAAGGAGTGGTTAAGCCCAGCCCCTCCTGTTGAGAAGCTCCCTAGTGTAGCAAGGGAGACAGACGCACCAATAGTTTCTGGTACAAAGTGAAGGTACTCCAGCAGCTCAGGGAGGACTGCCACTACTCCTGGGAGTAATGCCTCGGGGGGAGGTGCGGGGGGGTCCTAGGTGTAAAGGAGGCAAAGGGGGCACACCCTCCACCCTCCCTGCAGCAACAGGAGGTGAGGAAAGTGCAGGGCTGGGGAGGGAGATAACCAGGCAGTTGTTCATCTCTTACTGCACTTTGCTGTAGGTCCTATGAGTATATAATAGGTATCCGCCAAAGGTGTGAGGGGCACAGCGTGCAGTATGTTCCATTCAGTTTTTGGAAACAGTTGGGATGAATGATGTATCTTCACATCAGAGAAACTATCCAATATGGAAAACCAGTCCTCAGAGCAGGCTCTCAGCTGCTACAGACGGCAGCGCGATGTTTTTCTCCCTGGATTTATAGGCACTATTCTTGTCCTCTGACATATACCCCACACACACAAATGCCTATATGATTTTGTATATTTCTCTTCCTCAAAAATTCCTTCCTTCTCCTTCAAACATTAATATATAGGTAGTTTGAGCCAGAAAACAGTCGAAATTATTTATTAAGAGCTAATTATGCATAGCTTAGTGCTAGAAACCATCTCAAAAGGCACAGCAAATTTGCTGTAGGGGGAGAGGTTTTGGTCTCAGGGAAGCAGTGATGCACCCAACAAACAAAACATCAAGAAAATAAATTAATGGAAATGCCCTAAAACCTCTCCTCCTTCTCTGCTTCCCCAACATGCACTGGCCTCTTATTCTAAAAATAAGAAACAAACACAACACAAAACAAAAACTGCAGTCTTAATTGGTTTTTACCTTCCTGTCTCAATAGGTCCGGCCCATTTTTCTTTTCTTTTCTTTCTTTCTTTCTTTCTTTTCTTTCTTTCTTTCTTTCTTTCTTTCTTTCTTTCTTTCTTCTTTTTTTTTAGAGATTTTATTTATTTATTCGATTAGAGATAGAGACAGCCAGCGAGAGAGGGAAACACAAGCAGGGGGAGTGGGACAGGAAGAGCAGGCTCATAGCGGAGGAGCCTGACGTGGGCTCGATCCCAGAACGCTGGATCACGGCCTGAGCCGAAGGCAGACGCTAACCGCTGTGCCACCCAGGCGCCCAGGTCCGTCCTTTTTCTAGTGTTCAAATTTCATTGTTTTTAGAATCACGCTACAGGCCTCGACACCCAATTCAGTTCTTAAACTTCTGCTGTTTGTCCAAAAAGATGGCTTCCCTCTCTACTAAAAGAGCACTTCAAAGTCACTAATAAACTCCATATTCTACCAGTTAGCTCTCCTTTTCTAATTCGTTTGAACTCAGCTATTTAGCACTGCTGACCAATTTGTCCTTGAGACGCTCCCTCTTGGTCCTTCTAGTTGTATTAATTTATTTCCTGTCCAATTGCTAACTTGGTTTTTTCTTCCTTTCATTTTCTTTTTAAAAACCCACCTTTTAAAAACTGCTCAAAAGAAAAAAGTAAAAAAAAACCCAGCTTCTTTATTGAGATGTACTTACACGATATACAACTCACCTATTTATTTAAAGTGTAGGATTCAGGGGTGCCTGGGTGGCCCAGTCAGTTAAGTGTCTGCCTCCCGCCAGGTCATGATCCCAGGATCCTTTGAGTCCCGCATCGCCTCCTTTTTGCTCAGCAGGCAGCCTGGCTTCTCCCTCAGCCTAGGCCTCCTGCTTGTGCATTCTCTGTCTCTGACAAATAAATAAAATCTGGAAGAAGAAGAAGAAGAAGTAGGAGGAGGAGGAGGAGGAGGAGGAGGGAGGAGGAGGAGGAGGAATTCTGATGTTGGTTTATTTATTTATAATTGATCTTTTCTTTATATAAGTAGCGATATGCATAGAAAACATTTAATTGGGGCACCTATGTGGCTCAGCGTTGACAAGTGTCAAAACTCTTGATTTCAGCTCAGGTCATGATCTCAGGGTTGCGACATGGAACCCCACGGCCAGGCTCCACACTGGGTGTGGACTCTCTCCCTCTCCCTGCCCCTCCCAAAAGAAAGAAAGACATTGTTAATTTATTTTCCAGTTGTTTGATTTCAGGTAATACACATCAATATGTTAGGACTATGAGTTCAAGGATGATGAATATCATAATGAAGCTAAACAAAACGAAGTTTCTTTGGGAATCACCTTGGAAAACACTCAGAGTAGTAGTACTATTCTAAAACTGGAAATAAAGAGAAATAAGCCTTTATCCTACCTTTGAATTGTACCTCAGGGTAACCAAATAGTTGGTGAGGGAAAATTCCTTAGGGTGCCTGGCTGGGAACTCCTGCTCTGGGGTCTTGAGTTCAAGCTCCACATTGGGTGTAGAGCTTACTTTTAGCAAGTT
>NW_024424897.1:19713340-19714417 GCF_017311325.1 Ursus maritimus | reverse complement strand
TCCCCGCCCAGCCCCAGCCTGGCAGAGACACGCCGCTGCTGCATAATTCATGAGACGGCCAGTTTTCCCGGCCACCCAGAGGCACTGGTGCATATACGGTACACATGAAGCCCCACCCACTGGCCAATGAGGAGAGCCTCTGGAGAAAGGGCGGGGCCAACATTCGGCTGGGAACGCCCCAGTGCTGGCTGTTCCGAGCGCTTAGTGCTCCTCCCTCCGCCGCAGCAGCCGTAGAGCCGTGGCCTTGGGCACAGAAACCCGGGGGGAGGGAGGGAAGATGACGGAATGTCCTGCTGAAAACTCAGCTGAGTTCCTGGCAATGCGTGACGTCAGGACACTTTAAATGCCCCTGATGCGGCTCTCTCCTGCCTGCTTTCCCTTTTCCCAGTTCTTGGCACCACGTGGGGGCGAGGTTGCAAGCCACTTACCACGTGGAAATCAACCAGTTAGACAGTCCCCAGGTATCGCCAGATCCTCAGGGGGCCCGACGCCAGAATTGGGTTTCTGGGGACAGCAAAAAGAACATGGGTGACTCCCGCCTGCTTTGAACTTCAGTTTCTGCGTGAGTCGGGACACACACACCCGGAAACATGACGTGGAAATAGAGTAATTACTAGAGTGCGTGGGGAGAGGATAGTGGATTTAACCCTGTCCTCCGTTCCGTCGCTTCAAGCATCAAACGCCAACGGCTCGCACATTGGCGGGTTCACAAGAAGGCAGACGACAGCTCATGTGAAGATTGACACATATACGCATTATTTTTATAAGTCTGAGATGAAATACTTGAAATTGCCTACCTTTTTCTTCTTCGTCTAGTCTATTTCGATTCCAAGTTCTACTGCATTGAAGCCAGTAGTTTATAGGAAATGTAGACATTTTACCTTACAAAATAGGGGATGTACCTTGCATAATGGAATGGGGGGTGTGTGCGCGCGCTGACATTATCAGGGTTTTTTTAAATAACAGCTATTAAAATTTGTGTTTATTGTGTTTACTACAAAGAGGTATAAAGATGAAATCTAAACAGGGCCCTTACGGCACCATCCAGATAACCCCTGATGAGTTTTTTTTTTTTTT
>NW_024424897.1:19692073-19713330 GCF_017311325.1 Ursus maritimus | reverse complement strand
GCCCCTCCCGCGCCCCCCCCCCCGGAATCCCCAGGCCTGGGGACCGTCGGGGGGGGGCGGCCCCACCCTTCACCCCCTTCACCTGTTTCTCGCGCTCGGGCCCGATAGGCCGGGGCTGCGCTTGCGCCGGGGTGCGGGCCGCGGGGCTCCCTCAGGCCGCGGGGCCTCTCCTGGCAGACGCGGAGAAAGAGCGCCGAGCAGGGGTGCTCGTCAAGGATCCGGTTCGGGCTCGCTCGCTCTGCGGCGACGTCGGAACCCCAGACTCCCCCTCCCCGTCTACGCCGCGGCAGCTCCGGAAACCGCTGAATTACAGCCCCTCCAGCCAATCCCCGCCCAGCCCCAGCCTGGCAGAGACACGCCGCTGCTGCATAATTCATGAGACGGCCAGTTTTCCCGGCCACCCAGAGGCACTGGTGCATATACGGTACACATGAAGCCCCACCCACTGGCCAATGAGGAGAGCCTCTGGAGAAAGGGCGGGGCCAACATTCGGCTGGGAACGCCCCAGTGCTGGCTGTTCCGAGCGCTTAGTGCTCCTCCCTCCGCCGCAGCAGCCGTAGAGCCGTGGCCTTGGGCACAGAAACCCGGGGGGAGGGAGGGAAGATGACGGAATGTCCTGCTGAAAACTCAGCTGAGTTCCTGGCAATGCGTGACGTCAGGACACTTTAAATGCCCCTGATGCGGCTCTCTCCTGCCTGCTTTCCCTTTTCCCAGTTCTTGGCACCACGTGGGGGCGAGGTTGCAAGCCACTTACCACGTGGAAATCAACCAGTTAGACAGTCCCCAGGTATCGCCAGATCCTCAGGGGGCCCGACGCCAGAATTGGGTTTCTGGGGACAGCAAAAAGAACATGGGTGACTCCCGCCTGCTTTGAACTTCAGTTTCTGCGTGAGTCGGGACACACACACCCGGAAACATGACGTGGAAATAGAGTAATTACTAGAGTGCGTGGGGAGAGGATAGTGGATTTAACCCTGTCCTCCGTTCCGTCGCTTCAAGCATCAAACGCCAACGGCTCGCACATTGGCGGGTTCACAAGAAGGCAGACGACAGCTCATGTGAAGATTGACACATATACGCATTATTTTTATAAGTCTGAGATGAAATACTTGAAATTGCCTACCTTTTTCTTCTTCGTCTAGTCTATTTCGATTCCAAGTTCTACTGCATTGAAGCCAGTAGTTTATAGGAAATGTAGACATTTTACCTTACAAAATAGGGGATGTACCTTGCATAATGGAATGGGGGGTGTGTGCGCGCGCTGACATTATCAGGGTTTTTTTAAATAACAGCTATTAAAATTTGTGTTTATTGTGTTTACTACAAAGAGGTATAAAGATGAAATCTAAACAGGGCCCTTACGGCACCATCCAGATAACCCCTGATGAGTTTTTTTTTTTTTTTCTTTTCTTTTTTTCAAGATGTTATTTCTTTGACAGAGAGAAAGAGAGCAAAAGCAGGGAGAGCAGCAGGAAGAGGGAGAGGGAGAAAGAGAAGCAGGCTGCCTGATGCAGGGCTTAATCCCAGGACCCTGGGATCATGACCCAAGCCAAAGGCAGACGCTTAACCGATTTGAGCCACCCAAACGCCCCTGATGAGTCTTTTTCAATGAAACTTTTCATTTCATGGTTCAATGAAACATATCCACGGTTCGAAAAATGAAGTAGTTCAGAGAAGTCAAAAATTAAAAACGAACATCTGTTGCCTTCTGGGGAAAATTTTCTCTATTTCTGATGAGAAAATCAATGACTCTTAACCTTCGGGGGGTGGGGGTGAGGAGGTGCTTCTGAGAGTTGGCTGGAGACTATGGATTCTAGCCCCAAGAAATTCACAGCACAGCTTTTATTCACAGACTCTGATGGTTCCCCAGATACCTAAAGCCCAGCCAAAGACTCCAGATTTGGGTCTTTGGACCACCTTAAATCCAAGCGAGAGGTGAAAGCATCTATAGCACAGTTGGTAAAGTCACTGGTGGTAGAATTGAGTTTCCCATTGTCCTCCTGTAGACCCAGCCCAGTCCCAGTGTGGAAATTACCGTATTTATCGGGGGCAGGGGGTGTTCCTGGGTTTATCGTCACCCCAGAACAGTAGAACAGATACCCTTACCTTCCATCTCACCTGAACTCTGCTTTGGCTGTGCTATTCCATGCAATTGACGGCCTTCCTAATAACATAAGGTCTGATACTTGTTTAGTTATTTACTGCTTACAAAGCACTTACTTATCTCTTTTCTTTTTCACAATAATTACGTGTAGCAGAGAGAAGCCATATTATTTACCAATAGAAAACTGAGGACAAAATAATGTGACACTCTCTGGGACGCTTGGGTGGCTCAGGTGGTTAAGAGACTGCCTTTAACTGGGTGTTATACACAACTAATGAATCATCGAGCCTTACATCGAAAACCGGGGATGTACTGTATGGTGACTAACATAATATAATTAAAAAATCATTATTAAAAAAAAAAAAAGAGCACCATAAAAAAAAAATAAATAAAAATAAAAATATAGCCGAGTTGAACATCAAAGAGTTATTCTAAAGATCTTAGTTACTTACAAAATTGGAAAAATGAATATTAAAAGCATATATCTGAATATTCAAAAAAAAAAAAAAAGAGACTGCCTTTAGCTCAGGTCATGATCTCTGGGTCCTGGGATCGAGTCCCACATCAGGCTCCCCCTGCTCTGCGGGGAGCCTGCTTTTCCCTCTCCCTCTGCCTGCTTCTCCCTCTCCCTCCGCCTGCTTCTCCCTCTCCCTCTGCCTGCCACTCCCCCTGCTCGCTCGCTCGCTCTCTCTTTCTCTGTCAAATGAATAAATAAAATCTTAAAAAAAAAATAGCGTGACACTCTCAAGATCACAGAGATACTCAGAGGTATACCAGGTGGGTTTAGAGCCAGGGTTTTTTTTTTTTTAAGATTTTATTTATTTATTTGACAGAGATAGAGACAGCCAGGGAGAGAGGGAACACAAGCAGGGGGAGTGGGAGAGGAAGAAGCAGGCTCATAGCGGAGGAGCCTGATGTGGGGCTCGATCCCATAACGATCCCATAACGCCAGGATCACGCCCTGAGCCAAAGGCAGACGTTTAACCGCTGTGCCACCCAGGCGCCCCTAGAGCCAGGTTTTTGTACTCCCCATCCCATAGCTTTGTTCCATCCACTCAAACACTGCCCTCCTCCCTTGAGTCCTCAGCGGATGGCCTTTGTTTCCCTCACTGCTCTCCCCTACATGCACACATAAAATGTTCCCCTGAGCCTATCCGTTCCACCTATAAAACCTCTCTCCAGCCCCCAAATGGCCTTTCTCCACACTACACCCAACCCCCCCCCCCAGCTTACAGATGGCTTGCAGTTTCTCCCACGTAAGTCAATACTTTGACCTGAACTGTTTTGCAGCCTTCTTCTCTCCATCCACACACCTTACTTTATCCCCTTCCTCCAAACATGTCAACACCGTCTGTTACTTTATGCCTTTGCAGATCTTCCTCCCTCCGCCTGGAATGCCTTCTCTTCCCTCATTTCCAGCCAGAAAACTCTTACTCATTCTTCAAAGCCCAGTCCAACATTACCTCTTCAGGGCTTTCTGAGATTTTTCCTGGCAAAGTTAATTTCCTGCCTGACTCCTTTAGCAGCTTGTTTCCCCGTCCAGTATAGCGCTCTTTACCTTGGACTGCAACGTCTCCCTTAATTAGCTTACTTCCTGATAAATGAAATGAATAGTTAACACGTATTAAGTAATTACCATGCTCCAGGAATTGTGCTAAGCTTTTTACCTAGATTATCTCATTTGATCTTCACTGATACCCAGTGAGGTAGGTACTACCGTAATTCTCATTTTCAGCTGAGAAAATTGTTTGAGAAAGTGAAAGATGGGTCCAAGTTCCCACAACTAGAAACTATGGGCAAACTCAGAATGAGAATCAGATCTGGCTGACTCCAAAGCCTGGACTCTGCCTGCATGCTTAAAACACACCCCAGGGGTGCCTGGCTGGCTCAGTGGTAGAGCATTCGACTCTTGATCTCGGAGTCATGGGTTCAAACCCCATGTTGGGTGTAGAGATTACTTAAAAAATATATATATATATTCCTGTAGGAATATAGCTGTAGGTTCCTGGAAGCTTGAACCCCGTCTTTTTCATTTTCATTATTCCAGCATATAGCATCTAGCCCAGAACTCAGCTAAGCATGAGTTAAATATTGATAAACATATATTGAATAATCATGTCAGCAATAGCTAACATGAGTGTTTCTTATGAACTAGCCACTACTCTGAGCATATATTATGTAACCCAGCTATGAAGTCACTTAATCCTTATAATGACCCCATGAGGAAGACACTGTGATTTTGCAGATGAAGAATAGGAGGCTTACCCAGGGTTAAGCGACTTACCCAAGAACACAGAACTGGTAAATGGCAGAGCCAGGGTTCAAATCCAAGTGTGTCTAACTTGAGAGCCCAAATAGCTGCTCTTTCTTGACTATATCCCCAGGCTTAACTTGGATTCCCAAGGAAAAGTCTAAAGGAGGGGAAAGATAAGGTGCCCACCTTCTGCCCAGCAAGTGAATAAACCAGGGTCCATGCCATGGACTGTAGCGGTTTATCAACATGTCTGCAAGTTCTTTGATACTTCTCCCATTTAAAGGCAGAGTCTGAATGCACTCCCTTGGTAACTCACCTCTAATAAACAGAATACAGTGGAAATGATGCTGCATGACTTCTGAGGTGAGGCCATAAAACACGATACAGCTTCCACATGACTCACCCTTGGGACACTCACCCTGGGAACAGTTTGAGGAAGCCCAGGCTATATATGGAGGCACCATGCAGGTGTTCTGGCTAACAGTCCAGCTAAGGCCCCTTGGACAGCAAGCATCCATGGTGAGTGGAGCCAGCCCCCAGATGATTCCAGCCCCCAGCTTTTCAAGCCACCCCAACAGAGGCCAAGAGCAGCAGAGGTGAACCATTTTTGCTGAGCCTGACACAGATTACAAATTAATGAGCAAAATAAACGTTGTCATTATCTTAAACTGGTTTTGGGGTGGTTTGTTACATAGCAATAAGTAAGTAGGATAAGTTTCTATTTATCATTTCAGAGAGACTCAGGAACTGTAAGCTAGATCAGGAATTGAGACTGCTCAGATTTTGTAAGGTTCTAGAAACTTTATTTACTCTCTCTTCCCTGGAGGGATTGGCAGTTAAACTCTAAATCAAGAAGACATGGCAAAGAAGAGATTTGGAGAAGCATCTTGGGGGTGACAAATGGGTCACCGTGGTGACCAAAGGGAGCAAGGGACAGCTTGTGTGTATGATGGGACCCCTGTGGGGCTCAGCAACAGAGAGGCTCACCAGACCTGCCCAACTCCCCCATCACTAAAATAATAGAGAAGAGCGTCTCTCCTTCCTCCTGTCTGAAGTACAGTCCTCCCTCCTCAATATTTTCAAGGCAAAGCTCTTTTCCTATGCTGCTTAAAACATCTTTCATACCATGTCATTCTGTCCCTTCAGTGGCTTCCCATGGGGCTTAGGATAAAACCGTTCTCCTTTTTCTTATCCCGTCAAGGCCCGGCCTATCCCACCAACCTCCCTCCTGCCCGCTAAATCCCAGCTAGTCCGTTTTCCACCGCAGGGCCTTTGCACATGCCATTCTTTTTCCTTCTCTAGCTTTGGCACATGGTAGTTCCTTCTCACCCTACTGGTCTCACCTGCTCAGAGAAGCAGGTGTAACTGTGTTGTGTAACTACCCCCACTGACAGTTGCTCCCAGTGTGTTAATAGCTATCTTTATGTGCTGTTTCCTGTGAACTCTTACCATTCTCATTGTATTTAACTGCATGAAGTTTCTTATCTGTCAGTTCCAGGAAAATGAATCTTACCTGTTTGCTGCTCCCTTGTCTCCCCAGTGCTGCGCACATCGTAGGTGTTCTTTAGATACTTAGTGAATGAGTAGAAGTGCTCTTGGTACCATCCTTCCCCTCTCTGAGTTTTATCAATTCTCCTCTCCTTATTCTTCTCTTCTGTCTCTGAAGATATTCCTTCTTTCCTATTTTGACCTTCAAGTTACCCCCCCTTCCCATGATGGCCCCCATTTCCTCACCTCCACTTGTTCTACCAAGGTGGCTTCTGTCCTTTTTCTCCATAGGACAGTGCTCTTGAAGGCCACCAGAGATATCCTCATCAAAGCTAAAGTCTTCTTCTCGTCATTTTATTTAACATGGCTGTAGAGTGTGGTACTGTCAATCATTTCCCCTGCTGTCTCCTAGACCTTCTTTCCTCCTTTGACCATTGTAGATGTCAATAGAAGCCACTGCATTAACTACAAAGCTGATGGGGCTGAAGTGAGACATGCTGGGTTTGAATCCTGGCTTTGACACAGAATGAACTGTGCAGCCCTGGCCAAGTTCCTTCCCCTCCCTGAGTCTCAGCACCCACATCTTCAAATGGAGAACAGAATTCTGACTTTGATTAGTTTGCATTAAAATGTCTTTAATCAGACGATAACCTCAAGTTAACTGTGAAGTATGGCTGATAAAAGCCTGATCCTGGCAGGGTCCTCTCCTCAGCCACCCCACCTATGCAGCCGTGTGACCCTGGGCCAGTTGTGCGACGTCTCTGAGCCTCGGTTTCCTTCTCAATGAAATAGGAACTATGAGACCACCTCCCTCAAAGGTCGTTGTGAAGATTAGATGAGATAACCTGCCGAGCATTCAATACAGCACCTGGCTCACAGCAGCCCCTCAATAGATGTTAGCTATCATTATCTATGCAATTTTTTAAAAAGATTTTATTTATTTATTTATTTATTTATTTATTTATTTATTTATTTGACACAGAGAGAGAGACAGCCAGAGAGAGAGACAGCCAGAGAGAGAGGGAACACAAGCAGGGGGAGTGAAAGAGGAAGAACCAGGCTCCCAGCAGAGCAGGGAGCCCGATGCAGGGCTCAATCCCAGGACCCTGGGATCAGGCCCTGAGCCCAAGGCAGACGCTTAACGACTGAGCCACCCAGGCGCCCCATGCAATTTTTTTTTTTAATTGCAAAATCAGGGAGACTCGTTGGAAGGAAACCGGGATTTCTCCCAAATTCCAATAAAGAGTTGAACAACCACACCCTGGGAAGGGCAACTTCAGGAATCTCACCAGAGGGAGTCTTTGTAAACATCTCACTCAAGCTCTACCCATCCTTTGTAAGGACTTGAAGCTGTTGGGGAAAGTGTTCAGTCTCTGTGGCTGTCAGATCAAAATTCTGAATCGCTGGCAGAGAGGATTTCATTGGCCCAGAAAGGACAAGATCTCCATCCTTGACAAGGCAGCTGTGGGCAGGGGCAGGCATCACGGTCACCCAGCGGAGACACAGCCCTGGAGGGAAAGGGCAGGGGCTTTTAAGAGCAGAGGGACATCCAATACCAATCAGAATTACCTGAGATGATGTTTATGAAAGTGCCCTGCACCCAGCGGGATGTCCTTCCCCACCTCTGACCACCCACGGTCCACTTTGCTGCTCCCCCCTTCCAATCCCCACGATCTCCTAAAGGTGGGCACTCCTGCCTTTAATTCTAAATTCCATCCTCTCCTCCCCCTGATTCCCTCCCTTGGCAAACGTATCTATTCCTAGCACTTCAAGGACCACCTCTCTTCTGAAAATTCTTTTGTGCTGAGTCTTATTAGGTGCAGATAAATTACTTTCTCTCCTGGGTCCGCAGCAATGTCCTCTGTAAAATGACCCCTTCTGTTGCCTCATCTATAAACTAAAACCCTTTTTAGTTCCCACATTCCATAATTCTATTAACTGTTCCTCGATCATGCCTTCAGTTTTCCTGCCTCTGCCTTTCCGCACTCTGTCCCCTTTGCCTGGAGAATTTTCCCTGTCCCACATCACTGCTTTCATTCATTTACCTTTATTGAATACCTACCATGTTAGTAGATACCTCTTGGGTCCTGCCTGGCTCTCAACAAATCCTTCTTTCCCGGGAATTGCTCCTCTCCCCACTCTGCAATCCTACGCTGGAATGGGTCCTTGCAGCCACATCTGTATTACATAATCCTGTCCTTCTGGCCATAGATTATTAAATCCAGGGTGAACACTGATGTTAACTGCCTTAATCAGATTCTCTGTACCAGGAATCCCGACTTTAAAACTGAGAGGCACAGTGCCTGGGAGCCCTTAGGGCTGAGTTCCATTAATGTCAGCATGTTAGAGAAGGCTATCTATCAACTTCCTCTCAGAAGTCCCTGGAGATCCCCCTGGTTCCTATTCTTCCTACCTTAGCTGTTCAGCGATTCCTTGGAGTCCGTGGGATATCTTGGCAGCCTTCCAATGTAGGTTCCTTTATCCCTTTATGGCCAATGTCTTTTTCTTATATTTCCAACCAAATAAGCATTAACCACTGCAATATTTGAGACACCATTAGGCTCTGGTGACACAAAAATCATGTAAAATGCTATCTCACCCCTCCAGCAACATCAATTTGAAATCCCACCCACGTTTAGGAGTGCAACGTAGAAGCCCCCTTCCTCCTTTATATGTCCCCATATTCCTCGAGCAGGATTAATCCCTCTCTAGTGTACTGCCTTTGTATTTTGCTTTACCTCTCTTACGGTCCTCTCCTGGAGCTGTTTTGTACATCTGCTTTTCCCAGTAATTGCAAACCCTTTAGGGGCGCCTGGGTGGCACAGCGGTTAAGCGTCTGCCTTCGGCTCAGGGCGTGATCCCGGCGTTCCGGGATCGAGCCCCACATCAGGCTCCTCCACTATGAGCCTGCTTCTTCCTCTCCCATTCCCTCTGCTTGTGTTCCCTCTCTCGCTGGCTGTCTCTATCTCTGTCGAATAAATAAATAAAATCTTTAAAATCAAGAGCTAGATATGTTGTCTTTTTTCCGTCTCTTGGCTCTTAGCACAGTATCACAAACAGATCAGTGGGAAAGAACATATGTTGTTTTGTCTGCCCATCATCCTCTCCCCTTTCTGTTGACAACAGCAACCCAATTTTTGTTTGGGAAACCAGCCTTCCTTCGCTCTCTATTCTATGATTCTAGAAGTCATACATAACCTAGATGTGGTCAGAGGCACAGTAATTCGGATTTATGACTTATCTCTGACCTTGAGGGCCAATGGACATCATATCTGCAATTCTGGCTGGAAGGATTTGGAAAGAAACCCTCTTAACTGGGGTTGTTTAGCTGTTAAGCCACAAGCCTACAGTTATTGATGGTCGTCTTTGCCAACCCATGGGGAAAATCTGATTATTAATCAAACAAACACAACGGAAAAGAGAAAATAGAAGGAGAGATAAACTCCCAATGATACTACATCAGAATTTGCATCCAGACACCCTTGGACCTATTACCAGGAATTTTTTATTACATTAATTCCTTCTGTATTTGTCTTCAGCTTTTCTTTTTTTCATTCTTTTGTTTTTTTAAGATTTGTTTATTTATTTCAAAGAGATAGAGGGAGAGTGGAAAGAGAAAGAGGAGAGAGAGAATGTGTATACACAAGTGAGGGGAGGGGCAGAGGGAGAGAATCTCAAGCAGACTCCCTGCTGAGTGTGCCACAGGGCTCAGTCCCCTGACCCACCATGACATCGTGACCTGAGCCGAAATCACCAGTTGGATGTTTAACTGACTGAGCCACCCAGGTGCCCCTATTTTTTATGTTTTTTAAGTAATCTCTATAACCAACGTGGGGTTTGAACCTGCGACCCTGAGATCAAGACTTGAATGCTCTACCAACTGAGTCAGCCAGGCGCCCCTGGTTGTTGTTTTGTTTTGCTTCTGATGAAACCAGTTTGAGGTGAGTTTATGACACAATAGAAAGAATCTTGTCATTCATTCATTGATTCAACAAGTGTTTATTGACATAAAGTCTATGGGAGCCCTGAGAAGGGAATGGTTAGTATGGCTGGAGTGGAGCTGGGGAAAAGATTGGTTTCAGAGGGGAGGTGAGAAGGGGGAGGCCATTCCATAGAGAAGGAACAGCCTGAGCAAGGGCCCACAGGCTTGAAAATGTGTGGGCCATTTCTGGCCAGCAAACTCCATAAAGAGCATGTTGAAGAACAGTAAGAACTAGGGCAGGGACCAGATTCTTAAGGGATCTTGTGAGCCACGTCACTAAGTTTAACCCTTTGGTCAAAGGAAGGCATTTAAACTGTCAGTTGTGTTTTCTTTAAAAAATATCAGTATCATAAGTCAAGCAGAGAAAGACAATTATCACATGGTTTCACTTACATGTGGAACATAAGGAATAGCAAGGAGGACATTAGGAGAAGGAAGGAAAAAATGAAGGGGGGAAATTAAAGGGGGAGACGAACCATGACAGACTATGGACTCTGGGAAACAAACAGGGTTTCAGAGGGGAGGGGGGAGGGGGATGGGCTAGCCCGGTGATGGGTATTAAGGAGGGCACGTATTGCATGGAGCACTGGGTGTTATAGGCAAACAGTGAATCACGGAACACTACATCAAACACTAATGATGCACTGTATGGTGACTAACATAACATAATAAAATAAAATAAAATAAAATAAAATAAAATAAAATAAAATAAATCTGTCTCTCTAGATCTTCTATCTCTAGCTCTATCTGGCAGTAATGTGGGGAATGGATTGGAAAGAGGATCTAAATTCCATTCAAATACTCCAGGTGGGAGCAGATGAGGGTCTGGAACAGTCTGAGACTGGCGGCAGCTGTTTTCTTCTGACCCCAATAGAAAGTTACCTCTTAGGGCTTTGGAGGTACCATTTAGAGACCTGATAAACTCAATCTGAGGCTATAGCGGAATTTCCTTAGATCCCAGGTCACATTTGATGGGACTCTTTGAGAAGACAATACCCCTAGTTTATTGTCATGGAAATAATGCTGATCATGGGTGGGCAAGTTCAGGACTAGTTTGTGGGAAAGATGCTTTGTAGCTGTGGGACCTTGGAATGACATCAAATCCTACTGGTAGGCAGTTGACTATCTCATCAGTCCTAAGACCAGCCCTCCCTCTCCCCTCAAGCAGCAAGAGAAGAGGAAAAAGAGTAATTTCTGATTCCAGGGAAGCCGCGGCCCCACACTTAGGTGTAGAGAAGGAATGCCATGGAGCAGGGGCCAGCAGAAATGTGGCTTTTTCAGAGAATTAGGACTGTTCTTAACAAAGTGGTACCCAGAATAAAACTGGGTAGGGAAGGCACAGCAAAGTCGTTGTGCTGGTACTGAAAATGTGGTGGACCAGTGAGGGGCATGGCTTGTAGAGGAAAAGGACTGTGTGTGTGTCAGGTGCCTTATTGTGGATAAGAAAAGTAAATGATGGCCTGGTATCCCAGGACTTTTCCTGGTTTCCCTTGGCCTTGTTACTCCACAGCTGGGACCCTGACATCATTCTGTGCTTCTCACAACTGTACAGCTGGATCCCAGAGGAAGAAGGATCCTCTCTTGGCAGGAGGGAAGTTTCCTGGCTCCCAAGCTCTGAATTTTCGGCATCAGTTTTCATTTCTTTTGGTGGGAAGCCAACCCTTTCTGGGAGATTTAGAACTCCAAACTCTGCTGTGCTTGTCGCTGGTGGCAGGGGCGGGGGGGTTGAAGGGGAATGCATGGCTCAAGAGGAAGGACTCAGCTTGTTTGAGTCGTGGCAGAAGACTGGGATGGAGCCCCAGAAATGACACTGTTTTCATTAGGGTGATTCCGATATACAGGCAGAACCCACATGAGGACTTGAGTCCATTGCCCTAGGAAATCCAGAGCTGTGGACAGGTAGGGCAGGCTGCTTGCTCAAAGGGGAAAAGAGGCTACATAGACAAGGCGAAATAGGTGCCCATCCCAGGATTATGGGGAGAATTAACTATGCTGTGTGGCTATGACTGGCACATATGACATGTACTGGAATCCTTTCTCTATGACGTTCAGCCCTCTGAGTCAGGGTCTCTGACTTTTCCCCTTCCCAGGCTGCCTTCTCTGGGCCTGATTCTGATTCAGAAGAGCAGACTTAAAGGAAGCTCAAACTGAGTAGAGTTAACAGTGTGTCTGGAGGGTTAACACCTTGACAGCAGAGAAGTGGATCCAGACAGTAGAGGGTTACAGACTCTTTAAACAGTTAGACTGTGGAGCCAGGCTGCCTGGCTTAGAATCCCAGCTCTGCCACTTACCGAGTACTTCAGACAAGTCACTCTGTGTTTCTTCATCTCTATAATGGGGATGATAATAATACCCCACTCCCACTTCCCATCCCAGGCCCGAGGCAGGTTTAAACCAACCGTTCTCTCCCTCTTTCCCTCCCTGGTTCTCTCCTATCCTCTGTAACTCAGCCTGCCTTTGGAGAATACAATCCAGCACAGATCCTTTAAGAAAAGCAGGTTTATTGGTCAGGCTGCTTACCAGGACACAGCAACATGACAGGCTCCCAGGAGCCCACAGGAAACTGTATCTGCCCACAACTCAGGCCCCTTCAGCCCATCAGCACCAAGGGACCTTGTCCCACAATCCCCATCCTCCCTCAGCTGAAGAGTCTCCAACCATTCAGAAGAGAGAAGGGAACCAAGAAAAGGCGGGGGAGGGGCAGGAGAAGCAAAGCTTTGTATTATAAAAAAAAAAAAAGTTTGTGTCCCCAGCTCCCTCCCTCCACCCCTTTAAACAATTAGCTGCAACTCTAAAAAGCAAAGCAGGGAAGATAAAGCAGAGGAGGTGGGGGAGGAGAAAGAAGCCTTCAATCCTCCTCTCTGGGCTGTGCTTGAAGGGGAAGGAGTTGTCTTTGCTTCTGACAAGTCGCCTTTACTGGAGAGGAATAGGGGGGACTGAAGTGTCCTGAGGAGAACCTGTCAGTGGACAACAGGACTGGAAGCAGGATCCCTGTCATCCCCAGCAATTCAGGAGAGGAACCCATAAAGGCAAAGAGGTCTTGGCAAGTTTTGCAGCTTTATGATACTAGCTCTAGGGAAGGATCTTGAGAAGAAACTACTAGGAGTGAGCCAAGGCCGGGTTGCTCCATACACTTTCGCCATCTCGCCTCCAGCTCTCAGCTTGGTGGCCTGGCCATTAACACCAGTGCGCCTCCATCCTACCTCCCAGCTCTCTGCAGTCTGGTGCTGCCCCCTTCTGGAACCCTCATTTTCTGGACTTGAGAAATGGGCTGCCACAAGTCGCACTATTCAGATCTCAGTTAAGGGATTGGGATGAGTCTTACCTCTCTCCTCTTTTGATCATCGCTTTCTCACTGTCCTCCCTCCTTATTCTGAAAATTGTCCCACTGTCCTCTGAGAACCCCACTAAGATGGGATGCTTGCCCTGTGTTTCTCATGCTGCTGAGGAGAATTCTCCTCTCTTAATCATTTCCACTTTCTACTATTTCCCATTCTCCTTCCCAAAGCCATAGCCATGTGCTGCTCTTGCAGATGCATAAACATGTTAAGTGTTCCCTACACCACCCCCTCCTTCTCCAGGGCTCTGCTTGGCTACAGTCTTCCTTGTTGGGACCCTTTACAGATACAACCCGTGCTAGACTCTCATTCCAGGGTCACGGCTCGCTCTGCCCTCTTCCCCCGACTGCCCCAGGCTCTCCCAAAAGCTGCTTTCAAGTCCTTCCAGTATGGGGCCTCTCATGTGGGCAAGGGTCCTCTTCAGGATTCACTCTTTCCTTTTATGGTAATTTTGACTTTGAAGCCTCCAGAGATCAGGATGAGAAAGAAGAGCTCAGTGAACAGGAATGACAGCGGCTGGGTACGAGTGTGAGGTGGAGGTTGCGGGGAAGGTAGCCTACCCCAAAGTGGGGTGGGGCAACCATGGAAATGACAGCAATTTCCTTTAAGATCCCTGACTTGGACGACCAGGACACGGATCACTCCCCTCTCCATTCCCACCCAGACTAGGCCCAAACTGGGGCTATCCATGGTGGAGGCTGCCTCCCCCTCCCATCTTAACAGCTGTAAGACTTGGAGGGGTGCTCCTGGAGAGGCAGTGTTGTCAATTTAGAAACGTCTCAGTCCTCGTGGGGCCGAGAGAGAGAATGCGAGAAAGAGAAAGTTCCAGAGGGAAAGGCATGGGGAGGGGGCGGGAAGAGGCGGGGCAGGGTGGCGCGGCCTCCCGGGCAGAGCCCCGCGTTAGCTCAGTCGCTGTCACTCTTGTCCACCAGCACGGCATCCGACTCCTCGGTGATCTCCAGCAGCGTGTGCACGTCGGGGCTGCTCCCGCGCAGCAGGTCGGCCGCCTCGCCGCGCTCCGCGCCGCCCTCGTCGTCGTCGGCGCCCACCTCCACCATCTCGGTGGCCTTCAGCACCTCCACCTCGCCCTCGCGGATCTTCTTGACGTGGAAGGTGAAGGGCGGCACCTTGTAGACCGCTGTCTTGGAGCGCGCGTAGACCACGTGGTCGGGCGTGAAGGACTTGCGCAGCTTGTCTCGCGAGGTCTTGAGCTTCTCGCGCCGCTCGGCGGGGACGAGGCGCGTGCCCAGCTTATTCATGCGCTTCTCGAGCGTGTGCCGCGTCTTCTCCAGGTTCTCCTTGGTCTTGAGGCGGGTCTTCTCCAGGTTTTCGCGGGTGCGCACCTTGGTCTTCTCCATCTTCTCCTTGGAGAAGGCCTTCTTAAAGTCGTCCACGCGCCGCAGGCCGCTGCGCTTGATGCGCTCGGCGCGCGACTCCTCGATGACCTCCTCCACCTCTACCGCCTCGTCGGACGACAGCTCGAGCGCGGCCGCGTCCTCCTCCGGCCGCTCGCCCTCGCCCAGCTCGTCGCCCTCCTTCTCCGGCAGCGCCTCCGCCTCTTTCAACGACTTGCCGATGCTCACTTTGGCCGGCAGTTTCACTTCGTCCTAAAGGGAGAGCAGAGCGAAGAGGTGAGGGGCAGAGCGGAGGGCTGGGCAGGGACCTGGAGGACACTGGGCGAACCCGAGGCAGGATGGTGGTGATTCTGGGGCGTACGTGGTAACCGTGACATCGGCCCGACTCCTTCACCGGTGTAGCCCCAGAGCCTTGGTACCGAGCTGAATACGGCATGGGCGCCCAGTAAATATGTGTTGAATGAATGGTAACTATACAGACAGGGCGAGGAGGGAACCGAGAAGCTTGGTGGTGGAAGACTGGCCTGTAGTGTCATTGCACTTAGGTTCAATATCTCTGCAGCCCCCAAACTTGTCCTACACGCATATATCCACGCGTCTTACTTTATTTTTTTTTTTGGAAGATTTTATTTATTTAAACAGCCAGCGAGAGAGGGAACACAAGTGGGAGAGGAAGAAGCAGGCTCCCAGCAGAGGGGCCTGATGTGGGGCTCAATCCCATAACGCCGGGATCACGCCCTGAGCCGAAGGCAGAGGCTTAACCGCTGTGCCACCCAGGCGTGCCACCCAGGCGCCCCGCACGCATCTTACTTTAAACTACCCTTACCCCTTGCGTCGCAGGCAACACAATTTAACTTTGGAAATGGGCAGAGCGCCCTCTGGTGCACTAAGTCTTGCACTGCTCTAGCCAGGCCAAAATGCAAAGGGATTTGGGAAGCCTTTGAGGGGTGGGTGTAGGGGAGTGAGCTCACAGCCAGTGAGCTACCCCGCAGCTAGGGTAGCTTGAAGGCAAGATAAAGGAAGTGCCTTTCCCAGACTTCAAATAATTTCAGAACCAGTCTTAGGGAAGGAGAGCCGTGCTGAGCCTGTGCTCCCCCACCCTTGACCTCATTACTGATTTGCTCCAGCAGTGGTTATTCTCCCCCACGTAGAAATTGAGAGAGGAAAGAGGAAGAAGCTGGCTGGTAGCCAAGAGCGTGTTTTCTCCCCAGCATGGACATTTATTCTGGTTCTGACTTCCCAGGCTTGGAATGGAAGGGAGAGATTACTTTGTCCATTGTTTTTTCCCCCAGACCGGAGCTTAAGGGGCCAGGAATCGGGTAGTGGTCCCAAATTCCCTGAGATCTGGAGCTCAGAGCCAGTACTTCCCTCTTCCCCTGGGAGAACCTAGCACCAGCACTGTTTTCCATTCTGGGAAGATTTTCCAAGATCCTACCCTGGGCCAACATTTCAGAATCTCAGGATCACCCCCCACAAGAAGGTAGGGGAGGCTGAGCAGAAAGGGAAAGGGGGCATATCCAAGAACATAAACATAAACCCGGATCTCTTTGGCCCAGACTCTCTTTAGGGACTTCAGATGAAGGAATGAGAAACAGTAGTTTTTCAAAGGGTTTTCTGAAGATTGTTTCCCAGAATTTTTTAAAAAATCCCATCCGAGAAAAATGAGGCAACATGAGTTGACCCCTCTCATACACACACACACACACACACACACACACACACACACATTGTCCACTTGGTATCTCAGCACCACCTGCTACAGAAATTCCTCCCCCATCCCCCAACCTCTTTCCTCTTCCCTCCCATCCACATCCCCCCAGAGTTTCCTGGTTTACACTGAAACTTAGGAACACCCCCTCCCAACTTCCTTCCCTCCCTGTCAATAGCATTAGCAAGGACAAAGACAGAATGCTGGCTCCACCTCTTCTCCCAGACTGGGCACCAGCACTGCTGGGCATCAAGCCACTTCAAGCTCTCATTATTCAACTACACCTCCCAGCAGGCAAGGTGATCTGGCCTCAGGGCATGCTGGGACTTGTAGTCTCCACCTGCCATAGCTGGCTTAGTACTGTCATTCTGTCCATCCCTCTGCCTCTTATCACTCACAGAGGAGTTGAAGGGGTTGTTTTTCTTGTTGAGTCTAAGAGGGTCCCAACCTCTGTTAACATTCCTTCTTATTTCCAGTTGTACCCTTTAGGTTTCCTTTTTACAGTCACTTCTTTCTGCCTGTTACTCGAGTCCTTGTACACACCATTTTAGGACTTTCCATGTTCTAAACTCTCTGCTACCTCTTCATCCCTCTCCGCCCAGCATTTACCTGTAGCCCCAGTATCAAAAATTTCAGCTCTGATCTCCTTCACAGCCTCTCTGACTAAAACCCCACACATGCTCCACCAAAGGGTTGTAGAGAACCCCTCCTTTCACTAAACTCAGACAATGTGGATGGGGTAGGGAAGGATTATGGTGATGGGCGGGGAATAGTCAGGAAACAGTCCCAGCTGCTGGAAAACAAATTGACATTTGAGCTGACTGGTTTTCCTGGCCTCTGGCTTCCTAGATTAAAGGTGTTTGCCAGCTGAGCTTGGAAGTGAACAGGGCTAGGGACAGAGTTGCAGACCTCATGTAGCCAATCCCATCTTCCTAATTCCTGATGAAAGGTCTCAAATAGAACATCAGGGAACAATCCCAGTGAAGGGAGGTTTATTCCTGGATTTAGAGGTGTCTCTCCCAGTCCAGAAAGGTCTGTGGAAATATATTAACCCCATTCATTGTAGGTTTCCCCCAGAGTGATGGCTTACACCAGAGGAGCTGCCTTGGTGGAAGGTCAGGGGATGGGGGAAGAAATAACTTGACCTAAGTCCCTGGACAATGTCCAGTAGACTGGCTCTGCAGAGGATATACTACTATGATTTTAGCTTTTTTTCCCCTCCATTAATGGATTTTCTCTTTTCTCCCCCTTTCCAAGCCAGGTTTCCCCTATGACTCATAGGCTTGAAGTGCTGTCTTGGGCCCACCCCATCAGCTTGTTGCTACAACAACCACCAACACAATTCCAAAGCACCTCCCCCAACCTGGGCACAATGGCCAGGCACCCTTGTCCCACCCCTACTGCCCTGGCAGAGCTCCTACAGCAAAGGAGGGGCCTCAGGGGGTGGCAAGGAGGGAGGGCTCTCCTTGTTCTGTTTTCACATTTTTATTAAACAAAACCACCACTCCCAACAGGCTCGGTTTCCAGAGTACCTTTAATGACCAGGTCTGAGCAAAAGCATGCACAGCTTCCCCTGCCCCCCACCAAGCACACACAGTTCTCCAGCCCAGGCAGGCATCAGTCCAAGATGAGTTTCAGGAGTCCCAGCGAGGCTTCCCGCCCCTTCCACTCCACTGCCCAACCCTGCTTATAAACTGAAGATCCTCTGGTCTAGGAGGAAGATTTTATTATGATTATAATTTAATCAAGCACCTACTATGTGCCTAGCCCTTGGCCAGGCACTTCACATTTGTCAGGGAGAAGGGACAATGTCATACAACTCTAAGGAGTCTTTCTTTCTTTCTTTCTTTCTTTTTAAAGTTCTATACTCAACGTGAGGCTCGAACTCATGACCCCAAGATCAAGAGTCACATCCTCTACTGACTGAGCCAGTCAGGCACCCCGGGAGCCTCTCTTGACTTAGAGCTCTGTCCCCAACTACTGCCCGGGAATAGCCAGAGAAGACTTTGGAGAGGGCATTCAGAGACCCAGGATCTGCTCAGAGAGTAAGTTAGAAGAGGGTGCGAGACGGGGAGAGGTAGAAAAGAGGGAAAGTCCTAGAAACTCAGGATCGATACTTTAGATTGCCGAGACAAGGGGTGAGAGACACCAGAGGCAGAGGGTCCTTCCTGCTAGAGCAGAACTCTCAACAGAGTTAATGTTGCCCCCAAAAGGGTGGAAATTAATTCTTGAGGGGAGAGGTGATTTTAGATACTACAATAGTTTGTAGCACAGATACATAGTATATCTGTACTATTAAAATTTTATGGAGGACGGGACCGTCAGGGAAAAAAACATCTAAAAGGACGCCTTAGGGGGATGATTATGGAAACAAAAAAAAAAAAAAAAGAAGTTGAGGAAACCCTTTTGTGCTATAGGGAAGCCAGAGGATCCACACCAGAGCCAGCCAAAATGTCCCCCCTTCAGGCCTCTCTGAGCTGGCAGCTTTTGGGTGCCCCGCCCAAGGCAGGATCTGGCAAACATAAGGGATCCCTTTGCAAAACATTTTCCAAAAAAAAAAGGAAAAAATAAGTGTAAATGTTTTCCTCAGCTACAGGGAGGGGGTGGACAGGGCACCGAACAGACCCCAGGCCTGGGCCTCATGAGGGCCCTGTCCAAAGAAGCTTTGAGCCAAACTGGCCTGTCCCTGAGGAGGAGTCAAAAGGGGACGGGGAAGGAGAATCAGATGCCATGGCGCAGTTTCATGCAATTTCATGCAGGGCACACTGGGTGCAGCCCCAGTGTGGTGCTGGGAGCGTTTACTATTAAGACAGAAACCAAGAGGTAGGGGAGGGCCCCGTCCCTTCACCTCCCACCCCATTGCACACACCACATTCGCCTGAACTCTGCATAATGCGAGAGTGTTTTCACAATACCTGCCGCCCACCCAGGGCTTGGAAGAGGCCTGCCATACCGACACCACCACCACTAAGCAGGGAGCTGATGGTGGACTGGAGTGACACTCCATGCCCACAGCTCCGTGTCACCCAGGAGACCCTAAGCACCCCCACCGGCCGTCGGCTTCTCTGGGGTGGGCAGAGGCACAGGCTCTGGGTAATAGGGCAGTGTCCTAGGCGTCTGGTCAAAGGGTGGGAGCTCAGGCACTGTCTCAGGCTTCAGGTCAAAGGGCTCAGTCTCAGGCAGAAGGTCAAAAGGCACGATCTTGGGTGTGGCCAGGTCAGAGGGTGCTTTCAGCTTCTTCTTGGGCTAAGATGAGGAAAAGGGTTTAAATGGGGCTTGAGATGGGTATGGATGGAGTTGAGAGAAAGAGGCCTTAGTGGGCATGCAGAATTGGAGTTGGTGAGTAGGGGAAAGGGAGTACAGCATGTAGGCTGGAAAGGAACCATATTTTAAATGCTTCATCAAGAGGGCACTGGGGTTGAAAGTGGGACAAACCCAGGCCCGTGTTAAACAGTTTAAACAGAGCCCCTCTCTTCTTCCCTCTAGAATCTTCCCCACTCCTATCCTTAGCCTCCTGCCTTCTATCCCTACCCAGCCATGGTCATGGGATGATCCTGTTAAGGGCTGGAGTGAGGGAGTAAGAGGCTGCTGGATGCAGAAGGAGCTCTCCAAGAGGTCAGTTATTGACTCTAGCTGGTGAGGCTCTGATGAGTGAAAAAGAAGGCAAGTAGGCAAACAACTCCACTGTCTTCAGAGTCCTATGCTGCTGATTCCATTTCTCATTATTTCCCCAGGGCAGGGTGGGCACTGGGTGCCGCCCAGGATAAGGAGAGGGAGAGGCGTGGAAGAGGGGCATCCTGGCTGTTTCCCTCTGGCCACGTCCCCACGTCTTGCCTCCCTTGCCACCCCTCCCCCTACCCACACCTGGGATATCAGACACCAAGATGCACAGAGAAATCAGGAACAAAAACCAAGCTCTTTTTATGACAGGTGGGCCTGTATCCTGGAAGAGCTAGCAGCAGCTCCCATTCTGCCTCCTGAGGGGCTGAGCTAACACTCTGGCTTTGGACCATCATGAGAAGTCAGGGAGAGGGATGGTTAGGGGCACTACCAGACTCCAGCGATAGCAGTGGTGGGTAAAAGCCTGCAGCCACAAAAACACAAAGTAGCAGGTGCCAACCTGCCCTGTGGAGTACAAGGAGAAGGGAGGCCAAGGAGAAAGCTAGCATGGTCCTCTGATAGCCAGAGGCAAAGTCCATGCTAGGGGATACCTATCCTGGCCAGGGAGCTCTACGACTTACCCTCCATACCCCTCCTCTCCCTCCCACTGTCATTGGTCCACTGTCATTGGTCATTGCCTTTGCTTCAGTACTAGGAGGCTGAGCAGCTCTTGGCCACCAACCTTAGCCACTCTTAGCAATGTTGATTGCACCTGCATACGTACACACACACGCACACACAGCGGACACACAGCGGCCCCAGTGCCAGGACCATGCAGCTATCTCCCTTAGAGAATGAAGGAGCCAGAACTAACCCTCTGTTGGAATAACCTCCACACTGATTTCTGCTGCAGAGCCTGGAAATGGAAGGAGGAAGTGGGGAGCAGAGAATATAGCAGAAGAAGGGGTACACCTGGGTTCTGGCCCCAGCTTTGACCCCTACTAACTTGAGTGGACAGTAGGCAGGTAACTTCCCCTCTCTGGGCCTCCACTTCCCCAGCTATAGAATGAAGGAGCTGAAGTTGATTATCTCTGAAGCATCTTCCAGCTCAAAAAATCTGTAATGGCAGAATAATGAAATATTCACAATGGTATGCTTCGATGGAATGGAACAAACCACTACTCATCTCTGAAGTTGGTTGCCTAGCAACAGTATCCTCTCGCTTCTCTATATCAATTGCTTACTCTGTGCCATTGTATCCCTTTTTGATTTTGACCTTTACAATAGTCAGACTTTATTTAAAAAAAATCAGAGGGAGGAGTATTATTTCCTTTGGTCTTTGGATTACCCCTAAAAATATCCTCCCTGCTTTGGATCCAGTGACCAGGAAAAACTCAGCTTCTTAGAGGAAGGATGTGGTAAGCACTC
>NW_024424897.1:19634330-19692066 GCF_017311325.1 Ursus maritimus | reverse complement strand
TTCCATGGCCACTAGGCTTAGGGGATGAGAGGGACAAGTGCCCCACATTGGAATATTTGGAGACAAAAGTTCTGGAATAAGAGAGCCCTGATTTGCCTTGAGTCCAGGAAAGAGCCATACGGGTGAGGTTAAGATTTAGGGAGGAAAAGCCAGCAAGCCCTCATTCCAGCCTTGGTGCCCTCATTTTTAAAGCCTATGAAGCCCTTAATCCCTTAAATGCTTCCTGGTCCTATTCTCAAGCACTTGGAACAGGTCTGATGGGTCTTTGTGTAGATCACTGTCTCATCAAAACTGTTCCAGAAAATGTTTATTTCCATTTTAGCCCCCCTTTTCTGCATTCTAAAAGAACACTAATAATATCCAAATTGTTATATGAAGAATTGGATCTTTAATGATCACGGCCCCTCCTGTTTGTGCAATGCCCATGATCCGTCTGATCTTCCCAGCAGTTCTCAGTCCACCGACCCTTACCTACTAGTAGATTTCATTCTTCTCCTTCACTAGCTGTTGCCTAGTTAGGTGTCACCTGATAGGATGGGATGCCAAACTGCTAGTTTTTGTTACGGAGATAGGGAAATGCCAGAGGACAGTAATGACTCAGAAGTGGGTTCAAGGTTCTGGTATCCTGGGGTGGGAGGTGCTGAATTTCATGGGGGGTAGAGGAGGGGGAACCTATGAAATCATTAAGTCTTAGCAGTACCTTGAATATGGGGTGAGGCCACACAAGGGATCTCCCCCCCTTATCCCTCCAGGAAAAAGGTATGGGGGGGCAGATGACCTGATCCCACGGTTTGGGCCTTCCCCGCCTTTCATTCTCCCTTCCACCCTGCCCCCATTGCCACATCATCACCTCCGACATCTGCAGTGGGGAATACAGCGTCCTCTCCCTTGCTCCAACTCTGGAGAACTCACACTCTCCCAGGAGGCCTCTGTCCAAGTCTCTCTCTTTCTGCCTGGCCACCCAAGCATCCTACCCCCCAGCCTGCTGCCGCCCCCAATCTTCCCTATTAGGTCTGCCAAGGCGCAGAGCTATTTTTACCTCATTCTCTTCCCAGGCCTGCAGACCTCAGAGAGGAGCAGCCTCTGCTTTTCCTTTAGCAGTTGAGTACCCTACGCCCTTGCCCCCTACCTGGACATCTGCTCTGCCCCTCAGGGAAGTGCTGCTTCCCTGAGCCCCACCCTTGTTGCTAGAATCTTTTCCTTACCACTGAGCGCCTCTCCAGGTTGGAACCTTGTTACTTATTAGTTATTTGCCCTGTGGTTTAGGGACTCAGGGTCTCCAGCTTGAGCCATTCTTCCTACCTCTACCTTCTGCCACCTATTGGCCCTGGTTTAGTATAGATGCAGTCAAAGCCACCCTGTGATTAGACCCCACCCCCACCCCCACAGACACACGATGTACAGATTCCTGCCAGCTGCTGGTGGGGGGGGTGGTAACAGAGATGCCATTGGCCTCTGCACAGGAGTGTTTCTCCCTCAGTACGCATCTCAGCATCTCCACCTTTGACCTAGGTTCACCTCGAGGCTGAGAACTTTCCCACGTTCTACGGTCTGGGATATTTAGAGTGAGGAGGGCAAACCTATCCAAGCTCTTCATGGCGACCCTCTGATACACCGGGCTGTGGAGAAAAGAGCTGGCTGGCTGTCCAAGACCTCTGGGTGTTCTTCTTTCCTCAGTAACACCTCCCACCCCCCAGGGGCTAATCAGATCTCTTTTAAAAATCTCTCACACACACCCCTCCAAGCAGTTAGATTGAGTGGAAACAGCTCTAGACATTTTCTACCAGATAGTGCTATATGGGCTGTTGGGGGAGCTTCTAGTACCACTTGGGAGAAGCCCATGGGCATTGGAGGGAGGGGGAGAGCACCACTTCTGTCTTTGTCCCACCACCATCTCCTCAGATGGGTACGTGCTCACCCATCTCCCTGTGTCTTCTGTTCCCAAACACTTGTCCTTATCTGCATCTCTCTTAGCTCCTCCTAGAGAGACCCAGCCAAGGACCTCACTGAATCCCAGCTAGTCTCTCAGAACCCAGCTTGACCAGGCCCTGGTGCAGTCAGGGAAACCACAGCTCCCTGACAGGTTCTCTCACCTAGAGGCTGTGGGAAATCTAGCCTTTGTTTTCTTCCCATTCCCTTCCGTAAGGACAGGAAGGGGCAGAGAGAGCATAGACTAACCCCTTCACCCCCAGGATCACACCTCCTTGGGGTGGGAACGTCAACCAGGCCCCCCCCCCCCGGAAACAGCAGGAGAGGCTGGGCACATTCCCACCCGACCAAAGATCACCAAGCCCTCTGCTCAGAGCCACTTCTAATGGGACTGGGGAGGGGGGAGTGGAGAGGACCAATAACACTGAGATTTCCAGGTTTGTTTGCGGTTATGATAACAAAAGTGTCATTTTTATCCGGGTGCGCAAAACGGGGAGAGGAAGCAACAAGCGGTCTGGGCGGAGCCTGGCGTGCGCCAGCCTCCTCCCGCCTGTCCGCCTGCGCCTCCGCGGTCCCGCAGGCCAGCAGGGTGATTCTCCGCGCCTAGATCGCCAGACCCGGCAGGGACTGTCAACTCTGCCCCCCAAGGCCTCTTGCACTCCTCACGTCGCACCCCGCTCCCTCCCAACCGCCCCCCACCCCCGCGCCTACTTCCATCTGGCAGGGAGGGCTCGGGAGCGCTGCCGGTATCCCCAAGGGCCTGAAAGTGCCCGGAGGCCAGGGGCAGATGACAGTGCGGGGGCGCGTGGGCAGCCGAGGCCCATGCGGGTCCGGGGGCGTGTGCAGGCGGTCGCGTCCCTCGCCTGGCGCAGCCCCCGCCGGTGCGTGCCTGAGCCCTGAATCACCCGCTATATCGGGCGGGCAGCGCCGGAGGCCCCAAACCCGGGCCGCGCCGCCAGTGTCCGCTTACAGCGGGCCCACCGGCCGTGAAGGACCCCTGGCTTTCCCCCAAACCTCCGCCAAGTAGGAAGACTTCACAGAGCTGAGTTGGGAACGGTCTGCGAGGGGGAGCGTCCTCGAGTTCTGCCCCCTAACTTTTTTGCGAGTTTGTCACCAGAGGGAGGGGGTTCCGTGAGGCGTGGGGTCCAGAGCGCGCCCCTCCGCGCGCTCCAGGAATCCGCCGCCCGCCCCGCCCACCCCACCCCACCCCCACCCCACCCCACCCCACCCCACTCCACTCCAGCAGCGCTCGCCGTAAGGAGGGTGGGTCCCTCAAGCCACGCCAGCCTGGCGGGAGCGCCGCACCGCGGGCAGGTCCCCCCACCCCAAGCCCCGGAGACCGCTAGCCGGGCGCGGTCCACCCCGCCAGCTCACCTGATAGATCATGACTTTAAAGTTGCGGCGCCTCAGCAGCTCGGCCTCGTTGACCTCTAGCTTCTTGATCTGGCCGGCCTGGCGCTCCAGGCTGCCGCGCACGGTCTTCACGTTGACGCTGACCTTGCGCACCTTCTCCAGCAACTTGCTCACGGTGTTGCTGGTGGTGGCGTGTGCCTTGCCCAGCTTGCTCAGCTCGCCCTGGATGCTCTGCACGGCACCCTCCATCTCCGCCTGCCGTTCCTCCAGCTGGGCTTGGGTCAGCTGGATCTGGTCGACGGCGCCGATGATTTTGTCCAGAAGGCTCAGCACCAGCACGCCGTTCACCTGGTCTGACTTGATCAGCTCCTCAGAGCCGGCCCCTGACGGCTCCTCCGCCGCTGGCGCCCCCATGGGGGAGGACCCCGGGTCCCCGACATCGGGGTACCCGGGAAGCGGCTGCTCGATGATATGGAGCTGGGTGTCCTCCATGGCTAGCCGGAGCCGTGCGGGGCCGGCCGGGTGGAGCTGGAGCTGAAGCCCAGGAGAGGAGGAAGAGCGGGAGGGGGGAAAGCGAGAAACAGCGGAGAGCCGAGGAAACTCGAGCCACGTCCGTGCGCACCGGGACGGTGGCCAGAACTGTGGGGCGGGGAGTCGGTGAGCTCCCAGGCTCCCGGGCCAAACCCCGGAGTCTCATCGGCCATTGGCTGGCCCCACCCCAGAAAGGGAGGGACCGGGGCAGAAGGGGAGACCGATGGTGGGGAAGGGGGGCAACCGAGGGGGACCCAAGAGCCGAGCGCCCCACCCTTCCGAGGATGGTTGGAATAGTTGGAGCGGGAGACTAGGGCCTCGGCGGCCAGCGGAGGCCGCACAGCAGGACTGGGGCGGAGGAATGTGAGTCGTGAGCCGGAGAAGGGAAACAGGTTCTAGAGTGGGGCTCTGCTTTTCTCTCCCGCTTTTTTTGCTCACCCACGAACGTACCTAAGCCTTGGAAGTTCTAGAGCGGGGAGTCAAGTAGAACATGAGATCCTAAAATCTTAGGCAAAATACTGTATTTGCCTGTGCCCTGTTTTTGAGAGGGGAAAAAAATCCATGGCTTCCAGTGTTCTCGAAGGGGCCTCTCCCTCCCCCGCCCCCAAGTTACTAACCACGGTTCTAAAAAGCATGAAGGGTTCTGGGGTGCCTGGCTGGCTGAGGTGGTAGAGCATGTGACTCTTGATCTTGGTGTTGTGAGTTCAAGCCATGTCTTGGGTGTAGAGATGATTTTAAAATAAAATCTTTAAAACAAATGCTTGAGGGGTTGTTGAGGGAAGGGAAAACTTTTATTCGGATCACAGTGGTTGTGAGGGGTTGCGAAGCTCCTCTAGGTTCCTCTCAGAATTATACCGAGTAGGACCAAAGCAGACCATAAAACAGAAAGTAAAACCTTTTACCCACTTCTCACCCCTCTTTAAAAATGACCTTTCCCTGGGAACCTGGGTGGTGGCTCAGTCTGTTCAGCGTCTGCCTTCCGCTGGGGTCCTGATCCCAGTGTCCTGTGATCAAGGCCCACATCAGGCTTCTTGCTCAGTGGGGGAGCCTGCTTCTCCCTCTCCCTGCTGTTCCCCCTACTTGTGTTCTCTTTCTCTGTCAGATAAATAAAATCTTTTTAAAAAATAAAAATAAAAAAATAATTACCTTTCCCTGTGTTTCCCCTGCCAGAGGCCTAGCTCACACTAACTTCACAGAGCAGGACCTGGGAGTGCATCTACCTCTCTGATCCCAGAGACTGGCCCTTGGCAATGAGAGAGAGCATCAAATCCCACCTCCTCACTTGACAGAGAGGAACAGGAGGGCCTAGAGAAGGCAGGTTGACTTTCCAGAAGTACCCACAGGTTAGCCTTGGCTTGGTGCTCAAATCAGGTCCCTGTACTCCTCTCTTGCTCTTTCTACCTTCGCACTCTGCCCTACCTTGGGACAGGGATAGGCACACATGGCCACCCATGCATGCTGGTTTTGAGTATTCGGGCCTGAGGATTAACTACAAACATATTTTCAACTGTGATGGGTATCAAGGACCAGAACCAAGGAGGACCCTGGACTCAGAAGTCTAAAGAAAAAGAGGCTGCCCATGCTTCCCCATTTTGCTCTCCAGCACAGCACTGGACCTATGAGTTCCCTGGAGTGGCACCAGCCCTCTTTCCCCCAGAAAAGCTGCAAACCTTTTCCCTGGTTAGGAAACCAAGCTTGGGTTTCCCCAGCTGGATACATGATGGTCTTGGCAAAAGGTCGCTTCTAGTCTAGCATGCATTATCATTAGGAAGAGTGAAAAACTGCTCAGTGGGGCCCCAGGCCCCAAAAATCCACTCAGAGAACCAAGCCAGAAAGGAGCTGAAGAGCTCAGTATCTCAGAGAGTCTGGGATAGCCCCAATGACTAGCAGATAAATATCTGCTAGAACTGAGAGATTACCAATTTATTTTAGAATTTAAAAGAAAATGTACCAGGGCACCTGGATGGTTTAGTCAGTTAAGTGTCTGCCTTCAGCTCAGGTCACGATCCTGGGGTCCTGCATCGGGTTCCCTGCTCAGTGGGAGCCTGCATCTCCCTGCATCTTCCCTCTGCTGCTCCCCCTGCTTGTGCTCTCTCTCTCAAGTAAAATAAATAAAATCTTTTAATAAAAATTAGAGAAAATGTATTATAGCAGTTAAAGTTGCTTCCATTGAGGATTGATAAGACTTCTAGAAAAAAGAAGATTGACAGTAAAGAACCTTACTAGCCCTTTATAAGGTTCTTATTTATTTATTTATTTAAGTAATCTCCACACCCCGTGTGGAACTCGAACTCACGACCCTGAGATCAAGAGTCGCATGCCCTTTGGACTGAGTCAGCCCAGGGCCCCAGGTTCTTACTCTTTTAAATTGGTTAGATTGTTTTCACAGGTGACACGCAAGATACAGATTGTGAATAGGACACAGAGAAGTAGAGTGAAAAGAACTTTTCCTTCTACCTTTGTCTGCACAGCTAATTCCTCCCCCAAGAGACAAATTGTTACTGTTTTCTTATGGAATATTCTAAGGAGATACATATACATATATAGATACATACATACGCATACACACACACACTCAGCACTTTGCTTTTTTCAGTTAATAATATACCATGAAGCTTGTTCCATATCACTGCATATGGAGCTGACTTGTTTTCCAAGGTGTGGATGTGCTATACTTATCTAGCCAGTTCTCTATCAGTGGAGATTCAGAAATTACAATTTAAACCTCATTGGAGGTGGGGGAGATGCTGAGGAGGAGTTTTAATGGTTGATTTCGTTTTTGTGGTTGCATGCTTGCTTAAAGGAATTAAGTCCACGCCATTTTGGCTTTCACATTGGGAAAATACTTCTAGTCTTCCTCTTTAAAAAGGAAGATCAGTATTTGTGGATGAGTCAGATTATATCCAAGGGATAGTCCAGTGAATGCATCTCTGACTCATTTGATGCCTCCTTAACAGAAAATTTTGCAGAAAGGGCCCTACCCCTGTGTACCTATGTCTCAGAAATTGCATCAACAAGTTTCTCTCTTGTTCTTCTTTTAACTAAATGCCAGCTAAATCCAACAGGGGGCGTGCTGAGCTTTGTTGCATTAGCTTTATCAATCCTGATAACCGGAAATGGAGCCCAGCAAGAGTATGACCAGAAGGCTTCACTCCATTTCGGTGAAAATAGTCAGTTTCTCTTCATTTGGAATTACATACAGCACGCCATTGCTTGCATTCAAGGTTGATGCTTTGCATTTTCCATTGCTCACTCTATTTGCTGAAAGGCACACTGTTCCATTGTGTACTTTCAGCTGCTGAGGCAGTCTGTAAAAAGGATGGAGAGGTGGAAACAAACAACCCTTTGGCCCAGAAAAAGAACACCAGGATACAACCATGTCAGCAGCTGGAACCTCACAGAGCTCTGTCATATTCCTCTATCCATTCATTTGTTCAAAAAAATGTGACTACTAACATGAGCTGGCTACTGGACCTGGGCCTTCAAGGAGGGTTAAGCCCAGCCCCTCCTGTTGAGAAGCTCCTAGTGTAGCAAGGGAGACAGACGCACCAATAGTTTCTGGTACAAAGTGGAAGGTACTCCAGCAGCTCAGGGAGGACTGCCACTACTTCCTGGGAGTAATGCCTGGGGGGGAGGTGCGGGGGGGGGGGGGGGGTCCTAGGTGTAAAGGAGGCGAAAGGGCACACCCTCCACCCTCCCCCTGCAGCAACAACAGGAGGTGAGAAAGTGCAGGGCTGGGGAGGGAGATAACCAGGCAGTTGTTCATCTCTTACTGCACTTCTGCTGTAGGTCCTATGAGTATATAATTAGGGAGATCCACAAAGGTGTGAGGGGCACAGCGTGCAGTATGTTCCATTCAGTTTTGGAAACAGTTGGGATGAATGATGTATCTTCACATCAGAGAAACTATCCCACATGGAAAACCAGTCCTCAGGAGCAGGCTCTCAGCTGCTACAGACGGCAGCGATGTTTTTCTCCCTGGATTTATAGGCACTATTCTTGTCCCTCTGACATATACCCCACACACACAAATGCCTATAATATTTGTATATTTCTCTTCCTCAAAAATTCCTTCCTTCTCCTTCAAACATTAATATATAGGGTAGCTTTTCTGAGCCAGAAAACAGTCGAAATTATTTATTAAGAGCTAATTTATGCATAGCTTAGTGCTAGAAACCATTCAAAGGCACAGCAAATTTGCTGTAGGGGGAGAGGTTTTGGTCTCAGGGAAGCAGTGATGCAATCTAACAAACAAAACATCAAGAAAATAAATTAATGGAAATGCCCTAAAACCTCTCCTCCTTCTCTGTCTTCAACATGCACTGGCCTCTTATCCTAAAAATAAGAAACAAAACACACAAACAAAAACTGCAGTCTTAATTGGTTTTACCTTCCTGTCTCAAGGTTAGGTCCGTCCATTTTCTTTCTTTCTTTCTTTCTTTCTTTCTTTCTTTCTTTCTTTCTTTCTTTCTTTTTTTTTTTTTTCAATATTTTTTTTTACAGGCAGCGAGAGAGAATTCGCCGGAGATAGAGACAGCCAGCGAGAGAGGGAACACAAGCAGGGGGAGTGGGACAGGAAGAAGCAGGCTCATAGCGGAGGAGCCTGACGTGGGGCTCGATCCCAGAACGCCGGGATCACGGCCTGAGCCGAAGGCAGACGCTTAACCGCTGTGCCACCCAGGCGCCCCAGGTCCGTCCTTTTTCTAGTGTTCAAATTTCATTGTTTTTTAGAACTGCTGCTACAGGTTCCTGACACCCAATTCAGTTCTTAAACTTCTGCTGTTTGTCCAAAAAGATGGCTTCCTCTCTACTAAAAGAGCACTTCAAAGTCACTAATAAACTCCATATTCTACCAGTTAGCTCTCCTTTTCTAATTCTGTTTGAACCCAGCAGCATTTAGCACTGCTGACCAATTTGTCCTTGAGACGCTCCCTCTTGGTCCTTCTGAAGTTGTATTAATTTATTTCCTGTCCAATTTGCTAACTTGGTTTTTCTTCCTTTCATTTTCTTTTTTAAAAACCCACCTTTTTAAACTGCTCAAAAGAAAAAAAAAGTAAAAAAAAAAAAACCCAGCTTTATTGAGATGTAATTCACACGACATACAACTCACCTATTTATTTAAAGTGTAGGATTCAGGGGTGCCTGGGTGGCTCAGTCAGTTAAGTGTCTGCCTCCGCTCAGGTCATGATCCCAGGATCCTCTGAGTCCCGCATCAAGCTCCTTGCTCAGCAGGCAGCCTGCTTCTCCCTCTGCCTAGGGCTCCTCCTGCTTGTGCATTCTCTCTGTCTCTGACAAATAAATAAAATCTTGAAGAAGAAGAAGAAGAAGTAGGAGGAGGAGGAGGAGGAGGAGGAGGAGGAGGAGGAGGAATTCCTGATGTTGGTTTATTTATTTATAATTGATCTTTCTTTATATAAGTAGCGAAGTATGCATAGAAAAACATTTAATTGGGGCACCTATGTGGCTCAGTTGATTAAGTGTCAAACTCTTGATTTCAGCTCAGGTCATGATCTCAGGGTTGTGACATGGAACCCCACGTCAGGCTCCACACTGGGTGTGGACTCTCTCCCTCTCCCTCTGCCCCCCTCCCAAAAGAAAGAAAGACATTGTTAATTTACTTTTCCAGTTGTTTGATTTCAGGTAATACACATCAAATATGTTAAAATTCATGAGTTCATGATGATGAATATCATAATGAAGCTAAACAAACGAAGTTTTTGGGAATCACCTTTGGAAAACACTAGAGAACCCAGTAATTATTCTAAAAACTGGAAATAAAGAGAAATAAGCCTTTATCCTACCTTTGAATTGTACCTCAGGGTAACCAAATAGTTGGTGAGGGAAAATTCTTAGGGGTGCCTGGCTGGGAACTCCTGCTCTTGGGGTCTTGAGTTCAAGCTCCACATTGGGTGTAGAGCTTACTTAGCAAGTTTTTGTTATTGGGTTTTCTTTTTAATTTTATTTATATTTTAAAATTTAAATTCAATTAATTAACATACAATGTATTCTTCTAAAGTGTGATAGTGGCATTGTGGTTATACTTCAGAAATAATCCTTGGGGATGCCTGGCTGGCTCAGTGGGTGGAGCATACAACTCTTGATTTTGGGGGTTGAGCCCCACATTGGGTGTGGAGATTACTTTTAAATAAATAAATAAATAATCCTTATATTTAAGAGATACATACTGAAGTATTTACAGACGAAGTGATATCACATCTAGGATATGATTCAAAATTGTCCTGAGGGAAGCGGATGGGGATATAGATGAAAGGAGATTGGCCATATGTTAATCACTGTTCAAGCAAGGTGATAGGTACATAGGGATTGATTGTGTTATTCTATTTTTGTCTACAGTTGAACTTTCCGGTAATAAAACACACTAAGGTTCTTTGGAGGATGAAACGTGTTCATATATGTAAAGGGACATTTCAGAATGGTCGACCTACCATTGGTGGCAAGAAATGTGCATAACCTTTTTTCCCTTTCACGCACTTGAACCAGTCAAGGACTGATAGTACTCAAGACAACTTTCTGTTAAACCCATTCCATTGCACACAAGAGGACCTCCCCCACTCCTTCCTTTCAATTTTCCAGTTGGAATCAAGACCAGATCTTTAAAACAAGACACTCTCAATAAGCACAGTTTAAGTGTTTAGCAGCTGTGCACATTTAAGCAAAACCATTTAATTTGTGAAATCTGGCCCTTTTCCCAGGAAACCATGTTTCCATTTCATAATGTAACAGAACAGGAAGAATGTGAACTCTTGTTCGGACATAGATTCCTTGTGCTTCACTCGGATTTCCACTTTTTCTTTGTGCTCTGGGTGTGAGAGCCCAGCTGTGCGTTGGCGGAGTGATTCATTTTTCCATCAAGACACATATTTCTATGAATCCCAGAGGCCACTGTTTGGTGTGAAAGAGCAATCAGCATAGACTTGGTTCCTGGATCCATCATATGACATAAGAGAGATGATTTAAAGTTTTTCAATGGGCTTAAATTGAAAGAAGCAATTAAACTGTTCAGATAATTCATGTTTCAAAACCTTTAGTGCTTTCAAGTGATTATTAAGAGCAGCTATTTGATACTATAAGGGAAGACAAAGGAAATAGAAGCAATAATATATGTCCTTTGGGGGTTTAATAATCTCCTTGAGGAAATAAATTAGAAAAATTATATTAGAAAGAAATGTAGAAAGATCCCCAAATAAGTAGATGATATCTCATACAGATGTATCTCAAATATATCCATCATTGGTTAGGAGCTCTAATAACAGAGTGATCCAAATGAGAAAAAGCTTTCTGGAAAAAAGTTTCATTTACAAAATTTTTAAATTATTTAAAATTTACAGAAAAGCTTTTTTTTTAGTACAAAAAGATTTTTTTTTCTGAACCATTTGAGACTAAGTTGACTGATAGCTTATCACCCAAATACGTTAGTATGTATTTTCTGCAAATAAGGGCATTCTGATACATAACCAGAGTACAACCATCAAAATCAGGAAGTTGACATTGATACATATCACCATCTGGTTCTCAGCAGCCTATCAGATCTCAACATTTGTCCCAATAACGTTCTTTACAGCTCAACGACCCAATCTGCAATCACACTTTGAATTTAGTTGCACATCTCTTTAGTCTCCTTCAGTTAGTGGCATAGTTCCTCATTCTTTCCTTGTCTTTCACAACTGATCTTTATGAAGATTACTGTTCATTTATTGTGTATAATGTTGCTTGATGTGGGTTTGTCTGATGTCTTCTCATGATAGGATTCAGGATAGTTATCTTTGCTAGGAGTAACACCAAAGGGATGCTGTGTTCTTGTCATTGTAGCCTATCAGGAAGTACATAGTTTTGATTTGCCCATTGCTAGAGATGTTAACCTTGATCAGTGGTGAAGGTGGTGTCTAGAAGACGTTTCCTGTCTAAAGTTATTCTTTTCCTCTTTGTCATCCATAAGTATTTTTGTAGGGTTGTATTTTGAGACTAAGTAAACATTCTGTATGCCAATTTCTCAAAAAGCACAAACTACCACAACTCACCCAATATGAAATAGATAGTGTGGATAGCTCTATAACTGTTACATTCAATTTATAATTTAAAATATAATTTAATTAAAGAAGGAAATCTCCAGGTCCAAATGGTTTTAGTGAAGAATTCTACCAAACGTTTAAAGACCGGAAAGCTCCTAAGGTACACTTGCCCTGGGGCCCCTAGCTGGCTTAGTTGGTAGAACACGTGACTCTCGATCTCAGGATCTTGAGCCCCACATTGGGTGTAGAGACTAAAAAGGATAATAATAAGATAAAAAAAATAAAATAAAATAAAATTCACTTGCCTCACAGGGTTTACTCAAATCTCTTGTTGTCAATAGCTATACATATTGCCAGAAAATTTTAAGGTCCCAAGGTGTGTATATGTGTGTATGTGATTGTGTTGGTCTTTTTTTTTTTTTAGATTTGAGAGAGACTAAGTACTCACGTGTACATGCATGTGCAGCAAGGGGCAGAGGGAGAGGGAGAAAGAGAAAGAATCCTCAGATAGACTCCCCACTGAGCTCAGAGCCAGATGCTGAACTTGGTCAGTCCCAGGACCCTGAGATCATGACCTGAGCCAAAATCAAGAGTCAGCCGCTTAACCAACTGAGCCACCTAAGCGCCCCACCAAAGTGTGTGTGTGTGTATTTTTAAAGATTTTATTTATTTTACTTGAGAGAGAGAGAGAGGGAGAGAGCACAAGCTGGGGGAGCAGCAGAGGGAGAGGGAGAAGCAGACTCCCTGCTGAGCGGGGAGCCACCACGGGGCTTGACCCCAGGACCCCAGGATCATGATCCTAGGTGAAGGCAGAGGCTTAACTGACTGAGCCACCCAGGCGCCCCATCTAAAGTATATTTCTTTAATAGAAATAGCTGTTTGCCTGTATTTAGGATCTCTAAACTTCCAAGTGAAGATAAACTTGTAATGAAAATAGGGCTCAAGGCAATGTCCAACCAAAGCTTCACTTCGGGTATCTTTCTCCTCCTGAGAAAATTTTTCTTCTCTGAAGACCATGCCCTTGTACATTCTCCCTAAAAATATCCTGCAGTCTCCTTTCCCACAACTCACTCCTTAAAATACCACACAAGCCCAGTTAAACACTGCTTTATAAAATAAAACAACTCAACTGTAAAACATAGCAATCTCTAGCCTTAAATAAGAACATGATCACAAACAAAAAATCCACATCAGTTTGTCACAAGTTAAGAAACTAAATTTCAAAAAAATCCAAAAAACAAAAAACTACATTTCCATTCCTATTTTTCTTTCAAAAATATTTATTTTTTTAAAGATTTATTTATTTGAGAGAGAGAGCGTGTGCTCAGAGAGAGAGAGGGAGAGGTGAAAGCAGACTCCCCGCTGAGCGCAGAGCCCCACCTGGGGCTGGATCTCAAGACGCTGAGGTCATGACCTGAGCCAAAACCAAGAGTCAGATGCTTAACCGACTGAGTCTCCCAGGCGCTGCCCCTGTTTCAAAAATATCTATTAAGTAGGGGTGCTTATCTGGCTCTGTCAGTAGAGCATGCAACTCTTGATCTCTTGATCTTGGGGTCATTGAGTTGGAACTCCATGTTGGATATAGAGTTTACTAAAGAAAAATTTATCAAGTATATATTGAACATCAGGCACTAAGGTGGGCAATACAACAATTCATATTAAATACATCCCTTGACCATTGACTCAACCCGATCCTTCGTACTGGAATTTTCCAATGTATTTCTTCATTCCAGGTCTCACCTTCTTTTTCCAAGTCACTAGAAACCCAATAGAGAAACATTTGCCAGATTCTCTACTTCAGAAATCTTCTTGAACCAGTTTCTTATTTCTCTGGCAAATATTTCAGGTCTAATGTCACAGAGAGTCTTCTCTGACCTGTGTCAATCAGTTCTTTCCCTTCTTCTCATCTCAAGTTTTCCTAAATTAAATTTTTTAAATTGAGAAATAATTGACACACAATGTTGCATTAGTTTCAGGTGTATAACGTAGTGATTCAACAACTCTACATTTTATTATGCTATGCTCAGCAAAAGTGTAGCTACCATCTGTCACAGTCAAATGCTGTTACAGTACCATTGACTATATTCCCTATGCTGTATCTTTTATCCTTATGACTTACTTATTTTATAACTGGAAGACTTCATCTCCTACTCCCCTTCACTCATTTTGCCCATCTCCCCCTCCTCTTTAGCAACCATCAGTTAGTTCGTATTTATGGCTCTCTTCCTGGTTTTTTTATTTGCTCGTTTGCTTTGTTTTGTAGATTCCACAGATAGTGAAATCATATGGTATTTGTTTTTCTCTGTAAATTTCACTTCATTAAGAAGCTTTTTTCCATGTCATTCTTAACTTCCACAAGTTAAGAGGTTCCTTGCCTCATATGTTGGTCACAAGAGTCTTGAGGGTTACATAAAATGTCACATGCCTTAGGCTCATTCATATCTCCTTGTGGATATAATCAACCAGCAGAGCTAAAGGAAGCTGACATTCCTTGAGCTTCAAAGGAAGCCTCAACATCTATAATAAAGAGATTTTGACTTTTTACCCAAAGGCTTTTATTTTAAACATTGACAGTCTTTGAAAGTAAAAGCAGAGTGTTATTTTAGAGAGCTGGGGTAAAAAGGGATTACTTCTATGGAAACACACTGCTAATCAGCATTTCAAGAATGATGGTCAGAGGTTATTACAAGTCACCTAAAGATTGTGGCAGGGGAATTCTCTCATTCAACACTAAAATGAGTTCCTGGGGCGCCTGGCTGTGTCAGTCAGTGGAGCACAGGACTCTTGATCTGGGGTCGTGAGTTCAAGCCCCACGTTGGGCATAAAGCTTACTTAAAATAGATAAATAAATAAAATCAGTTCCTTGGTAGAACAGTTTAAGAACTAGAGTTCATTTTTACATAGAAGGGAAAAACAAAAAATGATTTGACTAGACGCAAACCATCATTAAACTGAACAACTGTCATCTCAAAGACTGCAGGCAAGCAAAAGTAAAATTTTAAATCACAATTTTGCTGTTTGTTGCCAACTACTTGCAGGTGAACAGCTGGAAAAATTGAGGGAAAAAAGGAAAAACATTTATTTTAATCATTCCACCATAGTGACAATTCTTGTAACTTTTTGAGACTCTGTTAGACCACTGCCTCTGTTGTCTGCTTTGTCTTGGTAGTGAAGAACTAATTTCTGTAACTTTTGTTGAAACATTTTCCTAAATGCTAAGGAATAGCTCAGTTTAGACGTCCGGAACTGCATTACCTGCTAAGCCTCCTAGAGAACTGCTCCCATCTTCCAGGTCTGTGTGATTAACAGCATTTTATATTTGATCTTGTTGGACCTATGCTGTACTTGTTCCAGTGAAAGAAAGCCTTGAGCACAACCCAGAAGATCCTTTTTGTCTTCTTTCTTTTCTCCAGAAGCATACAGGTAATTAGAGATAAAATCAACACAAATGCCTGATTATTCTGGATCAAAGTATTTCTATCGGTTTTGGGCTAAGTTAGTGTATTTGCCTACTATGATGAAGACGAATTCTGACTTTGGTCTAATGTTAGTACTATTTCTATTCTATTTTATTAGCCTTTGTTTCTTCCTCTGAACAAAATTCTATCCATTCCTCAATGCCCATCTTGAAGGTCATGTCTTCTTAAAGCCTTCCTTAGGGCCAATGATAGCCCTCTTCTCTGGGCTTCCATAACCTTCTGTTCCAGTCTCTGCTATATTACGTATGCTATATTACAGTTAATTGTGTCCCTGATGGACTGTGATCTTGCTCATCTTTGCATTTCCAGCTTCTAGCTTTATGCCCTGTATAAAGCATGTGCTTAGTAGATGTTTGCTGAAGGAATCATGGAGTTTTGCTAACTGAAAGCTATTTGTGAAAGTATTCTTGGGGCGCTTGGGTAGCTTAGTCGGTTACATGTCTAACTCTTTTTTTTTTTTAAGATTTTATTTTTATTTATTTGAAGAGATAGAGACAGCCAGCGAGAGAGGGAACACAAGCAGAGGGAGTGGGAGAGGAAAAAGCAGGCTCCTAGCAGAGGAGCCTGATGTGGGGCTCGATCCCATAACGCCGGGATCATGCCCTGAGCCGAAGGCAGACGCTTAATGACTGTGCCACCCAGGCGCCCCTATGTGTCTAACTCTTGATTTCAGCTCAGGTCATGATTTCAGGGTCATGAGATCGAGCCCCATGTCGGGCTCCACACTGAGCGTGGAGCCTGCTTGTCCCTCTCTCTGCTCCCACCCCCCATGCTGTCTCTCTTTTCTCTCAAACAAATAAATAAATAAATAAAATCTTTTAAAAAAAGTTTTGTTTGAGTGTAGTGCTTGGAGGTCTTTCCTCTGCTCTCCTTTCCCTCGCCTCTGAAGAGAACGGTCACCATACTCATGGCAGGGATTTTGTGCTCAGTATTTCAGAGGCCCCCCAGGCAGACTCCAGACTGTGACAAAAGGTGTGGAGTCTCTTATTTGTACAGAGTGGATTTGTCACAAATGTACCAAGTCAAGAATTCCAGAAAAAGTATTTCAGCCTTCAGGGACACCTGGGTGGCTCAGTTGGTTAAACATCTGCCTTCAGCTCAGGTCGTGATCCCGGGGTTCCTGGGATCTAGTCCTGCACTGGATTCCCTGCTCAGTGGGGAGCCTGCTTCTCCCTCTCCTCCCCTCTCATGCAGTCTCTTGCTATCTCTGTCTCTCTCTCAAATAAATAAGTAAAATCTTTAGGAAATAAAAAAGATAGTGAGAAAGTGTTCTCCTTAAAATATATTTTACTTATTTTATTTTTAAAAATATTTCATTTATTTGGCAGAGAGAGAGAGAACAAGCAGGCGGAGCAGCAGAGGGAGAGGGAGAAGCAGGCTCTCCGCTGTGCAGGGAGCCTGACATGAAGGCAGACGCTTAACGACTGAGCCACCCAGGCGCCCCTAAATACTAGTCATGTTCACAGGCTAAAAAAAGTTTAAAAAGAAAATAAATTAAATAAATTTAAAAAGTATTCTTCATCATGGAATTTAAAGAGTGTTTCCTCATAGATATGCTTTGATGTAGAATAACTCTGAGAACTGTAAATGGAATACAAACATCAGCACTATTGTGCTAAACTTGACGATCGTTTACAATTGGCACTGACTCCACATACATTTTCTTTTTTTTTTTTTTAAGATTTTATTTATTCATTTGACAGAGATAGAGACAGCCTTGAGAGAGGGAACACAAGCAGGGGGAGTGGGAGAGGAAGAAGCAGGCTCCCAGTGGAGGAGCCTGATGTGGGGCTCGATCCCAGAACGCCAGGACCACGCCCTGAGCCGAAGGCAGACGCTCAACGACTGAGCCACCCAGGCGCTCCTCCACATACATTTTCTGATTTTTAGCTTCTGCTCCGAACCTTTCCCAGCTGTCCCTCATATCTCCGTTACAAACATAGAAGAATCTGTTACTGACACTAATATTACACTGTATGTTAGAATTAAAATAAAAACTTGAAACATTAAAAATAAAGAAAAAAAAAAGAATCTGTCACAAGCTCTCCTCCCAGATAATGAAGCCCATAAAATAAAGGGGATAAAGAAAAGAGGCAGGATGTGATCAGACTCCTTTTTGTCTGTTACCTGTTTCTTTCGTTGATACTAGATTTCTATTAGGAGACTCCCATTTCTTTCAGGATCATCCATCCATTCCCTCATTCATTCAAGGAATAATGCTTACTATTGAATGAGTAGGCCCAAAGCTAGGGGGAGAAAAGGAATTTATAGTTTGGTGATAGAAGAGAAAAAAAGTCAGGTAGAAAGTACTATCTATCTATATATATATATTTTAAGATTTATTTATTTATTTGAGAGAGAGAGTGAGTGAGCATTGGGAGGTGCAGGGGAAGAGGAAGAGAGAAACTTTAGCAGACTCCTCACTGAGCTCAAAGCCCAACGCAGGGCTGAGTCTCATGACCCTGAGATCAGGACCTGAGCCAAAACCAAGAGTCAGAAGCTCAACCAACTGCACCAACAGGGGCCCCAGTACTGTGTTTTCTAAAGGAGATAGAGACAAGTCCATGAGAGTCTCAATGAGGAAAATGAAGCTCAAGGGGGGAACCAACTTGCTCAAGTTCACACACCTTGTAATTATTAGAGCTGAGATTTCTCTTACATTTGATATTAGATGGAATAAATGGAGGAACTGAGATTCAAGCCTAGTCCAAGATGGCACAAAAGCCTGTGGTCTACCACACTACCCCGTGCTGCTTCCCATTGGCTCCTGCTTTAGTATCTGAGAGAGGCTAATGGACCTGTATAGGTTATTAGCAATGAAAATAAAAAGGATAAGTGGGTAGAGGCAAGAAATAAATGCAGGACACACATCTAACATGACATGGCAACTGACTAAATGTGGAGAGAGAGAAAGAATGGAATTAGAGATGGCTTAAGCTTGGAACCTGGGTAACCAGGAAAACAATAATGCCATTAGCAGGATTAATGATCTGAGGGGAAGGGCCAGTTTTTATTCAGTGAGAGCATAATCCTTTGAAACTCTGCTGTCAGGGCCCTGGGTGGCTCAGGCTGTTAAGCGTGTGCCTTCAGTTCCAGTCATGGTCTTGGGGTCATGGGATTGAGCCCCCAGTTGGGCTCCCTGCTCAGCGGGGAGTCTGCTTTTCCCTCTCCCTCTGCTCCTCCCCCTACTTATGCTCTCTCTATCTCTCAAATCAATAAAATCTTCTTCTTGAAAGATTTTATTTGAGAGAAAGACAGATAGCAACAGAGAAACATAGAGAGATACATGAGGAGAGGGAGAAGCAGGCTCCCTGCTGAGCAGGGAGCCCAACTCAGGCTCGAACCTGGGACTCTGGGAACACGACCTGAGCCGAAGGCAGACACTTAACCAACTGAGCCACCCAGGCACCGCTCAAATAAATAAAATCTTTAAAGCAAAAACAAAACTCTGCTCTCATATCACCTCCTCAATGTAAACATTTCTGAGATTCTCAGGTCCATAATGCAGTATTTTGTGTATCAACAGCAGCAGTAATGATGATGACGATAATTAGCAGTTTTTGAACGCAGACTGAGGGCCAAGCATGCACTAAGTTCCTTTTTATTCCTCACAATAACCATATGAGGTATCATTATTAACCCCATTCTACAGAGGAGGAAACTGGGGCTTAGAGAGTCCTAAGGTTATAGATATTAAATATCAAGACTTGAACTCAGATTGGACTCAGAGACAGCACCCTGTAGACAGTGCAGTACTTAAGAGCACAGGAAATGGGGCCAAACTGCCTGGGTTTGAATCCTGCTCTGCCATTTACTAGCTGAGCAACCTTGGGCAAATTATTGTGCCTCAATTTCATCATATCATCTATTTTTTTAAAAAAATATTTTATTTTATTTTTTAAGAAATATTTATTTATTTAAGTAATCTCTACACCCAGTGTGGGGCTTGAACTCATGACCCTGAGATCAAGAGTCACATGTTTTACTGATTGAGCCAGCCAGGTGCCCCAGACCATATCATCTATTAAATGGGAATAATACTAGTATCTGCCTCCTTGTATTGTTATGAGGATTATATGAATTCCTATTTACAAAACACTTAGAAAAGTGCCTGTCACATAGTAAGTATGAACCATCGCACTCATCTCTCTCTCTTATAATTATTGGAACTTTATTTCTCACTGAACTGTGAGCCCCTCTAAGATAGGAAGTGTGTCTGTTTTATTTTTCCTATCCCCAGCAGGTAACACCATGTTTGCCATGTGTCAGGCCCTCAGCAGGCATTTGTTACCAGAATGGCATTATTCAGGCAGTTTGAAATTCCATCTGGAAGCCTTGGAGAAGGGAGGTGGATGGAAAAATAGGTGTGAGTCCCACACATAGACATTTACACCCAGCAAGAAGTAGGACTGCCAAGGAAGAAAGCATGGAGGGAATGGAACACTGGAGAAAGATTGATGGCAGGAGATGAAAGGAGCCAGAAAAGGAACTCTTGAGAGGATGTACTTTCAAGGAAACCATGAAAAAAGAGAGTTCAAGAGGACTGAGGTGAGTCCAGATGAAAGTCTGTCTTAAAGGTGGAGTACAAAAAATTTGTGGTTAGCAAGCTGACTCTGAGGCTTTTCTTTTAAAAGGGGGGGGGGAGTTTAAGTCTCAGAGGAAGGAAATGACAGTCATTGTGTAATAGTTTTCTAAAACTTGGCAGGCTTTCAAGTGTGGGTCTCTATCTGTCCTGCCAGGAAAGTTGAGACAGCTAGGGGACATTGAAGATCACAGGAAAGGGGAGGGGTTGGGCCTCTCCAAGGTGCTGCTTCTCAACTAAATCGGAATGGAGTCAAGTTATATCTTCACTAACAACATGAGTTAGAAAATTGAAATTAAAACCTCCATTTTTGCCCTTCATTATTTCGTTTAGGCTGGTAAAGCAGGATTGATGTTTTTGCCAGGTAGACAAAATTACCAACATCAGGTTTTTAACTGAAGTATCTCCCTCATTACACTTGAATCTCAATAGGGTTCCACCACCCATGGAGCCTGAAAAACTGGTTTTCCGAGTTTATCCTGATACAGCTCTGGTTACTGCAAATGATTTGGGATCCCTACTCCTCCTTAGGGAGTCGATATCAGTATTTGAGAAGGGCGTTTTTATAAGTAGTAGTTAGCATCAATGTAGGAAATTTTAGGGTTCGGAGCTGATGGCCAAGAAAGAATTCTTGAGACGTCTTTGGTGCAAAAAGGTGGTTTTATTAAAGCATGGGGACAGGACCTGTGGGCAGAAAGAGCTGCAATGGGGTCATGAGGAGTGGCCCATTATTTACTTTCAAGTTGGGACGGGGTTAGGGATAGTATTGTCTCTAAGGAATTTGGAAGGAAGGTTTCCAGGACCTTGAGAGGCCTAGTTACTGTTAGGAAAATATCATTTATTACTAATAAAACCTTAGTCACAAGACCCTTCAGATGTATATTGGTTGGTCATATGCTTGGGGGATGATTGCCAACACGTATCTTGGGGGATAGAGATAAAAGAGGTTTCCAAAGGAATTTTTATATGTTAAAGTAGACTCACAGGATCCTGGGGTCAGGCTAAGATTGCCTTTTGCCCTTAGCAAAGTATTAACATCGTTGCAGCTGAGTTCCTAAACGAATGCTATTCTGCCTGTCTCAGGGACTTGTTGGTGGGCTGTAGATAGTAAGGAAATTTAATTTTTCTTTTGCATTTGTTTCCTGTATCAGCATCACTTTTGCATTTTATTTTTTTTTAAAGATTTTATTAGTGAGAGAGAGAGCGCGCGTGAACACAAACAGGGGGAGGGGCAGAGGCAGAGTCGGAGGGAGAGGCAGGGACCACGACATGGGGCTCCATCCCCCGACCCTGGGATCATGACCCTAGCCAAAGGCGGACGATTAACTAACTTAGCCATCCAGGTGCCCCACTTTTGCATTTTAAAAAACTTAAGTTATTCTTTAAAATTTTTTGAGGAATAGAAATCCCTTACGTGGTCAAATGGGCCTGCAGGAATCCACCGAACAAGATAAAAATTGACTGTCACAACAGAGAGTCTTATGGGGATTTTCTCATTAATTGGAGAAAAATAGACCCTGAACCCTTGCTAGAAAGGACTTAACCAAGTACCTTCCTAAAAAGGGCTTTTCCATACATAAGTCAGTGAGCCCCTGTTCAAGGCTCTACTACGGATCTTAGCAAGGCATTGCTCACTCTGGGGCTTAAATGTTCTCTTCCGTAAAACAAGGAAAATGTGTGTGTGTAATGTAGAAGAGACTGGACCGTAAGCGCTTTTACTAAGCTCTCCTTCAGCTCTCAGGTCATTTCATAATGATGTCTCCCCTTCCTTGATGTTACTTTCCTCGAGGAAAAAAAGTTGTGAATTAATTTTTTGGATATGAAAAGAAAGAAAGCAGGTAGCCCAGGTTCCAGGGTAGGGGTTAGGGAGAAGGGATTCTGAAGGGCATACAGGCTGAGGGCCTCGAGCACCCGCACCAGCAGCCCGCACAGATAACCCCGCCCCGCGGGGCCGGGCGGCACAGCCCCGGGAACAAGATGGCGTCAGCGCTCAGGGTCTTGCCCGCGCCCCCGCGACTCTGCACTGCGGCAGCCTACCCAGACCTACCCCATTGGCTGACTGCAATGAGGTCATCATGGGGGCGGAGCCGGCGGCTGCGCGGGGGCAGGGCTTTGCGGACGCACGCACGTCGAGCGCTGATGTCCCGAGCCGCTGAAGCTGCGGGCTTGGTCTAGGGCGGCTGCTTTGGCTGCGGCCCGGCCCGGGGCTGAAGGTGAGCGGGGGATGTAGGTACTGCGCGGCAGGGAGAGGCCTCGGAAGCTCATGGGAAATCTTCTACTAGCCTCCCCATTTGTCAAAGGAATTAGCAGGGATCTTGGGTCTGTGAGAGGAAAACAGGGGTTCACCCCCTTTGGGCACCCCTCCTGTGGGCAGGGGAACCGGAGGTTCACTCCTCTTTGGAGGCCCTGGACCTTTCCCCATTTTAAGGCGTAGGCGGAGGAACAGAAGGTTACTGGTAGGCAGAAGAATTTGGGGGGCTTCTTAAAGGGGCTCCCAATTTGATGATTCCTCCCCCCACTTTAATCCCCATTTATGGTGGTAGGTGTGCTTGGCTTCAGAGAATTCCTGCTTTCTCACTGGGTAGACAGGAAATGAAGCAGGTGAATTTGAATACCTGGTAGGAGGCGAGGACTGGATGACAAGAGTGAGGCTGGGCGCTTTATTTGTACTCATCTTGTGCAGAATTAATATTTCTTCATATTTTGTTTTGTGACATCCTCTTACCCCCGAATTGCTTTGGCCTGTTTAGTTTTCTCTTTGGCTCCAGTGAGATAGAGATGTTCTAGGCAGACTTGTAATCATTAAAGAACAGAAGGAGGGAGGCAACTTTGGAGGCTGTCATTATTGGCAGCCCCTGAGCTATGCTGATGAGGCATAATTTTACCTGCTTTAGAGGTTGTGGAATCTATTCTTGTTTGGGGGAGGCTGTGGGAGGGCTGGTAACAGCTGTTGTGGGCGATTCAGGTATAGACAATTTTAAAGGCAGGCTACATAATCTCTTAAATCCTTGCTTATGTCTGAGTGTGTTGTTTTGCTGCCTTGAACATCAAATGCACAAAGGTTTTGTCATTCAGAGTTCTCAAAATGTCTTCCAGCCTTGCAGAACAGTAACTCTTCCTTTGATGTCAGTTTTACCTATCAGTATGGATGCCCTCATGGTACTAAAAATACTGTACGGTTTGCTGAGTTTAGATAGGGTACAGTCTGTGCCTCACAATAGCTGATTGAGAATAAATAATTGCAGTTTCAGGACCACTGATAGCGCCGTTGTCTTTCATACCGGCCAAGGATAAGACAGCCCTAAAATGAAACCTTTATTGGCTCATTCATGAGAAGCTTTAACAGATGGAAGAATGTAATTAATCTTGAAGGTGGGGATTAGAAATTGAAAGCTATGGAGGTGGCAAGCTCATTCTCTGTGGTTTGATAAAACTGCTTTGTCATTATCAACGTATTCCTGTCATGCTGGACTTGAAATTGAGCTTAATATGCAAGCAGGCTTTTTTTTTTTTTTTTAAGTAGGTTCCACACCCAGTATGGGTCTTGAACTCATGACCCTGAGATCAAGAGTCACATGCTGTACTGACTAAACCAGCCAGGTACCCCCCCCCCGCCCTTTTTTTTTTTTTTTTTTGAGATAATGCTGACGTGTTCAGATTCCTTAGGGAGAAAATGGTGTTTCCTGAGGAGTTGGAAGGTTAAACCCTTTAAGGTACCCATAGCTTTAAGGTAGTGCTGGAACTCCAGCAGTTAGAAACGGGCAGTAGGGGTTATAAAACTAGTCTCAATGAAGACATCCTTTATGAGAGGGTAATCTAGGTCTCTTCTGTTTGTTTCCTGACACAAGCCAAAAAAAGGTCATGCAGTGTGAACATCACTGCCTCATAATACCCTGTCCAGGGTATTTAAAGAGCTGTTTGGGAATCCCAGTTCCTGTTTTTAACCTGGATACATTCTTATGTATTGAGACGCCCCAAAATATTGTCATTTGATCCTGACGTTGACTGTGAAGGAAGTGACTTTTCATCAGGTACTCTGCTGGAGAGGATTTAGTAACAGCCTTTCGCAATTTCTCCTTTCCATCCTTATAAGCAGGATGTTAAAGATCTGTCTACGTGGGGTGGAAGATATGAAATGCAAAACAAAAGAGCCTTGCTGTTGTGGTGTTTGCTCTTAGCGCTTTTGGTAATGCAGTTTTCTCTTTTTGCTTTAGGTTGGAGAGAAATTCAGGTACTCTGTTGACTGGCACTTTCTGCCACCATGGGGGAGCTTTTCCGGAGTGAAGAGATGACGCTGGCCCAGCTCTTTCTACAGTCAGAAGCTGCTTATTGTTGCGTCAGTGAACTAGGAGAACTGGGAAAGGTTCAATTTCGTGATGTAAGTAGTTGTGGGGCTGCTTCTTGAAAACTGCTGAACACTTTTTCTTGTCAGGGCTAATTGCCTTATAATGAATGTTTTGCTTTTTATTTGCAAAAATAACAGTATAGCACTGGCTTACTATTGGTAGAGTGTACTTTTGAGTTGTCTCTCTAGAGGTGAGAATGTTTTGTCCCAATCTTTCTGTGATTTTACTAGCTCCCTCTTTGAGAATAACCCTAAGCAGTCTCAAGGTAATGGCTTGAGATGCAGGTAGAGGACACCAAGCTAACCTTTTCAAGGCTTACACTTTGCTTTTGGCCTCTTTAACACCCATAGCAAGTTATTAAAAAAAAAGTCATAGCTCTTCCATACAATAGGACATGTTTATTACAAAATCTGATGCATCCCTGGGGCGCCTGGGTGGCTCAATCGTTAAGCATCTGCCTTCGGCTCAGGGCATGATCCCAGAGTCCTGGGATCGAGCCCCGCATCAGGCTTCCTGCTCCGCTGGGAGCCTGCTTCTTCCTCTCCCACTCCCCCTGCTTGTGTTCCCTCTCTCTCTGGCTGTCTCTCTCTCTCTGTCAAATAAATAAAATCTTAAAAAAAAAAATCTGATGCATCCCGTTACAGATGTATAAGTAAGCATATACTAAATACCCATTATTTTGAAGCATTATGCTAAGCACTTAGAAAAGATCAAAAGAAAATCAACAATATAAGAGTATAGAAAAGTATGTCCTCAGGGGCTTATAGTCTGTTCAGGAAGGCACAATATACACTGCTGAAAGGAGGAAGGAGTTAATAATTCCCTAATTATGCAGTCTCAAAGTTCCATGTACTCCCATTGATAGCATCCATTGTAGTTGTGATTTTACATTCATCAGTGTTAGTAATTGATTAGTCTTTCTCTTCTACTGTGATCTTAGGACCACGAAGACAGAGACAATCATTGTATCTTTAGTGTCCACATACAAAATAATCAGCTTTTGTTGGAACGAATGGAGGAGTGGTGTGAAAGGGTTGGGATTAATCAATATTGGCTTCCTGAAATTGGCACACTGAAATTATACAAGTATAATCCGGTGACCTAGTACATTCTTTATTCTCTTTGAAACTTTTTGTACCTTCTTTCTTCGAATGTTCTCTTACCTGACTCTAATTCCTTCTCTGATCTTTCTGAGGGCTCACTGCCATCTTCCCCTAGCCTTTCTGTTATCTTCTCCACCATGGTCCTCTGTGTCTGTTCCCCAAGCTCTCTCCTCTGCTCTCTCTGAATAAGCTTCTCCATACCCTCATCTCCCTTTATCACCTTTTTTGATGATCTCATCTATTCTCAGATCTTCCATCTTTATTCAGTGAGTCCCAAATCTGTATCTCTGGCCCTGACAGCTCCCAAACACAATCCTTAGATTTACAATTCTCTAGGAATTTTATCATCTCTGCTTCTCCTGGTAGCATGTCTAAATCCCACCACCTTACCTGTTCCCAAACTATTTCTTCATCCTGACTTCCTAAATTAGAGCTAAGGCATCGATATTCTTCCAGTTCTCTAGAACTACAAACCTAAGTCACCCTTAATTTGCAGTCCTTCATTTGGTCCTATGGTGTCTTCTCCCTCCTAATACCCATTGTATCTATTTAGCATTCTTAATCTTTACTGTGATGTATTGCAATCATACAAAAAATTATAGGGAATAATATAATGAATACCTGTGTTTCTACTAACATTCCACATATAATAGAAGACTTCTGCGTATCCTTCCTCTGTGCAATTTCTCTCCCCATCTCCCCAGAGGTAACCTCTGCAATGATATTTGCTTTTTTTTTTTTTAAAGTAAGCTCTGTGTCCAACATGGGGCTTGAACTCACGAACCCGAGACCAAGAGTCACATGCTCTACCTACTAAGCCAGCCATGTGCCCCAGTTTTTACTTTTATCATTCCCACGTGTTTTTTTTACTTTTTCTGTGTATATATGTATCACTAAATAATCATATATACTAGTAAGATTTTGCATATTTTAAAACTATATGCATGTACATTGTATATATCCTCCAGCACCGTGCCTTTTAAATTCATTATTTGTGAAATTTGGCCGTGTCTTACAGGTAGCGCTAGCTCATTTTTTCATTATTTATTTATTTATTTATTTTTTTTAAGATTTTATTTATTTATTCATGAGACACAGAAGCAGAGGCAGAGGAAGAGGGAGCCCGATTCAGGACTTGATACCAGCACCCCAGGATCACAACCTGAGCCTAAGGCAGATGCTTACCACTTAACCGACTGAGCCATCCAGGCGCCCTAGTTCATTTCTTTAAATGGCTATATAGTTATTTTATACACAGTCTATTGTTTTTCCTTCTGATGGTGAACAGTTCTTTGCTATTACAGTGTTGCAAGGAAGATTCTTGTATATGTCTCCTGGTATACACGTGTGATAGTTTCTCCAGGGCAGCGGTTCTCAAACTTTTTGGTCTAAGGGCCTCTTTACACTCTGAAAACATGGTTGAGGACCCCAAAGAGCTTTTGTGTGAGTTATAGCAATGTGAGCTTTTATGTGAGTTATATCAATATTTATTGTATTGGAAATTAAAACTGAGATATGCTTAAAATACTTATTTATTAAAAAAATCACAATAATAAAACTGTGTGTTATCATAAATAACATTTTTATGAAAAATAACTATATTTTCCAAAACAAAAAAAAAAATAGAAGAGTGGCATTGCTTTTACATTTGTGAAAATCTCTTGAATGTCTGAATTAATAGAAGACAACTGAGTTCTCATATCTGCTTCTGCAGTCATCTGGCGGTGACCTATAGCATGAGCCTCTGGAAGACTTCACTGAACACTCATGAGACAGTGAGGATGAAAAAGGCAAATGATATCCTAGTGTTACTGAGTAAAGAGTATCGATCTCCCGGACTTGCTGCCGCCGCAGGGATTATAACTAAGAAGGGCGTTGCTGAGTATGGTGCGCGTCTTTAACTATTAGGGGTGGTCAGAGTGTACTTGACAGTGTCATACCTGCCCAAACTTCTGTTGCTGGTTGAGAGTTCCCTGTCGCTTTATAATTGTGTTAGTACCTCTGTGTCAAGCTTAATGAATTTGGCGATATGGTGGGTGTGAAGTGCTATATTTTTTGTTTTTATTGGGGTTTTCTTGATGAGTACACTGGGTATCTTTGTATCTGTTTAATGGACATAACGGGTTTCATTTCCCATGAATGTGTTGTCCGTATCATCTGCTTGTTTTTCTGTTGGGTTGCTTGTCTTACTTACTGACTTGTAGAATGTGTAAAAGTTCGTCACGTATTCTGGAAGCTAATCTTTTTCTAATCCTTTACTGATAACTTGGCTTGTCTTTTCCCTTTGTTTATGGTATATGTTGTCACACAGAATTCATTGTTCTTTTTTGCTCATCAGTATTCTTTGCCCTAAATACTTATTTTGAAGAATTTCAAGGCTGAATACTCTGATGTAGATTCACCAGTTGTTCACATTTTGCTACATTTGATATAATCCTTTTTACTTCACCATTGGAGAGTAGACTGTTTTTTCCTTTCAAGTTCTTATTCCTTTTTTTTTTTCTTATTTTACCATATACATTAGGGCTTTTACTAACATGTTGAAGAAGAGTAACAGCAAACTAATACTGGTTAGGATTGTGTTCAGCTGTATGTAACTGAAAACCCAGTGATAGGGGTGTACTTTTCTTGTGAAACAGGAAGCCCAGCTTCACGCTATCATCAGTGTCTTAAGATCATTTTATCTCTCTCTCTCTTTTTTTAAAGCAGGGTGGGATAGGCGAACCACCTTTTTTTTTTTTTAATGATTCTATTTATTTGAGAGAGAGAGAGTGAGAGCAAGCAGAAAGAGAGGGAGAAGCAGACTCCCCACTGATTGGGGAGCCCGATGTGGGCTTGATTCCAAGACCCTGAGATCATGATCTGAATTGAAGGCAGACGCCTAACCGACTGAACCCCCCCAGGCGCCCTCTATATCTCTTTTTTGCCATCTTTGAGCATTTGGCTTTTGTCCTCGTTGATGACCACCAAAGCTTCAGGTATTATGTCCATATTCTAGGCAAGAAGAAGTAAGTGCAGGAAAGAAGGAAAAGTACTTATTTAAAAACAAAACAAAACAAAACAAAACAAAACAAAAAAACCTTCTCAGAAATCCTCAGGAGACTTTCCTAATTTTTGTTGACCAGAATTATGGCATAGTCTAGCTGCAGGGGAGTCTGGGGAAAGTGGTTTTTCAACTGAGCAGTCACTGCCTTGAAGAAAATTGGGATTGTTGTTAATAAGGAAGTAAGGCTATGTATCTGTCAGATGGCATCCTTATCTATGCTCCTGACTTTAAGGGGAATCTTTTTAGTATTTCACAAATTAATTTTTTTTTAAGATTTTATTTATTTATTTGACAGAGAGAGACAGCCAGCGAGAGAGGGAACACAAGCAGGGGGAGTGGGAGAGGAAGAAGCAGGCTCCCAGCAGAGAAGCCTGATGTGGGGCTCAATCCCAGGACTCCGGGATCATGCCCTGAGCCGAAGGCAGACGCTTAACGACTGCGCCACCCAGGCGCCCCCACAAATTAATTTTTATTAAGTTTTTTAAGTTTACTTATTTATTTAAGGAATCTCTACACCCAACGTGGGGCTTCAACTCAGCGACCCCAAGATCAAGAGTCACGTGCTCTTGCAGCTGAGCCAGCCAGGCGCCCCAGTATTTGACAATTTAAGTAAGATGTTTACTCTTAAGTTTTTGGAAAATTCTATTAAATTATTCAGATTCCTTTCAATTTCTGATTTTTTTTTTAAAGATTTTATTTATTTATATGACAGAGAGAGACAGCCAGTGAGAGAGGGAACACAAGCAGGAGGAGTGAGAGAGGAAGAAGCAGTCTCCCGGCCGAGGAGCCTGATGCGGGGCTCGATCCCAGAACGCCGGGATCACGCCCTGAGCCAAAGGCAGACGCTTAACGACTGAGCCACCTAGGCGCCCCTCGATTTCTGATTTTATTGCCACAAATGATTGTGGAATTTCATGGGATGCCTTTTCTTCATTTATTGAGGTTATGTTTTTTTCCTTTAATCTATTAATTTGGTACATTACATATCCAGATTTTTTTCCTACTGTCTTTTTTAAACAGTATTACTGAGATACAGTTCACATACCGTATAATTTGTCCATTCAAAGTATATAATGCAATGGTTTTTAGTATATTCACAGAGTTATACAACCATCACCACCGTCAGTTTTAGAATCTTTATTACCCTGACAGGAAACCCTGAACCCATTAACAGTCATTGCCCATTTCCTCCCAGTCCCCCTCCCCCTTCCACCCCCTGACAGCCACTAATCTGCTTTCTATTTCTATGGATTTGCTTATTCTGAACATTTCATGTCAATAGAATCAAATAATATGTCTTTTGTGATTGGCTTCTTTAATCTGGCATGTTTTCAAGATTCATCCATGTTGCAGTTTGTATCTGTACCTTTTTTTTGTATCTATTTTTCCTGTGAAAATGTGCAACATATTAAAATGAATTTCAGTTTCGGATATAAGGAGAGCTATAGAGTTGTTATCTATATTCTCTGCAAAAGATAACACTCTGGGTTTTACAGAGACAATTGAATAAGACATTTTCCCCACTCAAAATCTTCTGTGACTCATCTGTTCCCTCATCCATTCTTCTCTTTGACATAACTTCTTCTCTACTGTTCAGTCCCTTACTGTCTAACACTTAAAATTGCAAGGACAGTTCGCATTTTTTTGATCGATGCATGTTGAGCTTTTTACATTATTATTGTAGGCATTCCTCGCAGCACCCCTTAGAAGTAGAACCCACTTTTGAAGGGTGGAACTTAACATTCTCATTTTCCACACTAGGTACCTATGACATAGATGAAAATAGCTACCCAGGACACACAGATCTGTACCCCTGGGCTGTCTGACTCTACTGCCTATGTTCTTTTTAATTGAGATAGGCCAAAAAAGTCACCATTTCACAGTGTACAATTCATTGTTTTTTAGTGTATTCGCAGGGTTGTGCAACCGTCACCACTGTCTAATTCCAGAACATTTCATTACCCTCAAAAGAAGCCCTGTACCCATTAGCAGTCACTCCTCATGTCCTGGCCAACTACTTAATCTATCTTTATGGATTTCCCTATTGTGGATATTAAACATAATTGGGATCATATGATATGTTGCCTTTGGTGTCTTGATTCTTTCATTTAGCATATTGTTTTCCGGGTTCATCGACATGGTAGCTTATGTTAGGATTTCATTCCTTTTTATGGCTGAATGATATTCCATCATACGTATATACTGCTGTTTGTTTATTCATTCATCAATTGATGAACATATTTGGGTTGTTTCTGCTTTTTGGCTCTTGTTAGTAATGCTGCTGTAAGCATTTTGTGTACAAATATTTGAGTTCTTATTTCTTTTGGGTGTTTACGTACAGGTGGAATTACTGGGTCATATGGTAATTCTGTGTTTAATTTTTTGAGGAACCTCCAGACTGCTTTTCACAGCAGCCACACCCCTTTACATTCCACCAGCAATGTACGAGGGTTCCCGTTTCTTCCCATCCTCACCAACACTTGTTATTTTTCATTTAAAAAATTTTTTATTATAGGGGTGCCTGGGTGGCTCAGTCCATTAAGCATCTGCCTTTGGCTCAGGTCATGATCTCAGGGCCCTGGGATCGAGCCCCACATCGGGCCCCCCGCTCAGTGGGCTGTCTGCTTCTCCCTTTTCCTCTTCCTCTGCTCCTCACCGCCCCCCTTACATGTGTTCTCTCACTCTCAAATAAATAAATGAAATCTGAAAAAAAAATTAAAAATTTTATTATAGCCATCCTAATGGCTATGAAGTTGTATCTCTTAGTGGTTTTGATTTGCATTTTCCTCATGGCCAATTATGTGGAGCGTCTTTTCATATGCTTATTGGCCATTTGTATAGTTTTTGTTTTTTTTTAAATGTAAAATCATCCTTGCAAGCCTGGGTAAACAACTTGGTCATGAGGCATATTTCAAAAGAATTTGGAGGGTCAGTTTCCTAATACTGTTTTAGTATTTTTTTCACTTATACAGTAGTCCCTCTACTTATCCATGGAGGATACCGTTCCAAGACCCACTGTGGGTGCCCGAAATCACAGATAGTACTAAACCCTATGTATATATATGTATTGTTTTTTTGCTATACATATATACCTATGATACAGTTTAGTTAATAAATTAGGCACAGTAAGAGATTAACACAATAATAAAATATAAAAATTATAGCAGTATACTGTAATGAAAGTTGTTATATGAATGTGGTCGCTCTCAAAATATCTTACTGTACTGTACTCTCCCTTCTTGTGAGGATGTGAGAGGATAAATGCCTACGTAAGGACATTCGGTGAGGCGAATGACGTAGGTGTGGTGGCACAGCGTTAGGCTACTATTGACTTTTTGACTGTATGTCAGAAGGTGGATCACTTGCTTCCAGACTACAGTTGGCTGCAGATAACTAAAACTGCGAATAACGGGTGACTACTGTATCGATAACTGATATTGGCTTGTATTGTCCTTTCTCAAAATATTCTTATCTGGTATCAAGTTTATACTGGCCAGTCTTACTTATTAGTTCAGGAGTATTCCTTCAGTTTTCCTCTTTGGGACAATTGTTCAAAGATTTGGGCTTATCTAGTCTTTGAAAGATTAGCAGAAACTATCTATGAAAGTTCCAGGCCTGATGTTCTTATTTCTTTATTATTATTACTATTTTTAAGTAAGCTCTATGCCTAACATGAGACGTGAACTCACAACAAGATCAAGAGTAGCACGTTCCACCGACTGAGCCAGCCAGGCGCCTCTATGCCTGATATTTTCTTCTTTCTTTCTTTCTTTCTTTCTTTCTTTCTTTCTTTCTTTCTTTCTTTCTTTCTTTCTTTCCTTCTTTCTTTGTTAATGTATAATGTATTATTGGTTTCAGAGGTACAGGTCTGTGATTCATCAGTCTTACATAACACCCAGTGCTCATTGAATCACATACCCTCCCTAATGTTTATCATCCAGTTACCCCATCCCTCCACCTACCTCCCCTCCAGCAACCCTCAGTTTGTTTTCTATGATTAAGAGTCTCTTGTGGTTTGTCTCCCTCTCTGGTTTCATTTTGTTTTATTTTTTCCTCTTTTCTCCTATGACCCTCTGTTTTGTTTCTTAAATTCCATTTATCAGTGAGCTCATATGATAATTGTCTTTCTCTGTTGACTTATTTCGCTTAGCATAATACCCTCTAGTTCCATCCACGTTGTTGCAAATGGCAAGATTTCAATTTTTTGATGGCTGTGTAATATTTCAGTGTGTGTGTGTGTGTGTGTGTGTGTGTGTGTGTGTTTGTACACACATATATACCACATCTTTATCCATTCATCTGTCGATAGACATCTGGGCTCTTTCCATAGTTTGGCTGTTGTGGACATTGCTGCTATAAACATTGGGGTGCAGATACCCCTTCAGATCACTACATAGTGCAACTACTGGGTCATAGGGTAGCTCTATTTTCAACTTTTTGAGGAACCTCCACACTGTTTTCCACAGTGGCTGCACCAGCTTGCATTCCCAGTAGTGTAGGAGGGTTCCCCTTTCTCCGCATCCTCGCCAACGTCTGTTTCCTGACTTGTTAATTTTAGCTATTCTTACTGGTGTGAGGTGGTATCTCATTGTGGTTTTGATTTGTAGTTCCCTGATGCCGAGTGATTTGGAGCATTTTTTCTTGTGTCTGTTGGCCATTTGGATGTTTTCTTTGGAGAAGTGTCTGTTCATGTCTTCTGCCCATTTCTTAATTGGATTATTTGTTCTTTGGGTATTGAGTTTGATTAAGTTCTTTATAGATTTTGGATACTAGCCCTTTATCTGATATGTCATTTGCAAATATCTTCTCCCATTCTGTCAGTGTCTTTTGGTTTTGTTGACTGTTTCCTCTGCTGTGCAGAAGCTTTTTATCTTGATTCAGTCCCAATAGTTCATTTTTGCCTTTGTTTCCCTTGCCTTTGGAGACGTGTCTAGCCAGAAGTTCCTGCAGCTGAGGTTGAAAAGTTTGCTGCCCATGTTCTTCTCTAGAATTTTGATGGATTTAGGCCTGATATTTTTAGATGGATATATTTTGAAATTTCTTTACTGATTATAGACTTATTCTGTTTTTTTTTCTTTCTTGTCAGTTTTGATAAGTTATATTTTTCCAGAAAATTGTTTTAATCTGAACTTTCTGAGAAGTTTTTGGCATAATGCTCATTTTAGTATTTTTAAAAATCTCCATCTATAGTTGCCTATTTATTTTTTTGTTATACAGAACACTTCATGAATTTGTGCTTCATCCATGTGCAGGAGCCATGCTAATCTTCTCTGTATCGTTCCAATTTTTTTTAGCATATGCACTGCCAAAGCAAGCACTATAGTTGCCTTTTTAAATTCTTATATTTATTTATGCCTTCTCTCAGTCTTATAAAATTTTGTCTGTTTTGTCTTTTTATTTTTTATTTTATTTTATTTATTTATAAATTTAATTTAATTTTTTATTTTTTTTCTGCTGAGCAGGGAGCCTGACACAGGGCTTGATCCCAGGACCCCGAGATCATGACCTGAGCCAAAGGCAGACACTTAACCAACTGAGCCACCCAGGCACCCCTATTTTGTCTTTTTAAATAACCAGCTTATAAGTAAATAATAAAATTTTAAAATGTAATAACACCAAAAAACAGCTTTTGGTTTGGTACATCTTCTCTGGGACTTTCCTTCATTTCTGCTCTTTGTTGTTTTCTGCCTCCTGTTACCTTGTTCTCACTTCTTGAACGCTTAGTATAATCATTTTTAGTCTTTTCTATTACATGCATTTATGATTATAAATATCCTTTTTTTTTTTAAGATTTGTTTATTTTAGAGAGGGCAGGAAAGAGGGACAGAGGGAGAGAGAGTTTCAAGCAGACTTCATGCTGAGTGTGGAGCCCAACACAGGACTCAGTCTCACGACCCTGAGATCACAGCCTGAGCTGAAACCAAGAGTCGAATGCTTAACCGACTGTGCCACCCAGGTGCCCCTGAGTTTCCTTTTAAATAGTACATTAGCTGTATCCCACAAAGTTTGATCTTTACATTTAAAAAGATTTTTTTTTTAAGTAGGCTCCACGACAAATGTGGGGCTCAAACTCATGACCTCAAGATCAAGAGTCATGTGGTCTACCTACTGAGCCAGCCAGGCGCCCCTGGTCTTTACATTTTCATTGTCATTCCATTCCAAATATTTTTAGAATTTCTTTTTTTCAAGATTTTCTCTCTTTTTTTTATTTTAAAGATCTTATTTATTTATTTATTTTAGAGAGAGACAGAGCATGAGCAGGGAGAGGAGCATAGTTGGGGGGAGAGGGAGGAAGAATCTGAAGCAGACTCCGTGTTGAGCGCACACATGGGGCTCAGTCTCAAAGCCTTAAGATCATGAGCTGAGCTGAAACCAAGAGTTGGACACTTAAGGACTGAGCCATGCAGGCACCCTTAAGAATTTCATTATGGTTTCTTCTTTGAGCCATGAATTATTTAGGACTATTTTAGCATTTCCAAATATGTAGTTTAGGTGTGGTTTTTTTTTTTTTTTTTTTAATGTATTTAGAGAGAGTGCATGCACAGAGCCAAGGGGTAGGGCCAGAGGGATAGGGAGACAGAGCCTTTTTAAAAAAATATTTTATTTATTTATTTTAGAGAGAGAGAGAGTGAGAGAGTGGGCGAGGGGTAGGGGGAGAGAGAGAATCCCAAGGAGACTCTGTGCTGAGTGTGGAGCCCAGTGCGGGGCTTGATCCCGTGACCCCAAGATCACGACCTGAGCCAAGCCGAAATCAAGAGTCGGACACTCAACCGATTAAGCCACCCTGACGCCCTGGGAGAGAGTCTTAAGCAGTGCAGAGCCCCATGTGGGTCTTGATCTCATGATCCTTGAGATCATGACTTGAGCTGAAACCAGAAGTTGGACACTTAACCACCTGTGCCACCTAAGCCACCTTAGGTTGTCTTTTTGATAATGATTTCTTTTCTTTCTTTTTTTTTTAAAAGATATTTATTTATTTATTAATTAATTAATTTATTTATTTATTTGAGAGAGAGTGAGAGATTGAGTCCGCATGTGCTAGTGAGGGAAGGGGCAGAGGGAGAGAATCTTCAAACAGACTCCTTTCTGAGCAAGGAGACAGATGGGGCTCGGTTTCACAACCCTGAGATCATGAACTGAGTTGAAACCAAGAGTTGGATGTTAACCGGCTGAGCCACCCAGGCGCCCCTTGATATTGATTTCTAACTTAATTGCATTGTTGTAGAGCATTTCCTGTATAGTACCTGTTCTTTACTGAGATTTGCTGTATGACCTATTTTGTGGTCAGTTTTCATAATGAATTCTTAAAGAGAGAACTGGTGGATGCTGGGATAAAAAATGTGTGTGTGTGTGTGTGTATTTTAGGTTAAGCTTATTAATTAGGTTGTTCACATTTTCTCTGTCCTTACTAATATTTGGTAGACTCAATGTATCAATAATTTAAAATTGTATTTAAAATTTTCCACTACATAGGGTTGTCAGTGTCTCCTTGTGGTTCTGTTAATTTCTTTCGGAAATATTTTGAGGATGCCTTTCCCAAGTATTTTGGGACGCCTTACCTGACACTGGCTGCAGTTCAGCTTTGCCTACAGATAATGAAACCAGTAAAGTTATCAAGAGTCTTGTGGCTACTTTCGCTTCAGTTTCATGTTTATTGAAGTGGAAATTTCTGAATGGAAGGTCAAGATACTGCCTCTCGGTGAAAAAAACAAACATTTTATTAGAGACATCCAAGTTTAGGATTGTTGCATCTCCCTGGAAATTGTTTGTAGTGATTCTTGTAATCTCTGATAATGCTTTTTGCCTTAGATTCTCTCTAATAAATATAGTACCAATAATGTCCTTCCTAGTTTCTCCATTATCAGTCTATTCCTCTTACAATTTATTCTTCATATGCAGTATTATTCAAAAAAGTAAATCTTCAAAAATGTTTTTTAAAATCAGATTATTTGGGAGCACCTGGGTGGCTCAGTCGTTAAGCGTCTGCCTTGGGCTCAGGGCGTGATCCTGGAGTTCTGGGATCGAGCCCCACGTCAGGCTCTTCCCATGGGGGCCTGCTTTTTCCTCTCCCACTCCCCCTGCTTGTCTTCCCTCTCTTGCTGGCTGTCTCTCTCTCTGTCAAATAAATAAATAAAATATTTAAAAAATAAAAATCAGATTATTTGATTCCATTCTGCCTATGGAACAATTTTTCCCCTTCTCTGAATATATGATTTATTTATGTCTCTGAGTCACTTGTCATGGTCTTTCTGCTTCATTCTGCCTATTTCTGCTTGGTGAACTCTGCCTCATCCCCCAGAGTCCCAGCTCAGGTGTTTCCTTTGTACATTTTTGTCCACTTACTCATTTTTTTCTCATAGTTATTCCTGCATATGTTCATTTCTTTCTTTCATTCTTTCATTCTTTTCCCATTTTCTTTCCTTCTTTTTTCCCCCACATTTTTTATGGATGTAAAATTTATATTCACTGGAATGCATAGACCTTAAGAGTACAGTTTTGTACTCTTGTATGTATGAATGAAGAGTAAATTTTTAAAACCTTTACCAACACCACCCCGGTCAAGATATAGAATATTTCCATCAGCCCAGAAAGGTATCTTGTGCCTACTTCTGGTCATTCTCTACTATTTTGATTTCTACCATCATAGAATAGTTTTGTCTGTTCTTGAACTTTATGTAAATAGAATGATACAAAGCCTTATGTCTGACTTCTTTAACTCAAGCTAATGCTAAGATGTGTCTGTTTTTATGTGTATCTATAGTTGATTCTTCTTATTGCAGAGTAGTATTCCGTTGCATGAATATGCTACAATGTCTTTATCTGTTCTCCTGTTGTTGGATATTTGGAACATTGCCAGTTTGTGGCTATTGTGAATAAAGCTGTTGTAAACATTCTTGTACAAGTCTCTGTAGACATGTTTTCATTTCTTTTAAGCAAATACCTAATAGTGGAATGCTTAGTCATGAGGTAGGTAGGTATATATTTTAATTGTATAAGAAGGTGACAATATTTACTTTTTTAAAATAGCATTTATCACAATAAATTGTATTTATTAGTTTGTGTCTGTCTCATCCGTGGGTCTGATGGCTCCTCAAAGCTTGGACATATCCTTTTGTATTTATACCGATGCCTAATATAGTGCCTGGCGCATAGTTGTTGCTCTATAAATGTTGAGTGAGTAGCTATAGTTCTTTACTTTTTAAAAAAATTTTTTGTATTACTTTTAAGCACCTTTTTAAATTTCGTTTTATTTATTTATTTTAGAGAGAGTGCGCATGTGTGGGGGGGAGAGGCAAAGGGAAAGGGGTGAGAAAATCTTTTTTTTAACTCCTTTATTTTTTTTATTTAAAGGTTTTATTTATTTGAGACAGGGAGAGAGAAGCACAAGTGGTGGGGGGTGCAGAGGGAGAGGGAGAAGCAGACACCCCACTGGGCAGTGAGTTCAACAGGGCTCGATCCCAGGACCCTGAGATCATGACCTGAGCTGAAGGCAAATGTTTAACCAAGCCATGGCCTAGGGTGAGAGACTCTTAAGCAGACTCCACGCTAAGTGCAGAGCCTGACCTGATCACGATGTGAGACGAAACCAAGAGTCAGACGCTTAACCAGCTGAGCCACCCAGGCGCCCCTTACCTGTATTACTTTTATGGAATTTATCACAAGGTATCTTATTGATTGTGTTCATCCTTTTTCTTTATTAGATTGCAGGCTTCTTAGTAAGTAGGAACTTGTTTTATTTTTGTTTGTATTTCCCAGAATATCTATCACATTGCTTTGAAAATTACTTGTGATGTATGAATGAATAAACCAGCCTGTCCCCTAGGAGGTGAAGATCCTGGGACGGAAGAATAAGAGAAGTTTGCCTTCTGTGTCTTCTGATGGGAAGGAAGAGAAGGAAAACCTGGCAAAGCTTCTATTACATCCGTTGCTCAAATTTTTGGCTGGGGGAGCTCACTGAGACATTGGCCTGGGGAGACCATTTTGTACCATACTCTTTTATCTAATTTGCCTCCATTCCAGCAATATGGTGCTACAGTGAGGGAGGGGTTTTTACCTTCAGTTGGTGTGATTGGCCCCGAAGCAGGTTATGTAGATCAGTAGGGCCGTTATTGTTAGTGTTGCATCAGACACCGAAACAAAATATTAGATATTCACTTTGCAGGGTGTCACTTGTGAAACAGAAAGTAGATACAGTATTTAAATATGTGGTATTGTGTTCTTATTTTGCAGTTAAATCCAGATGTGAATGTTTTCCAGCGGAAATTTGTGAATGAAGTTAGAAGATGTGAAGAAATGGATCGAAAGCTTCGTATGTACATTTTGGTTCCGTATGATGTTCCTATAATGAGTAATTTGTCTTAAATTAGAGACACTAGTCCTCTTAACAAAAGAAGAAAATACTGCAGGAGAAAAAGAAAGGAAGAATAGTCTTATGATCCTGATATTAAGATGAACTTCTTGTGTACAAGTAGATTTTTTTTTTTTTTTAAGATTTTATTTATTTATTTATTTGACAGAGAGAGACGGCCAGCGAGAAAGGGAACACAAGCAGGGGGAGTGGGAGAGGAAGAAGCAGGCTCACAGCAGAGGAGCCTGATGTGGGGCTTGATCCCATAACGCCGGGATCACGCCCTGAGCTGAAGGCAGACGCTTAACCGCTGTGCCACCCAGGTGCCCCGTGTACAAGTAGATTTTGTGGTATTGGGGCTAGGTGGTGTTTAATGAAACCCTTGTCTGAGATGACAAGGCTGCAAACTGAACATATTGGTTATTTTTCTGTGGAAAGGGTTTTATAGCAGTACCGCATTATGGACTTTTTTTTTTTTTCAAGATTTTATTTATTTATTTGACAGAGAGAGACAGCCAGCAAGAGAGGGAACACAAGCAGGGGGAGTGGGAGAGGAAGAAGCAGGCTCCCAGCGGAAGATCCCAGAACTCTGGGATCACGCCCTGAGCCGAAGGCAGACGCTTAACGACTGCGCCACCCAGGCGCCCCCGCATTATAGACTTCTGAGAGATAGGCCACAGACCATCATCTTATTTTATTTTAATTTATTAAATATTTTATTTATTTATTTTTAAAGATTTTATTTATTCATTTAAGAGAGAGACAGAGAGAGCACAAGCAGGGGGAAAGGCAGAAGGAGAGGGAGAAGCAGTCTCCTGGCTGAGCAAGGAGTCCAATGTGGGACTCGATCCCAGGACCCTGGGATCATGACCTGAGTCGAAGGCAGACGCTTAATGACTGAGCCACCCAGGTACCCCTAATTTGACATTTTTATGAAGGAAGAAACTAACACATTTATTAGGGTCCTGTTGAGAGTTGGGGTGTTCATATACTTAATTTCATTCATTCCTCACAGTATTCCTTCAGGTGGGTATTACCTCATTTAATAAATGAGGAAGTTGGGGTGCCTGGCTGGCTCAGTTGGTAGAGCATCCAACTCTTGATCTCTGGGTCATGAGTTTGAGCCCCACGTTGGTAGAGATTACTGTAGAAAGAGGTGGGGAGGAAGGAAGGAAAGAAAGAAAGAAAGAAAAGAAAAAAGAAACCAAAGATCAGAGAGGTTAAGTGACTTGCCCAAGAACAGAAGCAGTTATGCTGGAATCAGTATTTGAACCCCAGTTGTTCTCTCTGACCCCCAAACCAATGATCTTGCTATGCCAGCTTTCAGTTAGCTGATTGGCGAATTTGGTCTCTGCTCTAAAAAAGTCACTAGTTGTCACTTTTGTCTTCTGGTTTTTTGGGGCCTTACTCCATGTCACACTTTTTGTTTTTTTGTTTTGTTAAAACTGATCCGTTTTTCAAATTTTATGAAACCTTTTTGATCTGGAATTGTCTCACTAGTGTGCTAAATGTCAAATATTCTATTGAATTGTGCTTTTCTGTAGCTCCGCTCTACAACAATATCTACAAACAGAACCATCGTACTCTGGACTAGTAGTCGCACATGGTGGAGAACTGAAGTAGATGAGGTTTTAAGATCAGAAGAGGGAAAGAAGATGGTCGTGGGATGATAATCCTCTTTGGTGTGTCTGTGATTTAGAGAGCGTGCAGTGGAAAAAGAGGAACGTGGAGGAAAAAGGATTTACACGTTGTGCTGCTTTTATGTGAAAGTATCTTTATAGAACAAAGCTCTTTTTAGCCAGGTTACCGCTCCTATTTTTTTCCTCAGCTATTGGCAATTCCAGGCCTGTGCTATACCTGAATGTTTTGATTCTGTCATTTTAGGATTTGTTGAGAAAGAGATAAGAAAAGCTAATATCCCAATTATGGACACTGGTGAAAACCCAGAGGTGCCCTTCCCCCGGGACATGATTGACTTAGAGGTAAACAATTCTAAGGAAGCCAGATACGTTTCTTTCTACTTAAATGCAGAAATTATTTTCCTGTGTGGATGGAGAGTAGAGGAATTCTTGCTACAATTGTCCGCATTGTCTCTTGTTGTGAGTTTCTTGTGGAGACTTACCATAGAGCACTATCTTGAACAATTTCACTCGCCACCAAATAAACGTTTATTGCCTTATTGAAACCTTATTAGATTAATGTCACCTTATCTAGTAATTTATTAATCTCATAGACTAAATGAATAAGCAGCAGACTTTTCAATATTTTATCTATCCAAAGTCCCCTGAGAAATTCAACCACGTGTGTAATAGAACTTCTAAAGACAGATGATGTTAAACAAAAAATTTTCATAAACAAAATTGCCCCGGTAAAATGACATTTGCCGGGTAGATATAAAATGTGTTTGAACCATGAGGGTGGCAGGAGTTCTGTGGGATGGATGAATTCATCTGTCTTTCAGAACAAGCATATTGAACTTAGTTTAAGTTAATAGTCTGATTTTTTTTTTCCCCTGTAGGCCAATTTTGAGAAGATTGAAAACGAACTGAAGGAAATCAACACAAACCAGGAAGCTCTGAAGAGAAATTTCCTGGAACTGACTGAATTAAAATTTATACTTCGCAAAACTCAGCAGTTTTTCGATGAGGTCAGACTATTGTTTCTTTTAGTATTTGAGCAGCTGATATTACACCTGCGCAAGTGGGCCATGTTGTTATTCCAGAAATTATTTTAATTTGCTAGTTTGAAAGCAATACCATTTTTGCACCGTTTTAGTTGAAGAAATGTCAGATTTTGTTCCATTTTTCATGCAGTACACAGCCAGTCATGGTTTTGTATATTTTTGCATTTTCTGCAATTTTTCATCACAAGATGGGGAAGGGAACCCTAAAGTAGTTGTGTAAACATAACCGAAATTTTTACATTATATTTTAAGGTAAGTAAAGGCTTCAGGTAAAAGTTAAAGCAACAAGACAGATTTGGTCCTACGTGAAATTATAACGAAGTTTTAATCTCCGAACTTTTATCGTCAAATTTTTATTTTTATTTTATTCTCTATGTTTGCTTATCAATCATGAGCACATTTGTAACTATCCACATAGCACGTCACATTTTAATTTTTCAAGAGTTTCTCTTTATGTTGTATGGAAATATTGGTAGGATGCCTGTTTTTGAAATTCCTGGATTTTCACGGAAACTCAATTGCACTACTTTATAGGGAAAAATGTAAATCAGTTCCTGGGTTAAAAATGTAGGTTGCACATGACAGTTTGCTGAGGTGAGCCCATGGAAAGGCATGGGAGCAAGGTTTTCAAAAGGCTTCCTTCTCCTAATTACCCCTGGAAAGGAGTCTTAGCTTTCAGCTTGGACTTGCTTTATTGGTGGCCTAAGATATCAGTAACTCTCTTTTTTACAGTAAGGTGTCTTTGCCACCAGATTAGCAATATCAGACACTTCAGCTATTGGTCCAGCCACTGTTCGGTGTGCCTTCCATAAAATTCTTTATTTCCTTGGCTCAACAACAACAACAAAATTTGACAAAGCTTTTTGAAAATAGAAGGCCCGTTTTAGTTAGCACGTGATATATTCTCTGTCTCTGTTTTTAAGATTTTATTTATTTATTTATTTGAGAGAGCGAGAGAGCGCATGAGCAGTGGGGAGAGGGAGAAACAGGCTCCCTGGGGGACCCCGGGGTCATGACCTGAACTGAAGGCAGATGCCTAACCCACTGAGCCACCCAGGTGCCCCAGGTGATGTATTCTCAGTTCTACTTTTAATATCTGTCTTTTAAGAAAAGACCAACTCTCTAGCCCTCTAGACTGGAGCCCGGGCTCTGTAACTAGCAGCATGAGCCTCACCTGGGAACTTGTCAGAATGGACATTACTAGTCCTCCCTCCAGACTCAGGGAATCAGAAACTCTGAGGGGGGGCCCAGTGATCTGTTTTCACAAGGTGACTCTGAGGCGCACTAGTTTGTGAAACACTGGGCTCCAGAAAGTCAGCTGAAGATGTGATACATTCCTCAGTAACTAGGGACTGACTCAGACAAGCCATGCTAATTAAAAAAATCTGTTGGGGCAAGGGACCAGGGAAAAGCTCATAAGAATTTAATTGCGAGATCATCCCAAGAATCAGAATCTGGCTATGTATCAAGAGAGGTTTGGTGTGAATATTCAGCTTGCTCACTGAGTGGAGAATTTTGAGACTGACAGAAACTTCTTTCACCAGTCCCCGATATCTCATTGCATTAGAGGGTGTGGGACAGTGTGATTAACTCTTTCCAAGTGTTCCAGGTCTTTTGCAACAGGCATGGCCACTTTTGCCATATGGTTTTAATGAACAAGTAATCTGGAATTCCCGTTGTGCACTGCCTAAACTGTTATTGTATTTATATTCATTAATTCACTGAGCATTTAATGAGCACCTACTCTGCGTGAGGCACAAGATGAGTAAGACATGGTCAAGGAATGCATCGCTTAGTCATATCAGGAAACATGCCAGAACACAGTCCCTCCATATGCCCACAGATGTGTGCTTTTCTAAATGTGTCCAAGCTGCTGCCCGCAGATCCAGTTTCAACTGGCCTCAGAATCAAAACTCAGGTACTTTGAGCATCACTTGGGGCTTAATTCTTTTGCCCTCCCCCCCCTTTCCCCTTTTGATATAGTCTTTGTTTATGACTGGGATGTTGCTGAAGTGTATGCAAATGTCTTTCATAACCTCCTGAGTTTAAGGAATGGAATAGGCTTCCTTGTCTAGTTCATTCTGAGAGAAAATCTGAATAAAGACTGGCAAATGGACTCCCTTATGGGCAGCAGTTACTTGAATTGTTTTTAAACAATACTTGTTACTAAAAACAAGGTACTAAAAACAAAATAAGAGAAATCACTTGGAAAGATGATCACAGTTTTAAAATCGTAAGTTCTGGATTTAGGAATTTTCTTTATGATTAATAAATCGAAACATGAAACACCCATGCTGAGAAGGCAGGCTGGAAGTCTTCATGACCTTCATGCCCAATCCACAATGGATTGTTTTGCCCCTTACTCAGGCAAAATTTTTTTTTTTTTTTTTTTTTGGTAATAATCTCGAAGTACTTTTGAGCGTGAGGCCTTGGCTGTGAGAGATTCTTTGGCTGCTTTTGTCATCAGTCTGTCTTGTTCCTAGCACCCTCACCGTAGCGCGGGGAGTCTTCTGACAAGAGCTACTCTGCCTTTCTACTCCGAGTGCAGAGTCCATGCCTTGCGGAGGCCTGCCGCTAGCTCATAGGCTCCGCCAGGTCCCTTTCAATGGCCCTTGCCCTGCTCTTGCCAGACAGCAGCCTCGCGTGTCACTGCCTTGATAGGAAATGAGACCTCACAGAGTAAGTGCATCTGTGCTCGTGAGTGCGCACTTTACATAATGCAAAAGATAAACTTGGGACCCTCAAATCTCGGAAACGTGATTTTTTTCACGAGATCGTCTTCCATGCCTGAAATTAGTGTTTGCAAATGGCCTGAAACACGACCAGTTCAGACCCTTCTTTTTTATATAATTTGGTGAACATGATCAATAATTTATAATAATGAGTTAGCAGAAAATGGCTAAATCAGGAAATGATTCTTTCCATCTTTAGGCATAGCGGTCATGATTGGCAGGATGTCTGGAAGGGGAAGAGTAAACATAAATTGAACATTCTTATGATTTAAGATGATTACAAATTCGACTTAGCCATTTCTTATCCAGAGCATTTAAAATGACTTGTTAATGATTATCCTTTTCTCAGTCTTCTTGCTTATGAAGAACTGTAAGAGCTGGAGAGAATTCTCTGCATCTTTTACCATAAGCACCCTAACATATGAGAGCGTAAAGAAGACTGGAAAAGTAATGGTTAATGGCATGCAGGTCCCTGCCTTCCTTTCCTTCTGAGTCTTCCATCCATCTGCTTTTCTTTACTTTTCTTTCCCATCTGCCATCTCCTCTGGGGCTTGGGCGAATACCTTAAGTGACGAAATGTGATTTCTCTCTCAATGTAGCTGGAAGTAAAAGCGTTTGCTCTTGGTAATTAACGCAGCTTGACCTGGGTGTGCTGTCGACAGGGTGCTGCTGAGATTCTGCTGCTTCCTCTTTCAGGGCATCTGGTCTTAGTGTTCCGACTGGGGGAAAGGTGAACCGGAGAGCACAGCGAGTAATTCAGACGCACACGGGCAGTGTTGTTACTGCTATTCGGAAACCCAGAATAGGATTCAGATACCCCACGATGCGGTTTCAGAGATTGTCTTAAAGGCCCTCAGTGAGCAGTTCTGGCCCTCCTAGTTCCCCATGAGGCACAGTTATTTTACTTAAAAATGTTTGACTTCCCTCTCTAAAATGTAGGATTCTGAAGTACGAAGTAGTGAAATTATTAATTAGACTATTAGTGCGAGTTTTCTTTTCATTTTAATTCTGTTGAGGTTTTACGCCCCCTGAGTCCCAGGCCAGCAGTAGACGACAGCGTAGTCTAGCTCTTCAGCTCTCTTTGCTGCTCCAGCAGTTGTCCCCTGTAGGGCACAGATGTTTGCACTGTGCCTCATCTTTTGGCTTTACTGAAAGCAGGTCTTGTGAACCCTGCGGGGAAGTAGGCAGAAGTCTTGTGGCGAGCAGTCAGTTTCGCGGGCTTTTGCCAAGGGACATCCCAAGAACAAGTTGAAATGAGGTAGTCATCTAGATCCTTAAAATGTGTTGCCTGTGGCTTGCAATCAGCTGATCTGATATTAAGAAGAAACCAAAAAAAGCCCCCTAAACTTCCATTCGATAGCAAGTGGAAACCTATTGCCCCCATTATCTCTTCTTAAACTTTTTCACATCTCATGACAGTATTTGTCTGCCCTCTGACGTACTCAGGGCCTGCCCTTCCTTTTCTTTCTTTTCTTTTTTTTGGGGGGTGGGGAGGAGGTGGAGGGAAGGTTGAATGTTGATCTTGCATCAACTTTTAGAATTCACGTCCCCAGAAATTTCTTTCTGTTTTTTTTTAGGCTTTCAGCCTTATCATTTGGTTTTTATCCTCTGGTTTATACTCAATCCTAAAGCCCTCCCCCACACCCCTTGACTTTACCTTTATGGTCCTATCACTTATCAAGTGAGGTTCCCTTGTGACATTTTTTGATCATAAGGTTAACAGGAAGAGAATCGAATTGGTGTTTGGAATGAAAATGATAGAGAAAAATTCTCCTGATTTTTTTGTTTAGTTTTGCTTTTGAGAAGGAAGATTATTCTGGCTTATTTCTAGTCTTTGGTCAAACAAGCAGTGTGTGGATATTAAAGTTGGGGAGATCAGGTGGCAGAGAAGTTGATTGGCCTTTTTTTAGAGCAGCTTCTCCTTCCTGATAAGAATAAAAGGTGGTAGGATGTTTTGGAAAGAGAGAGTCTAGGAAGTATAGACTTCCATCTGAGAAGGTCCCTCTCCTCCTTCATTTCATTGTATAAACTGTCATGGTGGAAATCATTTTAAATCTGAACCATTAAACGAGCCAACATACTCTATATTGGTTTATTATCGGTTACGTTATCTTCACTTGATTGAGATTATTGGCTTCCACTTTGTTCTCAGTGACCCTTAACTATATGGCCTAACATGAACTTTTTAATATTCCTAGATTCCTGGTCAGAAACTAGGACATTCAGATAGGCTTTCACTTCTCCTTCCCTTTGTTGATGCAGTGGAGTCCCTGGCCTGCCCAGCTGCTGTGCTGCTTCTCCTTTTGGAGAAGGAAATACTCTAAATCCCATGGCTTGGGGCATTTTATACAGTGGCCATGCTGAAAGCTGTCATGTTCTGAATTTTGAAGAGCATGGAAACCCAGACATGTGGAAACGCCCCTTCCACTTTTCTCCCTATCACGCTGTGCTCACGACGGTGGCGGTGCCTTGCTTTCTTCCTTGGAAAGAGAGTCTCCATCTTTCACATTCCCACCCAGTGAAAATTCTAGTCTGTAGCTGCCTGGAAATGTGATGTTGAGAGTATCTTCAGAGTTGCTTTGGTTTTGCTGAAAACGGAGAAACATTTCAGCTTCCATCCACACGCACAGGTATTTCCTGGTACTTTCATGGCTCATTCAGGGAAACACAGAAAAAATGGTTTCCACCAAGTAACAGATTTATACATTGTCACCATTATTTAGTGGTTTTTTTTCCCCTTTATTCTTTATTTCAAAAACCATTTCCCCAGATGCTTTACTGGGACAGTTAAGCTTTCTTTTCCTCTTGTTTCTTTCCTTTGTTTTCTTCCCCTATTTTTGTGGGTATGTCGTCTCTTTTGGTGGTTTTCTTCTTTTCCTTCTTTATTTTCTGAACTTATCTCCTGGTTCCTCGTTCCCTGCATGCCACTAACTATTTTCATTAGATATTAATTGATTTGTGAATTCAGGCTGAATTGCATCATCAGCAGATGGCGGATCCAGACTTGTTGGAAGAGTCCTCGTCCCTCTTGGAGCCAAGTGAGATGGGAAGAGGCACACCTCTAAGACTTGGGTAAGTACTCCTTCAGCCCTCTGTAACTCGGTGGGGCCACATTCAATTTTGCTATCAAAAGAGTAGTGAAGCTGGGCATTCACTTGTTTCCAGGAAGTGTTTTCTTCCGAGCCTCTTGAGAGGTGTTCCTACGTCACTTTGGATTCAGTTCCTGAGCTCTTCTGTCAGCCCTCTCCTGGTTCTGGGAAGAAGACTTTGGGAGCCCTCGACATAACACTGCATAGCCTTGCGTTTGTCCTGTTTGCCCCCCTCCCCTCACTTCCTTTCTTTGTCTTAAAGCCTTCCATCCCATGGCGTGGAATAGAGTTCCCCATCTGGCTCTTCTCCCCACAGCTTCGTGGCTGGTGTGATTAACCGGGAGCGCATCCCTACTTTTGAGCGCATGCTTTGGCGGGTGTGCCGGGGGAATGTGTTCCTGCGACAGGCTGAAATCGAGAATCCCCTGGAGGATCCTGTGACTGTAAGACAAGGAAATTGCGTCCTGTGGAGTAGGTCTTGTAAAGGGAGCTCAGAGCAGTAACACTGCATGGTACCACCTAAATCTGACCCTCCCGCAGAGGAGCCCTTATGTTTCCCCCCGCCTTGATCTGCGAATAGGAAGTACTACTCCTTACCTCTCAGCTTCCGTCCTCTGAGTACCGATGATTTATACTGACAGATGCATAGACATTTTCGAGCCCCACCTATGTCGGTATTATTTGGACTATAAATATGTTTTTCCCCTTTATTTTAAACTTCAGCTTTATATACTTTCTGTTACTTCTCAGAGGCCAAAAGAAAATTAACTTTCTATGAAGATTAGAGCATGACATCTGGTTCCAAGTTTGGTAATATCAATGTGTAAGAAGAGAGAGTTCCTCTTAACTATGAGCTTTATAAGTTGATGAAATTTTTAGTTGGTAAGGTTCTTTGTCTACTTGTTTGTTGGGAGATTTAGAAACTTAGTTTAAAAATACTATATTGTGCAAGATCGGAGGATCTTCCCTACCCAGTTCTTTGCAAAGTAGGACTGGCTAAACATCTTGGCATTTGGCATAATGGGACGGAGCTCTTAACATCAGCCTACGCTAAGTGTGGTGAATCCTGATTTCAGGGATCACACGCAAGGAACATGAAATGTTCTGCAAAGAAATTTACTTTACTTTTGTATTGGTAATATTTGGAAGCCTGGACTTGGATTTTCTGTTGAAAATTATCTTTTGGATTTTCTTAAATTAGTATCTTTTGCTCCACGAAGAGAGATTGGATTGTGAGACTTCTCAGAGTGGTTGGGTCATGCAGCTGAAATGGTCTGGGTATCTGAGGCTTTTATCCTTTTATCCTCCTGAACAGGAGCGTGGGGCACTTAGGGTTCAGTGAGCCCCGAGAGGAGCAGTTGTGCAGATTCACCGAAGGCTGTCCTCGCGTTGTGGGGACATCGCAGTCTGCAGTGACTCCTAATGTGGAGCTCTTCTCAGGAATATTCAGCCAGGTTTCTGGGCAACAGAAACATTCTTTTATCAACAAATTAAGGGAAGGGGTCTGGATAGCGACAGCAGAGCGGCAGCACAGGAATGTATGTGCTCCAGTTTATTCTCCGTTCTGGAGAATTTAGGGATTTAAGACTCTTTGCCCCATTTTCTTCACTCCTCATTTCCTTTTATCCTTCTAAAGTTAGTTTGTTTTTTATTATAAAAACTCTAGGAATATGAGAAAATACAGGCAACCAGAGGATGGTTAACACCAGTTAGGCTTATTTTTTTTTTTATCTTTCCCTGTAGTCCTTGTGTCAGATTTCACATGTGAACTTGGTATTTGGAATAGCCCTCCTCCCTGTCCCTTAGATCAAACTTAGCATGAAGCATGAGATTCCACATCAGCATTCTTCCCCAAACCCTCTCTTCCTTATAGTTCCTCAGTCCCCTTTATCTGGGAACTTCTAAGCATGGAACAAATGGGAATGGCTTCCTTTCCTCTCCTCCATCCTTACTCAGGCAGTGTGAGGTTTGAAGTTGAATTGGTAAAAAGGGCTCTATGGAGCTACAAGGAGAATCATCTTAGCGTCTGTGTTCAGCTCAGGGTTGAGCTTAAAAACAAATACAGAAGGGTTTTTTTTGTGAATGAGAGACTACAGGGCAAATGTTCTTGGAGCAGAGCTTAAATGGATGGAGGATGATAATTCAAGTGCAGGGTTGCCATATCCTTCAAAGACTCCCGTTGTTCCAGTATCACCAAGACAGTTGGGTATTTAAGAAATTTTCTTCCAGGCCAGGAGTCTGAATTCTCTGTTTTGGGTTTGGGGCCCAGGGTGACTACGTGCACAAGTCCGTATTCATCATTTTCTTCCAAGGCGATCAGCTGAAAAACAGAGTCAAGAAGATCTGTGAAGGGTAAGAGAATTGTGCCTCCCTGAGGGTGTAGCCAGGCTGCCTGACTCTTAAGCCTCAGAGTATAGAATAGCGAAACAATAACGCTTTTAGTCTACTTTGACACAGCGCATATATCTTTTAATGATATTAGGGCTATTTTAAACAATTAAAAATGACCTAAGTTCATTTTTAAAAGTACTGTCAAAACCATAATTTCCTTTCTTTGGAAAAAAGTAATTAGGACTCATGGTTTATAAATGCTTCATTGTTCCAGGACAATGGGTTTATATACCAAGCAGTGTGCCATAGGCACTGTGCCCGCACACTTTTCTGAAATTCTGCCCATAAAGTCTCTTATCCGTGCCATTTTTCTCTAGTAATTTACAATATGATTTGTATTCCTGAGTTTTTAAAATTTTAATCTAAGGGAATTCAGTAGCTGCAGAGAATGTCAAATAGTTCAAATGTTATTGCTCCATCTATAGGACACTTCATATTTGTTAATGATCAGCGCACGAGTCTGAGCTAATCCTGTTTTGGTCCTTCTGGTACATTAAGCTTACTTTCTGAGGTTAAGAAACTTCCGTGTTCGGGGCGCCTGGGTAGCGCAGTCGTTAAGCGTCCGCCTTCGGCTCAGGGCGTGATCCTGGCGTTCCGGGATCGAGCCCCACATCGGGCTCCTCCGCTATGAGCCTGCTTCTTCCTCTCCCACTCCCCCTGCTGTGTTCCCTCTCTCGCTGGCTGTCTCTCTGTCACATAAATAAATAAAATCTTTAAAAAAAAAAAAAGAAACTTCCGTGTTCATCAGGCTGTGTCTGTGTGTTCCAGGTTCCGGGCCTCACTCTATCCCTGTCCTGAGACACCACAGGAGAGGAAGGAAATGGCTTCTGGAGTTAATACCAGGATTGACGATCTCCAAATGGTACCAGAGGGCTGGAGGGAATTTTTGTGTGTGTGAAATACTATAATCGAAGACCGTTCTCCTTCCTTGAAACACTAACAGTTTATTTGGCACCCACAGCCGCCAGGATGCCAAAATAAGAAGTGTCCATGGGTAACTTGTGCCCTTGGGAGCTGGAGAAAAGTTTCAGGGAATGACTGTTAAAAATAGCATAACAGCGTTAATCATCCTCAAACGCGACAGGAATGCTATACATCTGAAATTGTTGTTGCTTCGAGTATTCAGTTTCCCTCATGAGTCTGAGGTATTTTTTATGAGTAAAAAAAAAGTATACTTAGTTGAGAAAAAAAATCAAGTAATACAGAAGTACGCATCGAGTCAGTTCTGCCGTCTCTCACATACTCTGTCCTTCCAGAGGCAGCTGCTTTTAACAGCTTGGTGTTTAACTTCTGGTCACCTCAGGTCTTAACCACATGGTCTAGCCAGAGAGTCCTACTGTAAGTCTGGTACCCAAGAAGAGACTGCGTTAGATTTTTACCACCTCACCAGTGTGGTTTATACGCTCCATGGTTGTCATGAGGTCCTAAGGATGGAGTCATGATTGAGGCGTACATGGAAGGAAAGCGTGGCCAGTTGGAGCTTTGTTCCCTGTTGAAAGGATGTGACGATTGCCCTCTTGAAACATTAAAACATACAGTAGTGCCCACCCCCCCTTATCTGCGATTTTGCCTTCTGAGGTTTCAGGTACCCACAGTAAACTCCGGGTCTGAAACATGATCCTCCCCCTGACGAGGTCAGAAGGTTAGTAGTAGCCTACGTCACATGCCTACATCATTCACCTCACTTCATCTTCTCACGTAGACATTGTACCTTCTCCCATCCTCACAAGAAGGGTGAATACGGTACAATATGATATTTAGAGAGAGAGAGACCACATTCCCATGACTTTTATTATAGCATATTGTTATAATTATTCTATTCTATTATTGTTAATCTCTTTGCATAATTTTTAAATTAAACATCATAGGTATGTGTGTATAGAAAAAAACACACTATATATAGTTAGGCAGTATTCACGGTTTCAGGCACCCACTGGGGGTCTTGGGTGGTGTCCCCTACAGATAAGGGGGCCCACTGTACTTAATCTCAAAGACAGTTCTTTCCAGCAGGGGCAAAATTGTCAGACATGTTGTAACTCCCATTTTAACTCGCTTTGTCATCTTTCCCTCCAACTCCCATTGTCTGTGACCCACCAACTTGACCTATTTCTAGCTCCTTTGAGATACACTTACCTGTTTAACCAAGGGAAGAGAGTTTTTTAGAACTGCTGGTAGGTGATAGGCCAATTAGCCTGGTCTGGGTTCTAGGGCTATCTTATCCCCTCCAAGACTTACGCGTAGATTTTTAAAAGGCATGGGCAACATGGTCAGAATTTGATCTTTGAAATACCCAGCCGTATGAACTGAAACTTTAAAAAGGAATTGAGGGGTGCCTGGCTGGCTTAGTTGGTAGAGCATGCAACTCGATCTCAGGGCTGTGAGTTCGAGCCCCATGTTGGGTGTGGAGATTACTTAAAAATAAAATCTTTTAAAATAATAATAAAATAATAATAATAAAAGGGATTGAGTATCAAGGAGTGAGATGTGGGGGTGGGGGATGGGGAAAGAGAAAAGTAGATAGGGCATTGCTTACAGGTTTATCCAGCATCCTTCTAGAAGTTTGAATAGTAGTTGTAAAATTGTCAACAGCCAGAAGGAGAGAAAATAACTTTGTTCCTTCTCAAGTGATACAAGAGTTTCTCTAGTATGCTTTTTTTTTTTTTTTTTTTTTTTAAACCCTCTATGGAGCCCCGCATTGCATCGGGCTCCCTGCTCAGTGGGAAGCCTGCTTCTCCCTCCCCCACTCCCCCTGCTTGTGTTCCCTCTCTCGCTGTGTCTCTCTGTCAAATAAATAAAAATCTTGTGTTTTTTTTTTTTTAAGATTTTATTTATTTATTTGACAGAGAGAGACAGCCAGCGAGAGAGGGAATACAAGCAGGGGGAGTGGGAGAGGAAGAAGCAGGCTCCCAGTGGAGGAGCCTGATGTGGGACTCGATCCTAGAATGCCGGGACCACGTCCTGAGCCGAAGGCAGATGCTCAACGACTGCGCCACCCAGGCGCCCCCAAATAAATAAAAAAATTAAAAATAAAATAAAACCTTCCTCCTCCTTAAATAAATAAATAAATAAATATAAAGCTCTGTGGAAGTCACCACCTAGTGCCCCAGAAAGTAGTTACTACTTTTTTCTGAATTGACTTGATGAGCCAGGTACGATGGAGCATTGTACATTTTAAAGAAAGGTGGAGATTTAAGGTCAATTTTCATGCAGAAGTGCGAGTGGTGGGCCGATTGGCTTAGCCGCTCTCCTGCTGTTGAAATCTTAAATGGTGATAAACAAGACGGTAGAGTGTGAAGTGTCCCTGCCCCTACCTCCCACTCCAGTCTTGGTGCCTGATTCCTGTGAGGGCAATATGTCCTGGTTTCCAAAGGATCAGCACCCCCCCCCCCCCCCCCCCCCCCGAAGCCTGACAGAAAGATAAAGCCTTATCTGCCCCATGATAACAGTGGTATGTGGCAGTCTAAATCTCCTCTAAGGCCTTGAGTCCTTCTGACCCCATCATGTCTCCTGTCCCTTGTTCCCTGGCATGGAGTCTCTTGGCATAGGCAGACGGTATTCACCACTGCCTCTTTCCCATCATTCCCTGATGCTGGCTTATGTCCAGGGCATTTTGCAGCTTACTGTTTTTAAGTGTGGATTTTGTCAATTCCCAGCCGTATGATGCAGACTTCTTTGAGTCTGAGTTACAGATTCTACGTGGAAAGCCATTGCTCTTTAATGATCCAGGTGAGCTGTGGATTTGGTGGGAAGATAAATAGAGAGAAACTAAAAACGATTTCCTCAGGTTTCTCTTCAGCTTGAAGCCAAATGAAAATGAACGTAACTAAAGCTCTAATTTCTTGTAATTTGCTCCCCACCCTCCCAAAAAAGCCATTCTAGTCAGAAGAAGAATAAATCCCTAGCAGCCCTTCTCACAAAGCCGTGCCTCTTTGTCATTCATATCCTGAGACCTCAGCCTGGTGTCGAAGGATCTCTCCTTGTTCCTTTCTCTCCCACAAGGTTCTCAATCAAACAGAGGACCACCGCCAGAGGGTCCTGCAGGCAGCTGCTAAGAACATCCGTGTCTGGTTCATCAAGGTGCGCAAGATGAAGGCCATCTACCACACCCTGAACCTGTGCAACATCGACGTGACCCAGAAGTGCCTGATCGCAGAGGTCTGGTGCCCCGTCACCGACCTCGACTCCATCCAGTTTGCACTCAGAAGGGGCACGGTGAGTCCCCCACAACTGGGAGTGCAGCCAGGAAGAGAGGTTCCCATCCATAGTAACATTAATTGATTACATTCTTACGGCATTTTTACTTTCAGAGTTCCTGGATGTACTTATCTTGTACTCCTCTCGCATCCTAACAATACATCTTGTATACCCTTGTTTTCCAAGTGTGGAAACTGCAGTTCAAAAAAGATGAAATGACGGGGCACCTGGGTGCCTCAGTCCTTAGCCGGTTGCATGTCTGACTCTTGATTTTGGCTCAAGTCATGATCTCAGGGTCGTGAGATCCAGCCCCACATCGGGCTCCATGCTCAGCATGGAGTCTGCTTGAGATTCTCTCCCTCTCCCTCTCCCCCTCCCCCCACTCATGTGTGCATGCACGCTCTCTCTCTCTCAAAATAAATAGTAAAAAAAATAAATAAAAAAATAAAGACCAAATGACTTGGTCATATACCCATGATTCTTCAGAATAGCTCCTGACCAGAACATCAGTTTCTTTGTCCATTCTCTCTGCCCCTCAGACTGGTTGGTTTTGTTTTTTTTTTTAAGATTTTATTTATTTATTTGAGAGGGAGGGTGGGAGAGCACAAGTGGATGGAGGGGAGGAAGGGGCAGAAGGAGAGGGAGAAGCAGACCCTGCTGAGCAGGGAGCCCAGTGAAGGGCTCAATCCCAGGACCCCAAGATCATGACATAAGCAGAAGACGGACGCTTAACTGACTGAGCCATCCAGGCACCCCCATCAGACTGCTTCTGAGAGATCACCTAGCAGTCCTGTCTAGTAGTTAGAGTTTGAGAAGATAATGCTGTTTTCTCCATTAAAGGAGAGAACAACGATACTCTTAGAAAGGCAGATGAGGATGTCTACAGACAAGGAAGTTTCATGTTTTCTTTGGTTGCACATTTTAGATTTGAATTTTCTCACATAAGGATATTCTTTCCAACATTTAATTTAAATCTTTCATTGTAGATTTTATACCTAGTTCCAATTTCTCCAAAGACTGGGCAAGATCGAGATACAATTTACATAAAATAAAATGCACCCATTTTATATGTGTAGTCTGATGAGTTTTAATAAATATATATATATATCTGTGTAACCACCACAATTAGGATTATCTAATTTTGACATATGTGTTTAATGTTTCCCAGGAACACAGTGGTTCCACTGTGCCCTCTATTCTGAACAGGATGCAAACAAATCAGACACCGCCAACCTATAACAAAACGAACAAGTTCACATATGGCTTTCAGAACATAGTTGATGCTTACGGAATTGGAACTTATCGAGAGATCAATCCAGGTGAAAAAGCTTGAATCTTCTCCCTCTAGAGGTTTTATTTTTTGTTTGTTTGTTTCTTCTAATGCCTCCCTTCAAATGTTCTTGAGTAACTGGCATAAAACTAATGATGTTGTCAAGACTTCAGCTGTAGTGATTCCTTCTAGGAGGTGCCCATTTTGACACAGGGAGGGAGGTTTATTGCTGGGTGGCACTGTTCTAAGAGGTGGTTTTATAGGTGTGAGCTCAGCGGGTTGGATTCTTTTGTGTGCCCTCACAACTGTGAAACACCTGGCTTTCTCTAGCATACCATTTGTAGGAAGTGCTTTAAGCAAAAAGTTTTTTTTCTGAGATGTTAGATATTTTTAAATGGCTTCCCTATTCCAGGTTAGACAGAGAAAATATAGCAATTTTTGACCATTTTAGACACAAAGCAGATTTCACAAAGCAAAAACAGGAGAGTTAATTATTAAATCGAGTCTGAGAATTTGTTTTTAGCTGGAGTCTTCCCCAGGACTGGCTTTGCTGTGGGTTCTGGGCTTTCTCCCACTCAACCTGCGAGCTTTATTCAGCTGAGAAATGGTTGCTGCCCAAGAGAAGAAAGCTGGCCGATCAAAGGAGCAGTGTTCCGGGGTTTAGAGGAAAGGAATCAAAGAACAAACCACACTCTTGCCGGGGCTAGAGACAAAACTTTCACTTCCTGTGTTCTGTGTTTAAAATGCTAGCGGTAGCCCTGATCTCATCCCAGCTGCTTTGTGAGGACGCCCAGATCCTGCCATGGAAGGTTTTCTCTGGGAGTCCATCTGACCAACAGCTAGGGAATGGGTGCCCTTGTACTAATCTTAGAGGATGAGGAGGAATGTGATCTGCTGCTGGTGGTTGCGGTTTTCTGTACTTTTTTCCTCTGCTTTCTTCATAGCTCCCTATACCATCATCACTTTCCCTTTCCTGTTTGCTGTGATGTTTGGGGACTTTGGCCATGGTATTTTGATGACCCTTTTTGCCGTATGGATGGTATTGAGGGAGAGCCGGATCCTCTCTCAGAAGAATGAGAATGAGGTAATGTTTGCTTCATCTGCGTTGGACTGAAACTTTGTAATTTCTCAAGCATTCATTATAAAATTATGATCCGGAAGTCTTTTATCCATGAATTTATAGAGAAGTTATAGAGGCTGTTTCAATGTTCATTTTAACTCTAAAGTGGTCATGTGCTGTGAAAGTAATTTCTTGTTAGCATTGTCTTTTGGCCTTTAAGCTCTCTGACCTGGGGTGGGTGGAGTAAATTAATGTGAGAAGAAGGGTCAAAAATTCTCAATAATGTTGTCACAGCACGAGCCACAGGGAGTGTGTTTCACTGACTTCTTTCTTCCGGTTCCCAGATGTTTAGCACTGTATTCAGCGGCCGGTACATTATTCTGCTGATGGGTGTGTTTTCCATCTACACTGGCCTCATCTACAATGATTGCTTTTCCAAGTCTCTTAATATCTTCGGGTCATCCTGGAGCGTACGGCCGATGTTCACTTTGTATAATTGGACGTAAGTTGCAAAGAAGCTCAAAGTCAAAGGTTATTCCTTTCGTGTTCAGCTCTGATTTTCCAGACAAGAGGTAACCTTATACTTCTTTAGGAAGTGGCAGACAGCGTCTCTGTTTCAGAAGAATGCATGTCCCCTCTTATTAATGCCCCAGCCTGGCAAGTGTTTGTGATTCCTTCAGCACTACCAAGAAACTGAGTGCCTGGGGTGCCTGGGTGGCCCAGTCAGTTAGGCATCTGACTGTTGATCTCAGCTCAGGTCTTGATCTTGAGGTCGTGAGTTCAAGCCCTATATTGGGGTCCACACTAGGTGTGGAGCCTACTTAGGAAAAAGAAAGAAAGAAACTGGAACTATAAATTTAGGTACATTGTTTCTTTTTGTAAATTAAAAGCAGATTCCCCCAAATTCCCTACTTAGTTGGATAGGTGTGTTTGTTTGTTGTGGCCTTTTGTTATTTCTTTTTTTTTTTTTTTTAAGATTTTATTTATTTATTCGACAGAGATAGAGACAGCCAGCGAGAGAGGGAACACAAGCAGGGGGAGTGGGAGAGGAAGAAGCAGGCTCCCAGCAGAGAAGCCCGACGCGGGGCTCGATCCCAGAACGCCGGGATCACGCCCTGAGCCGAAGGCAGACACCCAACCACTGTGCCACCCAGGCGCCCCCCTTTTGTTATTTCTGATCCCTCCTCATTCTCAGATGCTAGTCCCTCCTCTTTTATTGAAGAGACAAGACAGCTGTAGTAGTTTCTTTTAGGATCAGTTTTGGACCCCAGCAGTTTCCCTCTCTTGATAAAAATAAATGGAACTTTTCTCCTAACGTGGTAGGGATGAGACGCTTCGGGGGAACCCTGTTCTGCAGTTGAACCCATCTGTCCGTGGAGTTTTTGGTGGACCATACCCTTTTGGCATCGATCCAGTAAGAGCACTTCTTTCCTATTATGTCTAATACCAGATATATTTTTTAAAGATTTTATTTATTTAGTTATTTACTTACTTATTTGAGAGAGAGTGAGAGAGAGAGAGAGTGCACATGTGTGTGTGGGGGGGGAGGCAGAGGGCAAGAAGAGGAAAA